>NC_090935.1:1452191506-1452494537 GCF_040938575.1 Ambystoma mexicanum | reverse complement strand
AACATTAAAAAGATAAGTAACATTAATTTCAAAACAACCATGAGTCCATATAGTTATGCCAGTGGCATCAGTCTAATCCTGAAAAGTCAATGTTTATAAAAAATAATAAAAATAAAATAAGATGTTTTTCAAATCTCTTCTGAGCAAAGCGAGAGTTCAGTCAGAATATCCAGTCAAGCTCTTGTCCAGGAAATGGTCTTTGGTGAAGTAAACCTCCATCCTCTGCAAGTGGGACTTCCTTCTGGGGTTACCATCATCACCCCCTTGTTTGGTCCAGGGGGTCTTTTCCAGGGGACTCCACTCCAGTGGCATCCTCCAGAGAGCTGGTGCACTCCAACTCCAGAACGCTGGCAGGATAATCAGTTAATTTCTGAAGCAAAGAGAAAAAGACAAATTAAGAATCCAGTACATCAATCCATTCATTTTTCCTTTTTCATTTGGATATCTGAAATCAAAAATGAATGGTGCATATAAATGCAGATTATACACAAAAATACAATATAATGCAGAAAGGACACCTCTTCAAGACCATCTGAAAACAAAATGGATTAAGTACAAAAATATAACACAGCACTTTTCCAGGCATAGATTTCAAACACAACCAACCTCAACATGGCATCTAATGGAAAGGTAATACAAATTAATTAAATATTGCTACAAAATTCACTTCCATCCAAAATCACAGCTAATCTAATCCTACTCACCCAATCTACTTCCCACCTTTCTGATCTATGATATCTATCTTACCTGCAATGGTAAGTCTATTTGAATTATTTGAATCAAAATTCAACAACTAGACTTTCTAATACGCATTGCCTCTTGAGTCCCAGATTTAAGCAGGCCAGAGTTGGAGGCAGCAGTTTCCAGGTCAGGGCAGCCCAACTATGGAACTCGCTACCCCCCCCCTAAGAGTAGAGCATTCGTACCAAACATTCTGTCAGAGCCTAATAAAGTGGCTTAAAGACGCTGACTTCTAGGTTGACCCCCGAAACCTAGACAAACTGGACCATTACCCTGTATACACTCCAGTACTGGTTACCTACTGACTACTGACTGTTTCCTACTCTCTACAGAACTTACGAACTACTCTTCTTACGAACTATGATTCTCGTAAAATCACACGTGCCTGCTTTTAGCCTAGTCTGAATCTCATGTATGTAAATATCCTGTATATGTATAATTTGCCTGTGTGTAACCATATTGCATTTGTAAATGTATTTTTTATGTATAATTAAGCTGTGAGTGATATTATGCAATGTGCCCTAATACCCTTGGGTCTGGTGCACAATTCAAGTAATAAAACAATAAAACAAACAAACAAACATATGCAAGCACTTTATTTTCAGAACATAACTACATTTCTCATTCCCTGGTTTCTCCAATATTGTCAAGCCTTTTAACTTCATGTTTCGGGTGGAAGGGCTTAATCTGGTTAACATGGACAAATTGTTCCACTGTTAACTCTCCCTCCTTTTTGGTGATTCTATAAACTACAGGTGAAACCTTATCTACGATCTCAAATGGAACGCGCCATGATGCAAGGAATTTAGCATTTTTATGTTTACCTTTTCCAAAATGAAACATATATACCTGGTCACCTACTTCAGATTCTCTCACAGATGTTTTCCTTTCATAAAATGACTTTGCACTGTCAGCAGCGTTTTCCAATTTTGGCGGCGCAAATGCAAAATCATATTGCAAGTGCTTTCTCAGTTCTTCCACATATTCACATGGATTTTGGACGCATATACAAGGACCTGTTCATTTGAACAGTAAAGTAGGTATTGTGGCCAAACCATTTTTGTACCTGTCAAAATTTTGTGGGTGCTGACATTTGTTGCTCTAGATGGTGTTGACCTGAGAGCCATTAATACCAAAGGAGGTCGCAGATCCCAGCTAGATCCTGCTTCTGTTACAAACATTTTTAACATGTCAACTATTGATCTATTACACCGTCCCATTACCCCTGAAGAGGAGGGCCGGTATGAAATGTTCAACTTCCTTTTCACGCCCCAAGACTTTCCACATTTTTGTCATTACTGCACTAGTGAAATGACTTCCACAGTCAGATTCTATTCGCTGAGGTAAACCAAATCTTTAAAAGATATGATTGACTAACAAAGTGGCTGCGGCTTGGGTACTGCAGTCTGGGGCTGGAATACATTCCACCCATTTGGACATTAAACAAATGATCGTCAACATATACCTGTTTCCACTTGCTGACCTTTGCAGGGGCCCTCCAAAATCGACTTGCAGATCAGACCATGGGCGTGTCAAACTTCTTTTCATTAATGGTGCTCTGTGAGTTGGGGAAGCAGGCTGAAATTGCACACATACTAAACATCCCATGGTGTAGAGTTCTACATCCTGTGACATGTGTGGCCAATAGGCATAATCTTTTAAAATTAGCAACGTTTTCTGGAACCTCTGTGGCCTGCAGTTATGGCATTGTGGGCATGATGTAACATCAATCCCCAAAATGACAAACGCACTAACGATTGGATTTGGCCTGTCACAGATTCTCTAATTATCAACCCATCTCATAAACTAATTTTCTTTTTGTTTTTTAATAACACCCTCAATTCCTCTTTCCCTTTGCAGTCCTCTTCAGTCAGAGGCTTTTCTTCTGGATCTAGCAAGTGATTATAAAATGGGCCTAATATAAGATCCTCCTTTTGTACCTTAATCAAGTCTTGATCAGGAGTGTCAAAACTCCACTGTGCCATGGGCTGATCAATTGTTTTTTTGAGATTTGCAGTGTGTTATCGCATCCACCTAAATTTCACCCATCAGGTGTTCAATGGGAAATAACTCACCCCTCACAGCCCCAACTTTGGCTAATTGATCTGCCTTTTCATTTTCTTCTTTGTCTTCCCCTGGCGTTTTCAAATGACCACGCATCTTCCTCAAATGGATGATCATGTCATTTTCTGAAACAAGTCTATACCTTGAATCATTTTGCCATGTTTCAGTGGTTTCTTCTTATATGCGAGCATTCCCCTCACTTTCCAGCCAGGTAAATATTCCACAAAACTATTTTGTGTGTAATCGGAATCAGTGACCAAAACTATTTCTTTAAGTTCATTTTCCACTGCTGTAGATATTGCCTTATAAATGGCGGCAAATTCTGTAACTTGACTGCATTTTTGGCTTAGCCTCATGCTTACTCTTGGGATGCTATTCCATTTAATCCACCAGTTTCTGATTCCTGCCACTAGTTCTTTTTCAGAATCACCTTCCACGTGATATGCACATCCATCTACATACACCATTGGGAGATCCTTACATGTTTCTTCATTGAAAGCCTTGTGTCGGGATGTCTAAAATTCACCTAAATTTGTTTCTAATTCTGTGTCTTCGGGTGCACAAACAGCTACACAGTCATGTAAATCTGCTAGCCCTTGAGCAACTAGGCGCTTTTTGTTCTGTCCATATCTAACCTCCACTGGAAATTCCTGAAGTGCTAGTGAAGTGATTCTTGACTGGGCCAAATTCCCTGACCTGATCCTTTTACTTTGCAAGAACTGAAGAGGCTGGTGATTTGTTTCAACAGTCACTCGCTACCCTTGAATTATGGGATGGAAATGTTATAATGCCCAGAGATTGGTCAGAAGCGTTTTTTCACATTTACTAAATTTGGTCTCTACATTTGACACTGCCTTTCTGGCATAGGCAATGGTTTTGTTATTTGCATGATGTTTTTGGTATAGCACTGCTGACATACATTGATCTGTGAGTGCTATTTCTACAAAGAAATCCTGTTTTTTTTTATTGTATACACCAACCACGGTGCCTTCATCAGACAGCCTTTTAACATGGCGACTGCCTCACTTTGTTCCTTCTTCCCTTTCCAGGGTACACCCTGCTTCAATAATCTCATCAAAGGTTGTGTAATCTCTGCATAATTTTCAATAAACATTATGTTGTAACTTGTTATTCCTAACAAGCTTTTTAAAATGTTCCAATTAGTGGGATCTTTTAGTTTCTGAATTGCTTCTACCTTTTCTTTTGTGGGTTTAACCCATGTTCTGTCACTTCATGGCCTAGCAAGTGCACTATTTTTCTACACCACTGTGCTTTCTGGAGAGATACGTTTGCCCCAGCCTTCTGTAGCTGGCTGACTACATGTCTAATTTCATTGAAATGACATTTCAAATCTTCATTTTTTATTAGCCCATCATCCACATTCTTCTTTTGGCTGCATCCGGCAGTGCCTTGCTCAGAAATATCCCAAACTCACTCCCACTTTTGACATAACCAAAAGGGGTCCGGGACCATGCATATTGTGATTTGTCAAATTAAAATTTTAACAAAATGTGTATGCCTTCAGCTAGTGGCACACGCCAGTATCCAGCTGTAAGATCCAAGGTGGTAAATACCTTTTGACCCATGAACCTGTGCAATGCCCTATTAATAAATGGAAGTAGCCATTGTGAAACAGGTACCCTCTTGTTCAGTTCTCATAAGTCTGCACACAAACACCATTGGCCATTGCATTTTAGCATACCTAATATGGGTGTATTTGATGAGCTATGAATAGGCCTAATGATGCCTCTAGATTATAAATGTTTGATTATTTCAGCCAGTGACTCTAGCCATGCCAGGGGCAACCTATATCGTTGCACAAATGCTGGCTCCCTACCATGTCCTTCTGGTAGTGTGGCAACATGCAAATCAGTCAGCTTAGAGTGATAGGCATCTTTAGCAAAAACCTGTTTGAGCTCCATAAATATTTTCCTCAACTGGTCTTTTTCTTATTAATTTGTGCAAGCATCTGCAGCCTCAATCAGCTCTTGTACCGTTTTAGAGAACTCTGGGAAATCTTCCGAAAGAGGGACCTCTGGGCTTTCCTCTAACCGTGTGGCAGTGTCTCTTTGGAGAGCGGCTCCCCTCAAATATTTTGGAATATTGATCTCCACTTCATTATCCTGCTTTTCTCCTTTAGATTCACCTAATTCAAATAGGACACAATCATCCTGATAACAGAATATCACCTTATACCAACCAAGAAGAGGCTTAAGATCTAGCACCAACCTCCAAACAGAAATCAGAGCCTACGAGAAAAGAACATTCGGAGGAACCACCTTCTCCTATCTGATAGCCAAACTATGGAACTCGATCCCAAATGAAATCAGAATAATGGAAGACCACCTAACTTTCAGGAAATGAATGAAAACCTGGCTATTCAACTCAGTGAGATAAACACAGACCAACCATACAACAATCACTCTCACGAGCGGATCACCCAACTCATACAATGCCTGCTGCTAGGAACCAAAAGTTGAAAAAAAGGGATAAATACAGAATGAAAAACAATAACATAGCTACAAATATACAGAGATCACCCAAAACCCACACCTCCTGCTACAACACACACCTGAGGGATAGAGAATCAACCCACCAGAACATGCAAACTGCATATCACTCTCGAACCAAGCTGCAAACCTAATAACTTCAGGCAACATGCACTTGACACCGCACTTATGGACACAACAAGCCCAGTGCACAAAACAAACCACTCCCAGAAACCTTGCACACGCAGACACCAGTTCCTCCTGGATCTACATGCATCAACAGATGGTATAATGTGATTTTTGCTTGGATGAATTTGGCTCCCTGTCAGTGTAATCATTTATGGACAATGCATAGGGCGTTGAGGTTGATGCATTTCTTGACTGGTAGCCAGTGCAGACTTCTTAGGGCCGCTGTGATGTGGTCCCTTATATTTAGTCTCAGGAGTAGTCTTCCTGCAGTATTTTGGATGTATTGTAGCTTTTTGGTCTAGCATTCAGGCATTGCTAGGTATGATATGATATGATAGGTTATTTATAACGTGCTTAATACCCAGAGGTTTCTAAGCGAGGACCCGGGGATCGAACCTGTGTGGCTCCATGTCGTCTTGCTTCCAAGGTGAGCACGTTGGCTCTAAACTATCCTCCTGAGACTATTTGCGTAGTCTATCCTAAATGATACGAAGGAGATGATCGCAAGGGTTCTGTGTGTGAAATGGAGGTAGGGGAGGATCCCCCTTATTAATCACAGGAGGTAGAACCTGTGGTTCCAAGGCGAGATCATTGTCCATGAGGATTCCCAGGTCTTATATCATTGTTGACATCTCTTGTTGGGTTCCCTTGCTCGTGGTCCAGATGAGGGATGTCTGTGTTGGGCTGTCTTCTCGTGGGGAGATCATTATTTCTGTTGGATTTAGTTTGAGGTTGTCTCCCATCCAGGTGTGAGAGGAGGTGGACATCTTTGGCCACGGAATGCCGTATGCCAGGACTGGGGGTGTAGTCAGCCTGAAACTAGTTCCGACTGGATATTGTTGATTTATTCCTTTACACAAGGACACTTCCTGAGTGCAGAGCTGTTTGTTTGTAGAGATGGACTGCCTTTGGCTACCCACCCATCTGTTTGAATGATTCTTATTGTGTGATTGGGTGCTGTGTTCACTCAATACCACAGGGGGACAAAAGCAGACACACTTGCCAAGTCACCGTGTCTACTGCTGGAACTTTGTACCTCCATTCGTGAAAGGCCTGCCGCTTAAGGAAAGCTTGAAGCTCTGCACCAGCATCATTTGTTACTCCACTGACTCAGACAGAGATGCTCTGCCTCTCCAGAAGACCAGAAGAATCAGGCTGCAGCACTTCTTCCCCTGACCTGGTTGGGACAACTTTATCAAGGCTTCTGCACAAATGTCTTGTTTCCCTTAAGCTCCTGAAAGGGCATGCTTTACCAGATCCAGAAGCGAGTGTCTCTTTGCTTCTAGAACTCTGAAAACGCTCTGTGCCATACAGACCAGACAGTTCATCCCAGGACATCTGGCAAGTGCCGTGGTTCAATTTCCCCCATTTGAAAAGTTCCAGGGGCCTGTGCTACCTCCAATCCTACAACTGCTCTGCTGAACCCGCCTCCAGGCCGCACTTTCATGGGGCACTCCCCTCCATTGTCACATTTTAAGCTTTTGTTCACTATATGTGCTTCCTTGGAGTCTTCTCAAGCTGACCACATCCTGGAAAGCAGAATACTGTGCTAGAGGAAGACAGAATAAACCTGCATTGCTGACTGTTGACGGCAGTGCCTTCGCACTTCAGCTCCTTTGGCTTGGATACTCGACCTGGGAATCACTGAATCATCAGTAATCGCTCTTCCCAAGGGTCAAGTGGTCCTCTCTGCGCCAGCATTTTGTGGCTAGAACTTAAGGTGGTCTCCAAACAGCGTGCATCGTGACCATCTCTGGTACCATCTGCTGCAAACCTACATTTCAAATGCAGGGTATTGCTCTCCTAGCTCTCTGGCATTGCAGGCAAGCCCTTTCTTTGATGGTTTCTTCAGGCATGGGCCTAACAGTATTAATTGGGCTTCACTCCGCCGAACTCCAGAAACGGCTCCTTGGGACAGTTTTGTAGAAGCTGTTTTTTTGCCAAAAAGACTGCAGCAAATCTGCACTCCTGCCCCCTTTACTCTTTACTTTCTGGCCTAGACAGGAAAAGTGTGTTACTTGCCTGTAGCTGCTTTTTACCTCTTAGGAATGACTTAACTGAACTCTGAAAACCCTTCTTGAGATTGTACTTACTTTTCACAGCGATGCCTTTATCCTACGAAGTTTACTTATCTGTAAGTGTAGTTACTTATCTCTTGCCTTTTCTGATATAAAGAACATATTTTTTTGAAAATGATGTAATTCTCTCGGCAACGAAAAGTGTCTACTATGCCTGTTAACAACCCCATTTCCAACTCCTGAGAGTTAGGCCTGGGCTACGCTGTGCTACACTGTCACTTAGAGAGCATGGTGAGCATGAGGGAATCGCTAACAAAATCCAAGTCAGGAAACACAGGCCTTAAGGAAAATCCCCCCCAACACTTTCCCAGATCTGTAAAAGCCATGGATTTACCAGATTCTCCTGTGGTTTCACAGCAGATTACACAGTGGGTACTAATCGCTAGGTCCTGGTATATTTCCTTGGTATCATCATCGCGGATACCCAGAGTAGGGAGTAGTGTCGTTTTGTACGTCACCTTCTACTGCCTATTATCATTGACTTGCATTGGTCCCAAATTCTGCTTTCATCCTTCTCTGCGGGTCTCTGGACATCAAGGGAAAACTTGGAAGGTACAGGTGATTCATTAGAGGATTTGATGTAATATATCACTACTGTTCAATTCTTTGCCATAGGCAAGCATTGGACACCGGTACAATGTGTATTACTATATTTCCAATCTATCTAGTGATAAGCTGTGACCTAGCCAGGCCAGTTATATGTGATTTTACTGAATGAAAAAATAGTAAAAACGTTTTTAACGAAACATTTTTACCGAATAAAATACAAACTTATTTTTCATTAGGAGGGTTCCCCCAGGCGCCCTGTTTCCCTTTGTTTATAATCCTACCCCAAACCCCTCCGTACACGTTTTGACCCCTTACCGCACCTCCATATTTATGTATTTTTTAAAATTTTCTGTTTTTTTCAGTAAAAATGTTTACGTAAAAATGTTGTTAGTTAGATTCTGTAAAATCACTGCATACCGCCAAAGGGCCCAGTACAGAATACTGAGTATATCTAATATTACTGGATTTTTGAGTGGTTCGGGTTTGTAATTTCTTCTAACCATTTCACTCCCTTAAACAGGCTTCCCTTAATTTCTCCCATATACACAGGGGACCCACTGCCTCTGTCACTGACTCTGTCATGTTTAGTTCCATGGAATGTTCTGCTCTCCTTGGAACTCTTTAGTGACTTAAGGGATACTTACGTGCCCCTGAAAACTGTTCCTGTACTTCTTTTGGGGTAATGGAGCTCTAAGCCAAGAAGTAGATTGTTACCTGGGATTTTTAAAGTCAGGCTCACCACTTTTTTTAACTATGGATGCAGTTGTACACTTAACTAATTTAATACTGTCTACATATCCTCGCCAGAAGTGAATTGCAATGGTGACTGCATACAATGTATCTGGATTTTCTTGGTGGCTTTTGGCAGTGTTTCTGAATTGCTTTCCACCCTCTGGCAATGTCTTTGTGATGTGTGCATTTGAATTTTACAAATAGTGTGCCTTGGAGGGCCAGAATTAATGTGGATAGTTGGCATTGACCTTGGGAGCCCGAATGACTTTATTTCCTGGGGATACAATGTTGGTTTCCCTCCTCTTTCCAACGCCTCCAAATGTTGTGTACACCATCAGGTAGTGGACCCACAAAATACAATTGGAGTGGGTGATGAATTTTGGACAGTGTAATGTTGTGCAGGCACTTTTCTTTTTAACTATGTTAGAATGTCTGGTTCCCCGCATTCCTTGTACCTGAAAGTAGACCCACATCACAAGTACAGGGGAGAAGAGAGTTCTCAAACACATTTCTGGGTTATAATAAACTTCACATAGTAGAACATAACAATTCAGCTTAAATAGTATGTCCAAAAATACCGTTATTTATTAGGTCTTTGAGAACACACTAAGAAATGAAATTAGCAGGTAGTATTATCATACAAAACAATAGAACACAAATATATACATTCACCAGTAGGTTCACTTACAATGCATCAGTCAACAATTTAACCAGGTAAGTAATTAAAATGCAATTAAAATGATTAGAACCAATCACAAGTACAATTCCCTTTACTTAAGAAGTCCAGCCCTTAGATGTATGTGGCCTACTGCCCAAATGTCATATGTTCCAACACAGGCCAGGAAAGTTATTCTCTAAAAGGTTGCAATGGGCTTGTGGTGGTGATGTCAGTAAGTTCAAAACTATTCAAAAGTGTTATAACAATGTGTCTAAAGACAGCTAAGTTCTTCTCTGTCTTCCAGTCCCCAGACTAGCCTAGGGGTAGGTTACTTGACCCAGGTTCGACAACCACAGTGAAGTAAAGAGGGACTTCGGAGACAAAAGGCTTTGCAGAGACAACTTAACTCTGAATTCTCTAGTGGCACAAATCAGGACATATGCAGAAGACGTTTTCGACATAATGCCATTAACGCAGCCTTTCTGAGTTTTCGGTTTATCTATATTTGTGTTCAGGACTTTTTCTCAATGATTGAAATTACCATAAAATGTACACCAAATCACTTTCGATATCTTTATAAAACTCGAACATCCTAGCTTGTCTTCCACATCAGTCAGAGTAAGTGCTTTAACATGTTATATACAAATTACTGATGCAGCACGGAAGCGTCTTCTGCATATGCCCTGATTTGTGCAGCACGTATTGGTGGAGTAAAGCATGCATTTTGCGTTCTGAAACACTGGTGTACGAGCGCAATAGAAATAAAATATCAATATCAATAAATCAATAGATTTTTATTTGAAATGGTTTTGTTTATGAAAGTATCTGCTGCCGTCACTTCTGCATTTCACTAAGCCTTCACTTATAATGTGATTTTTATTTTTACAGTATCAAGCTGGTGGAACGTCTTTCACAGCCGACCGGAAATCCAGACGCTCCTCCAACATGCAATACCAACTGGCTGACTGTAGCAGGCCACCCTTGAGGGACATGGTAGACCTACATTTGAAAAGAGTGTGAGGCACAAGTGGTGCTTTGTTTCTCAGTTTCTGATTGCTGTAACCCAGCCCTTGACCTTGAGACCAATGCAGAGATTGGCCCGGGAAACCATCGGGTGCTAAGTGCCAATGGAAGGGTAAGTGGGAGAATAAACGGGGATATGATGAATGGGGGAGTGTGGTTTGTTCGGGTGAGGTCAAGGGAGACGAAAGAGGGCCGAGAGACCAGGAGACGGAAGACCGGTAGAGTGGACCATGGAAGAGAATGACAGAGAGCGTGTGCAAGGTATGGTATTGGTTGGTGAAAGTAGTACTTGGGTGCAAGAGTACATGTATGGCATAGGAAGGGAGTGACCGAGTTAAAGTGCAAGCCTAGGCAGAGTGGGCAAGACTGAGTGAGACAGGTGAAAGGATGGTGAAAGGATGGAATGTAGTGTAAAGTGCATGGAGACAGTAGTGGGAGTGAGTAGGGTAAGAGGAGAGTAGGAGGATAGAGCGCAGGGTAGAAGTAAGGTTAGAGAGAGAGGGAGCATTGGAGGGACACAGTGGGGGAGAGAAATAAGAGTGGGAGGAAGAGAAGGGAGGAGAGAAGAAGGAAGGGAAAGGAAGAAAGGGAAAAGAAGCAAGAAACGTCAGGGTGACAAGTATGAGAGTGTGAGGGAATGATCGAGAAAGAACTGGGTGGTTGGAAGGCATCATTTCTTGTGTATCTTTCTTATGTGACCACAGGTTAGGATCCACCTAGAAGACCTCAGAGGATGTCAGAAAGAAAGGCGGTCTGCCTTTAGGCCCTCACCATTAGCCCGCCAAACTCTAGACAGTAGGGGTAACCAATCTCTATTGACTTACTTGGGAGTTAGGGAAGTCTGGCCTAAGGTGGAGGGAGACGCATGGAAGGCGAGAGAGAGAGAGAGAGAGAGAGAGAGAGAGAGAAAGGTACAGCCCTTAGTTCGACCCTATTTAAGTAACTTAATAAAAACTCTTGAACCATCTTCTAGAGTTGTTTTCTTGAGGCCATCTGTGACACTAATAAAAAGTTTTTTAGGCCTGATTGCATATGGTGACAGGTATGCTAGTCATTACGCTGATGGCTTTTTCTGTCTGTTCTAGCCTCAATCAAGGTCAATTAAGAGTTTCTGAAAAAAACTTTAAAGTATGTATGCATGGCATAAGGGCTCATTGCGGTTGGGAGGGCAGAGATTTTAATTTGGGTGGCCAATCAAAATCTACATAATTTAACAACAAAACCACCAGTACTGAGGACAAGCAATGAAGGCTTATTGTGCTATTGGACACATATGGGTTGATGGATGGTTGGAGACTGGTACACCCTAGCCAAAGAGCATATCATTTTGTTTCTTCCCCGAACATTATATTGTAGTGGGTAGTAGTCATGCAACACTACACAATCACATGTATAACCGCAATATCCTGGTCTGATCTCAAATAGTTGTGTTTTCTCTAGATCTGCCTTTACCATCCATAGGAAGAAGTCCATGGCAATGTAAGGACACTCTTGAGGGATCTAGTATTTAAACAGTTTTCATTACAAATTTGGGAAAGGGGGTGGCGCCAGGGATTGTTTGGGGGTGCAGCCAGGGTGACATTCAGGGATTACTATTTGGGGAATGAGTTAAAAGGAAGCGGAAGAAGGCAAAAGTGGAAAAGGTTTTGAGAGCAGAATGAAAACTTTGGAGAAGAAAAAGAGGAAACTAAGAGTTATAGATCACGACTTAATAGATAACATAAGACGAGGAATCCACAAATACAATTAAACAGTATTCATGGGATTTAGGGCTTCAAAAAGGAATGCAGGAGCAGATAATCAGATTAGAAGCCCTGATCACAGATAAAGAAGTCTACATGGTGTGGCGATTTCAAGAAGATCGTCACCTCGCCCCAAATGGTATCCACTCCCTTTGGGACTAGGGAGGTGAGCCCACTATGTTTAACAAACGCAAACCCCCAGAATGGGGCACCTGTCACCCTCCTCCAACCAGTAAGTCCTTTGTTGGAAATGTAGTAGCTGAATTGAGATCTACGATAATCCTAAATCCTCCTGGGAAACAGCGGAGAAGAAGGGTTATCAGCCCCTTGCAGGAGCGTCAGGTAAAGAACCAATCAGAACAGCCGTTGGAAGAAGCCTTCAGAGTTCAAGTCAGCCGGAAGGCCCTGGAGGAGGTGTGTCCAGGCAGGGAGAACAAGCCAGCCTCTGCATCCCAACCCACGGTCTGAACTGTGGGAAGGTAGAAGCGCATACCGGATGACGAGCCGGAGGAGTCTGACTCAGTGAAGCAGAAGAGAAAGAGGAATCTCGGAGGGCTGAGGCACTGGCCTGAGAATAAGTGGAAGACAAGAGGCGACCATGGCTGACACGGAACAATGCCCATCCCAAGGAGCACAGTAGAAGAAGGTACATGTTGGCTCCAGGGAACCGGGAGGGGTGGGCGGTAATGCGAGGAAGAGGAGGAAGGATCCCAGAGCACAGAGAAGCCTCAAGGTGGGGGGAACACAGAGAAGTCCCTAGGCAGGGACAACACCTAGAAGCCCCAGAGTGGGGAAAGGACTGAGAACCGCCAAAGCAGTGAGACAGAAAGAGTCTGCCCCATAGTGGGGAAAACACAGAGAAGCCCCGGAGGGTGGGGGGAGAGAAGGAAAGCAACCTCGGAGTGGGGGAAGAATAGAGAAACCCCAGATTGGAGGTGGAGAAAGAAACAAGCCCCAGAGTGGGGAGAGAAGAAAGTAAACCCAGAGTGTGTAGTGAGAAGGAGAGCCCAAGAGTGAGGGAAAGGGGAAAGAACCCCACAGTGGGTAACTAGAAGGAGAAAATCCCCAGAGCAGGGAGGAAGAGACAGAGAAATACAGACTGGGGAAACAAAGATGCCAGCCCCCCCGGCCACACCCACACTGAAGGGAGAAAGACTGAGAATTATACTTTTGACAAGGAAGGGAGAGATCTGCCTGGAGCCTGGGACAGCAATTCAGCCGTACCTGAACTGTACAAACTAGAACAGTGAACCTAGGCAAGGACCTATGGTAATGGGTCCAAAAGGAGGGGGGGCGGTCAGAAGCCTCCAGGTAGGGAAAGAAACTAGGTTAGGATAGGATTTCCAAACAGAGGACGGTTTATGTTGTGACATCCGGACGAGCACCCTTTCCTGATTCAAATTGCAGAGCCTTAGGTTAACGCCAGATGTAGTGCTGCCCACTTCAAGCTTAAATTGCTGAGGAGGATTCTGCCTTTCACCCCGGTTCATTTACGGTGGACTGTGGTTTCCACCTTAATATGATATGATTGGTTATTTATAACACGCATAATACCCAGAGGTTACTAAGTGTGGACCCAGGCATCAAACCTGTGTTGCTCCATGTTATCTTGCTTCCGAGGCGAGCACGTTGCCCCTGAGCTATTCTATTGTCCTGAGAATAATGGGGACTTTGGATTATTGTAACACCACTTTGTTGGCACAACCAAAGACCCTTATTCAACGCTTGCAGGTGGTTCAGAACTCTGCAGCCCATCTGCCTATAGGGTTTTCTAAATTTGCCCAGACCTTTGTGGTGCTTAGGAAACTCCATTGGCTCCCTATCGAGGGCCCTTTAATGTTTGATGCATGGTCCAGCAGGCCTTTCATGGTGGCAGAGCTTTCTTCCTCTGTCAGAAGATCAGGAAATATATTCCGAAGTCTGCACTCTGCCAATAATGATTACTTGTTGCTTGTTCCCTGTTTCTGTAAATCCACAGTGGGTAGCAGAGCCTTTTCAGCTGCTGACCCTACTTTGTGGAACTCTCTGCCCCTTGCAATCAAAGCCAATCCTGATCATCTACCCTTTCGAAAAGCACCGAAGACTTTTTTTGTTGATTTTATCTCCTTTTGTTTTGGTTTTCCGGTTGCCCGGCCTTTCTTTTTTGGAAGGCCAGACACGGCGCCAGGATACATTTGGGTTTTTAGTTGCCCTTTATAAGTTGCATTAACATAACATTAACACAATTCAAGAAAAGAGAAGATGATTTGCGTGTCATCCGCGGAGAGTTTGTATGAGAACCTGCAGTGTGGGGCGCAAGGGAAATAATTTTATATACGCCACTGCGCTTGCCATCATAATTAAGTATATTTATTTACATATGAAAATAGATAAATAACAGCAGGAGGGAGCCAGCGTCGAAGCAACCAGTTCAGCTACTATCCGTTGTGATTCTTCAAGCAGCATTCCACATTCCTCCGCACGAACCAAGCAGCATGATGCAGTCCGTGATGAGGCTGCTTCACGAGGAAGAATGACATCTTTGTTATGAACACGAGAAGGAATATTAAAGGTGTTCACAACAAAGATGGATATTACAGAAACCAAAGGAGGAGATTAGTGCTCCAAGAGCAGAGGTGTAGAGTGTAAAAAGGAGCGGAACCATGCCATAGCGTTGTGAAACAGCAACATTTAGGGGAGTGAGTTGAGAGCTGTTTTGCTCCAGGAGCCAGGGAATTGGAGAGGTGCAAGGTAGGATTAAATCCAGACAATGGCTTGATCGTAAATCCTAAGAAGAAAGAGTAATAAGGAGATCAGAGTGATCGACAGTGTCAAAGGCAGCAGAAAGACCAAGGAGAATTAGGATAGAAGATGGATTGGAGTGCTTAACAGGGGTGAGGAAGCTGGACACATTCATGTGAGCAATTTCTGATCAGTGACAGGAGTGTAAACCTTCTTGTAGGGGGTCTCGAAGGTTGTGGATGTCTAAGAAACTGGTAAAACGGTGTAACACAACCCTTTCGAGCACTTTAGAGTAGTGCTGAAGGAGAGTCACAGGGTAAAAGTTAGCCAGTAGGTTTGGATCAGCCTCTTGCTTTTAAAGGAGAGGGATGACCGTGGCTGTTTTGAAAAGAGAGGGAGAGCACACAGAGTCGAAGGACAGGTTGAGGAGAGAGGCCACTAAAGGGGCAATAGGCTTGACTAGTTGAGGAGCAAGATGGTCTGATGGGGCACAAGAGGGGTTAACATTCATCACTAGAGATAGGACTTTGTCAGTATTGGTGTGATTCAAGTGGGAGATGGAGGCAGAGGATGATGGTAGAGTAGGTGGAGTGTAAAATGTAGGAGGAGGGAGTAAAAGGAAGGTCAGGAGAGAGTGTATAACTTTGGAAAGTTTTGCAGCAAAGTATTCAGCTAGGTCATTAGCTGTGAGAGTGGAGTTGATAGTCATAGATTTAGGAGCAGTGAGGAGTGAGTTTATAGTGCCCTGTAGCTGGCGGGGATGGTTGGAGTGAAAGTCAATGAGGGTTATGTAGAATTTCCTTTTTGCTCCATCAAGAGTGGACTCGAAAGAGTTCAGGGCAGAGAGATAGAGTTGCAGGTCCTCATGCAAGTGGTTTAGCCTCCATGATATGATATGAAAGGTATTTATAATGCGCTTACTAACCAGAGGTTTCTAAGCGTGGACCCGGGGATCGAACCTGTGTTGCTCTGTGTCGTCTTGCTTTCAAGGCGAGCGCGTTGCCCCTGAGCTATCCTCCCCATTGGCGCAGTAGTCGGCAAATGTGTTTGCAGAGAGAGCGTATGAATGGGGTGACCTATGGTTGAGGATAGTGAGACTTGGGGGTGAAAGTAAGCAGTGGTAAGTGAGAGGAGAATGAGTCATATAGTACTGATTGGAAGCTGGAGAAGTCTGAGTTGGTGGAAGAGGCATTGGGTGTGAAGGAGGAGAGTGGGAACTGTAGGGCAGAGAGAAGGGGGGATTAGTAACGGTAAAGCAAGTGCTGAGGAAAGGTCAGAGTGTGGAAAGAAGATGGCAGTGGAAAAAATGAAGTGATCAAATATGGATGGTGTGATAGTATTAGTGGCTGAGAGGTGGAGATCAATAAGAGATGAATAAGAGATGCAAAGCGTTACCCCCTGTGTGGGTAGGTAGGTTATGGATGGCGTGGCCACTAAGAAAAGAGAGGGAATGTTAAGGTCACCTAAGAGAATGAGGTGATGTTTAGTGGAAAGAGAATCAGGGAGTTGCCCAAGATGATCAAAGAATGGTCCAGTGGGATCAGGAGTGTGATAGATGGAGATGATGTGAACCTACTAGGGCAGAGCAATAGTAGAGACAGTGAATTCAAAAGAGGTAGGAGAGGACATGATTTTGGAGATTTGTGAGGCATTGAGGTGGGAAGAGAATAGGTGTCCGATGCCTCCACCTCTGTTAGTCAGTCGAGGAGAGTGAATGAAAAATAGTTTGGCAATAGATTTGATACATGTAGCAAGGGGGCTTCCAACTGATATGACCCTCTTATCTCTGGATGCTCAGAATGAGTTTGATCAGGTCAGTTGGAAATTTATTTTTGAAGTCCTGAGGGGATATGGATTGGCTAATATTGGTTTCTTTTCTTGGTAATTTAAATTCGGAACCGAAGGCAGAAATTAGAGTAAATGGAACTACTTCAAGGTCAATTAGGCTACGTAGGTGAACTCATCATTGGTGCACTCTTTCACCCTTGCTGTTTGCTCCGATGGTAGAACCTTTGGCAGAAGTCATCAGACATGCAGAGGATGTAGTCGTGTTTTCAGTCAGAGGGGTAGATTATAAATGAAGTCTATTTACATATCATATTTTGATGTAGGCTACACGTCCCAGCTAACGATCATTGCTGTCAGTATTAGATTTATTTAGATCCCTGTCAGGCCATTAGATAAATATAAATGTGTCGCTTATACATCCTATAGGACCAGACTTAGCAGATTTGGTGAATAAGCTTATAGAATTGGCAAGGGAAAAATATAAATATCTAGGAGTATGGTCAAGCAGAGACCTGGATATCCTTTTTGATTTAGTTATTCATCACTTTTGCCAGAGGTCCAGCGAGATTTAAAGAGATGGACTTTTCTGAAGTTGTCCTGTATGGAGAGGACTAATGGCTATCAAGATAAATGTCTTGCATAGAATACTTTTTTATTTGATTTATTATGTTAAAGAGCACACTCGCTAGGACATTTTTGGCAAGATTAAAATTGCCCAACCAGATAATCATATAACAGTAGCGTCAAAGCAGAGTGCAATTCCAGTACCCCTTCTCCACCCTCTCCTATCCTTACAGATTATAGACCAATACAAAGGAAACACAACCAAGTCTCCTCAAACAATTTCCTTTTTTTCTGCCTTGCCCACAGGACTCTTTCAACCAGTGGAATCCTACACATTTCTTGTACCCGTTCTGCTCTTGGTGGTTTTACCACCTTCCATCCACATAGTATTAGCCTTTTGTCTGTCTTTGCTGCTCTAAGCCACCAACATTTCTGGGGGAATGATAGGTCCACCAGCTGTAATTCACCCCATAGAATCAGTGTCTCAAAAGTAAATTCCATATCTGCTTTGAGTAGTGTTAATCATCAATGTAACCTCCTCCCAGAATTTACTAACCAGATTATATTCCGAGAGCATGTGTTGCAGGGTCCCCAGCAGGTACCAGAGTCACTCAGCCGCCTTTCTGCCATTCTAGCTGTAGTCCAAAATACTATATTAAGTAGTTTAGTCTCCCTAGCTCTGTAGCCCCAGTTAAGAAAGGTCAGTTTCTCATTCTCACAAAACTCCTTTCATTTTCCTTCGGATATCCTTCGGACATCTCCTGTCCCAGCACTTGCAACCATTTTGCCAACAGTGCAGGGTTAACGGATCGCACATTCTAGAGTAAGGAATACACTGCAGAGGCCTTATGCCTTCGACTCCCAGCAGGAGCAGGAATTCTCCTAGATCATGCCCTATAGTTCTTTTCTCATCCATCATGCCTGTTTTTGTAATTACGTTCTTCAAAGTTTGTACTGTCCAAATGAACACCCATCCACCCCATTGTTTGTTTTGTAGCATTTCATTTGGAATCCACTTCCGTTGTATCAAGTCATCTAACCAGCGTATCCCGGCCAGGTGTCATGCTGGCCAATAGTGTCCTTTTGTTGATAACAAATTTCGGATCGAACCACATCAATGCTCTTCCCATTATATACTGATCATAAAATACTGATCCAAACCCATCAGGCGTATCATCTCGTTACAGCACCGCCTGATGTCCTGCCACTGAGATCATCTTTTTTTCTCATGACAGCAGTCAGAGCTAGGGGTGTCAATGGCCCTATCCTATGTATTTCTGCTTTCACCCATACATCAGGTTTCTCTTCCAAAAATAACAACACATGACAAGCTGAGCAAGCCAAGTGATATAACTGGTTGCTGCAGCTTCCACAATGCCAATTCTGGAGGTTTTCCATCCCAAAGAAAGGTTTGAATTCCATTATGTATCTCTCTGTACAGCCATTCATCAGGGAAGAGTGAATCATTGCGAGGAGATAATTTTTAGGGCGGCCTCTCATTTTAAGTGAATTTGCCTTGCCTATAAGAGACAGGTTCAAGGCTGACCCATCTCCCCAATTCAGTCTTCACTCTCGTGACTGCAGTGGATATGATTACCATCACGTCACTGGCGTCGAAGTTGAGCCAGATACCAAGATAGTTCAGTTCTGCTTCTGTTGGTGCCCTGTTGAAATGAAAGAAGTATTCCTTGTCGCAGTGCTTGGTGACGGGTAATGCTTCAGTCTTTCCTGAGATCTCTACAGAGCTGTTCATCCATCAGGACGGGGAGCAAGCTCTACAAAATCCTGGAGTATCAGTAATAAATCATCGGCATACAAGCACAGTTTATGCTCAACTTCACCAAATCTTCCACCTTGAATTCATTTCTCTCCCTTTGGCCATGATGCTAGTGGCTCCAGTGTTAACAAAGGTGGTGGGGCGAGAGGACATCTTTGCTTTGTCCCAGGGCTGTGTGTGGAAGTCCCAGAACAGAGCCCATTTGTAACAAGTGCCATGCACTTTGGGAAGCATTGCCTGAAATACGTCATACCAGGATCTGCACTACAACGCCCAGCTTTGGCACCATTATAGGAGATGTAGAAAAGCCATGGGGGCGTTGCTAAATTAACCTCTTGGCCCTCGCCCCTTCGCTCTATATGGACGCACCCCTTTGTAGGGGACATTAGAGAGCCATTAGTGTTTCAAGCTTGGTTTGAGACTAGATTGGAAATATTGCTGCGCACCGCGAAGCACTGCAAAGGACTGTTTGCTGTTGCTGTGCTGCTCGCTGTCTACACGCCTGGACTTCGCCTTTCAGCTTTCAGCTTTCAACTCCTGTTATACTTGGGCTGCTTTCTGTGCCTGGAGGAAGTCTTTACGAGTGACACCGCTCCTTGCCTGACTCTCAGCAGAATCAGGTGACCTGTGGACTCTGCTCTCCGCCCCCTGGCCGTGCAACACTAATTTTTCTGCCTCTATTTAGACGCAGCCCTCCAGTGCACCCGCGCTGTGCACCGCGAAGCACTGCAAAGGACTGTTTGCTGTTGCTGTGCTGCTCGCTGTCTACACGCCTGGACTTCGCCTTTCAGCTTTCAACTCCTGTTATACTTGGGCTGCTTTCCGTGCCTGGAGGAAGTCTTTACGAGTGACACTGCTCCTTGCCTGACTCTCAGCAGAATCAGGTGACTGTGCATTCTTCCTGCATCCGTCTCAAGACGCAAGGCTTAAGGACTGTGTGCCGAGGGGACTGTGTGCGGTGGGTTTTGTAACTTGAATATTACCCAATATATTTATCTATTTTTTTATTGTATATTTTTTCCAAAAAGGTGACCTGTGGACTCTGCTCTCCGCCCCTGGCCGTGCGACGCCCATTTTTCTGCCTCTATTTAGACGAGGCCCTCCAGCGCACCCGAGCTGCGCACCGCGAAGCACTGCAAAGGACTGTTTGCTGTTGCTGTGCTGCTCGCTGTCTACACGCCTGGACTTCGCCTTTCAGCTTTCAGCTTTCAACTCCTGTTATACTTGGGCTGCTTTCCGTGCCTGGAGGAAGTCTTTACGAGTGACACTGCTCCTTGCCTGACTCTCAGCAGAATCAGGTGACTGTGCATTCTTCCTGCATCCGTCTCAAGACGCAAGGGTTAAGGACTGTGTGCCGAGGGGACTGTGTGCGGTGGGTTTTGTAACTTGAATATTACCCAATATATTTATCTATTTTTTTATTGTATATTTTTTCCAAAAAGGTGACCTGTGGACTCTGCTCTCTGCCCCCTGGCCGTGCGACGCCCATTTTTCTGCCTCTATTTAGACGCGGCCCTCCAGCGCACCCGCGCTGCGCACCGCGAAGCACTGCAAAGGACTGTTTGCTGTTCGCGGTGCGCGGCGCGTGGTGTCTGGATGTCCGTGCGTTTCTGTAGACATTGTGTGTCTAGCTTGGGTTGAGGTATGATTCCTTGACATTCGAGGCTATTGAAGGGTTCACAGGGTATTTTTGCCTGCTGCTTATTCTGGTTGTTGCCTTATTTTTCTGAGTCCACTTGATTCAGGCTTAGTTCCGGATGGATTCCACCTCTACCACCCTTAGGAATGGAAAATGCCTGAAAGAGTCAGTAAAAACACCTCTGATTATGAAGCCACTTAAACCAAAAATGGTGGTTATTCCTCCCTCAGAAGTTAGCCAACAAGCCCCGCCTTCAAGCTCCACACATGTTGCTGTCCTTCAAAATTCTACAATGAACCCTGATTCGCAGATCCTTGAGCCTCTGCCCAATAGTTTACAATTGCCTGAGCTAGAGTTGGCTGAAAAAGTAAATATTCTAATTTCTTTGAAAACAGCTAATGATGAAGACCTCAATGCAGAGGTCTTTTCAGGAGAGATTGGTAAAGCTCTGCTTCCCATTTCGGATACCTCAATGCTTGCTCCTGGTATAATTGCTGCCCTAGAAAGATGTATTAGTCTGTCTTTGGGGCCTTCCACCCCAGCTGGAGCCTCATGTGGTACATGTAAACAGGTTCATTTTCATACCATTCCTCTTCCTAATCCAGTTACCTCTCACATAAATGTTCAAACTCATTGTGCACCTAGCAATTCAGGTAGCTCTCCCACAAGTTAGCTCCTATTACATAGGGAATTACAATTTGAAGAACCTTCCATTCATGACTCTACATTCAAACAGTTGCCACAAGAATTTAATACTGTGCCACTTTATCCGCAACCTTCAATTTCTCCTATTCCAATTAATGGGAATTCTTCCCATTTCGTGGAACAGGAACTTCACTATTTCCCAGTTCTTACCCGAATTCTAAACCTATTAGATAAAGGTCACAAATTCACACACGTACTTTTAAAAGATCTGAAAGATTTGATGCTTTCCAATTCACTACAACTTGCTAAGATCGAGGGATTTATGTTTGCTCAAGAAGCCTGCCACAAATTTCATGCAACCTGTCCTGAAGGGATGGCCGAAATTGTAAGAAGGAGTCTGCCTGTGTCCACCTCAATGCAAGCTTCTATATCTAAAACCACTCAAACGATTGATGCCCCTCTATTGCTGAATGGCATGCCTACTTCATTTGCAAATGCAGTTGTTAAACCCGAAGTAATGGCACACTCACACTCTATCTCTCCTCCGATAGAGCTGGCTGAAATAGCCAAACTACAACATGATAGAATCCTAAAAATAGAACAAATCATGTATAACTCCAAATTATTTAATTTGGAAATGCTTGAATCTGTGAGTATTTCTCCGCCGATTACCACAGCTGATACCGCTCCTGATAGTCCGTCTGTTCTCACAAACTTATTGGACTTGGCTGACTCACACGAGATCTCCCAAGATATTGAGGGGCCTAATCACATGTATCATCCTTCTCGTAAAATGAAAAAAGCATATCAGAGAGCGGTAAAACGCAAAAGCAAGGCAAAACAGAATAAGAACTGCTTAGCTCCCAACACAAATGCAGCCTCCTCCTTCCAAAAGTCGGCCTCAAATTGTGTAACAAAAATAGCTTCTTTGAACACTTCGCATATTGGAAATGAAGATCTTCAGCTGAACTCTAGTCAATTAACTGAAGAGAGTCAAATTGCACTGCAACTGAAATCCTCCAAAAACACTCAAAAAGGTAAGAAGAAAGGCTCTTGTACCTCCTTTCTTTCACCAATTTCGGAAAATACTTTTGAAGATCAAGGTGCATTGCGTGCGTCCTTTTGTGATGCAGGCGCTCTGCCACCTGTTGCCATGCGTCAGGCAAATTTTAATACGTTCTTTCTTCCCATGGCGAACAAAAAAACAACTTGCCACGCAGGCATGAGTAATCTTAAGAAAGTTGTTGTTGCTACTGATGCTTCGAACTCGACTTTAGTTTAAGCAATAATTCATCAATCTTTGCCTGGCGCCGCACTGTTAGATATGCAGGGGTCTCCCATGCAGAACCGCGAAATGCGCGCTTCCACGTCTGACTTATCTGAACAAAGGCCTAATTTGCCTAGACTGGAGCCCGAAGTACCTCTTGCTCAGGCTGGGACCATAGTAACTCCCTTAAGTTCTGGCTCAATGCTGGCGACAGTAACCCAGGGGGAAAGACAGGATGTCTTTGTGCAGCCTGCTGCAATTCGTTCTTCGGCATCTCCTTCAATAATAATTAACAGCAGTCTCGCTTCCTTTAATGACATCCCTGAGGAAACTCAAACCTTAATTGGATGGTCGAGCAATCCCCAAATTAATGGTATGGCATCCATCAATCGCACTTTCCTGATGACCACTCTTTACACAATCCCAACCTTGCATAATTTAATCTCACAAGATGTGGATTGGATAAAGTTGCCTTTGATCAACAACAATCGGATGCTCTGCAAAGTATTATCGCCCATTATTGCGAAACTTATTTGGGAGCATAAAACCGACTTGCTGTTTCTGGGACTGGAATTACAAGCTTTCCCCTCCATTGAAAAGGCCATGCAATTTTTGGAATTTATACCCCCTGCGTTGATAAAACAAAATAATACCACAAAGGATGCCTTAACCGATCCATCAGAGAATGTAAAAATTTTAGCACAACTCGCTTCTTTAACTTCAGCTCTGAACGGTTTAATGGGGGTACTGCCTAAATTAAATTCTCCTTTTCAGGCAGCTGCTTTAGTCTCTATTCCTCCTACAAAGTCATAATGTAAAAACCTCATCATCCAATCTTGGAATTGTTGTGGCTTTAATAATTTTTTAACATGGTTCTCAAATATCGACATAGCAAGCCTACCATCGATTTTCTTTTTACAAGAGACCATGTGTGTCCATAACTTTCAATTAGATGGCTTTACTGCCATTCACAATGCAGCCTCACAACCTTTAGTTGGTCGTCCAATAGGTGGAATTAGTATTTTACTTAACAATGATCTTAGATTTGTAATAAATCACAGTGTTTCTACTCAACTGTTCCTATTGTTAGATGTCACCATAAACATTGTTGAGCCAAGGAGAGTAGTGTTGATATCACTCTATTGGAATCCTCACACTCTGCCTATTGTCGATGCCATGAACTTATTAAACGATTCTATAATGGACACTCTATACATACAACCACCGGCAGAGCTAATGATTGGTGGTGATTTCAATGCATATTTATATGCATCTCCTAATGCTGCTCTACCTACTGAATCCTCCTACTATTTTAAAACTGCTTCTGCAAATGGCCTAAGATGGATTAATTTCCTTTCCAATTGGAATCTATGTATAAGCAAAACATCTTGTTCAAAGTCTGCTTTCACTTGGCAAAGGGGGAATGCTTTTTCAACCATTGATTACATAATTACCTCAAAATACCTCTCTGGTCTTTTATCTATAATTAAGCCTTGTTTTCCTCCATTTGGAGATCATGCCATTTTAGAGGGCACTCTGTTGATACAGTCGGAATCCTTTGATAGGGTCCAAGTGCTAGCCTTGGCCCACTCTGACAGACCGTTTCTTTCTATTTGTTGGAATATGCACACTTGTCGACGTCTGACATTTTTAGTCAATCGAGACTGGTGGCCTGATTCCTGTACGGCTGAGAAACACTCTCAGGTCATTCTCTCTTGGAACATCCACATGATACAGTGTCATCTGATGGCTTTAGCTGACTCCTCGTTGAGTCAGCATAAGCCTTATCAACCGTCCAATATCCTAGCAACTATCCTTGCTAAATTAAAAAAAGAAAAACATTCTGAATTACGCATGGGGAGGAGGAACTTTGGTATCATGAATTGGAACAGTTGGATGATAGCCAAAAAGGCGATTCAAAGAAAATATAAAAACAAGTTAAAAGCAGCTCGTTCAGCGTTTCATCTTATTGGCAATCAGAATATGGTCCGCTTAATTTGTATGCGCAACATTCAGGATATTTGGAAAATTCTGAGGGGATCTAATAATTCTTCTCAGCCTCTTTTGGAATCTGCAATAGATGGTACCTCCTGGTTTAGATTCGTTGTACAAAAATACCTACTTCCGGAGAGATTTAATCAAGTGAACATCTCTGATCTAGTGGCACATATTCCAGAGACTTGTCCTTGGGTTGTAGAAGATATTCTTGTCGCAATAGCAAAGTTAAAATCTTCAAAATGTGCAGGCCCTGATGGACTACCACCGTGCGTTATAAAAGATGACCCGGTATTTTGGGCTAATGTATTTTTGAGGATTTTTCATTCGATTTTCAAAACTAAATCGCTTCCCCCTTCTTGGGTTAGTTCGATTATCATTCCTCTTCATAAAAAAGGCCCCTTGAACGATCCTCACAATTTTAGGCCAATCGCCCTTATTGATGTTGCTGCCAAGATCTTCGCTCTTCTTTTACTTAAAGAGGTGGAGAAACATATCAAAGCGAGGAACATTCTGAACAAAGTCCAGACAGGCTTTAGAAAAAACATGGGGACGCAACTGAATGCTACCATACTAGCGCACTTAATTGCCGAAGCCCATAATCCAGTACATGGACCGATCTTCATTGCCTCACTGGACCTATCTTCTGCATTTGACTGTGTAATCCATAGTAGACTCTGGGACAAAATGCCAAAACTCAATTTCTCCCCTGGTTTGGTGGCGCTGATTGCGCTTTTACATCACAACACGTCTTTCAGAGTACGCATTAACAACAAAGGCCTCTTGACACAAGTTATTCCGACAGCAACTGGTGTTAAACAGGGCTACAATCTTGCAGCAGTTCTGTTTAATTTATACCTCTCTGACATTGAAGGTATTTGGGATCCCTCTAAATCTAATGTAGTTAAGCTGAGTAAGCTTCACCTGTCTTGGCTTGCATATGCTGACGATGTGTTGTTATTTGACAGCACTCACTCGGGTCTTCAAAATAAATTAGAAGTATTCAATTCATTTTGTAGAGGAAACAACCTTACCATAAATTCTTCCAAATCAAACATTCTTGTACTTTCTTCCAAAAAAAAGGTCCGTAAGTTTTGTTGGCATTTAGATTCCAACTACCTTCAAATTGTCTTTCAGACAACTTATCTAGGGTATAATCTCGCAAATAACTTTTCTGCAGTCTTTTGGCAACAAGCCATTGCTGAAAAAGTTTTTCCTTTGCAAAATCAGATGAGAATCATTTTCCGCAAATATTGTAAATTCTCCCTAGTACCTCTGCTAGAATTCTATTCCAAAAAGGTAGAAGCCATCATCTTATATGGACTTGATTTGAATCTATTAGCTCTATCAATGTTCTTAAATAAATTACAAGCCAAGTTGTGGAAAGTAACTCTATGCCTTCCGGCATATCTTCCTAATGCGATTTTATGCCATGAACTAGGTTTAAACTCTTTGGCTTCGCGCCACAACTGGCGACTCCTGAAAACTTACCTCAATATGAGTTTCCCTGTGGAAAACTCATTATATGAAGACTTCCTCACTATGTTGAGAGAATCGCATCCTAGGTCTATTGCATGTTTTCAGCAGCGCATACGGATTATTCTATCTAACATCAATATTCCTGCAGATGATTTACAAAACAAACTCAATATTGCTCACAGGCGCTTATTTTTGAACGATTGGGCGGCCACTTGTCTACAAATATCGCAATATCCCTCCTTCGCGGAATACGCGACATATAGACATGCTCAGGTACCCCGCTTGCAATACCTTATGCTCTCCCCTAGCGCTGAAACTCACGCATTATATATGCGTTTTCGTTTAGACTTGCTACATACTAAAATGAGAATCAAACATTGGTTTAACAGGGGCATCAATTCAGACGATACCATTTGTAGATTCTGTAAAATGCCAGAATTCAATGAAACTTTAAAACACCTTTTTCTCATATGTCCAACTTTCGAAGCTGAGAGACTAAAAATTATTACTTCATTTAATTCCACCAACACTTTAAATGCAAGAGAATTAATTTGAGCTCATTGTATGTGGGGATCTTGTAATGCGATAATTTTGGCAACTGTCCGATTAGTGAAAATCATTGATGAAGCAATCACTCGGCAGGTGGAGAGCTAGTGAACATGTGAAGCGTTGAGGTTTTGCTCCTTTTTTCTCTCTAATGTTTTGTTTCATTTTATAAGTAAAACATGTTAATCGGTATGGTAGAAATATGTTATTTCTGAATAGATTTGCAGTCCTATGCGCGCTACGCGCTGCTTCTTGTTCATTTGGTAATTGTTTTTCCTGTTTGAGGAACTTTTATGAATTTATAAGCTAAACCTTTATTGTACTTGTATATACAATTGATATGCTGGATACGCTTTGTCTTTTTTAATCACAAGTGGAGGAAAAACACAAAAACATCCTAGGATGAATGTAAAAAGTATTATATAACCCTGTAAATATATATATATATTTTTTTTAAATGATGCACAAATAACAAAACAAAAAAAAGAATGTAAGGATGTGAAACGATGTATGTTGTATTGCGATGGAGTGTTCCCCTTTTTATACCAGGCATGAAGAACCGAAGAGCTTAATTCCAGTCGGGGTAAAATGTTTGCTGATGGGTAGCTTGTGAGGGTGAGGACTAACAGGGGTGGACTGGGAACCAAAAGAGGCTCTGGAAATAATTGTCAAAGTGGCCCCGTATAACACATTTTCAGCAAGCCCAACACTTTTCCTATGAGAAAATTCGGAAATACCACACAAAAGAGGCCCAGGGTGCAGAGGCCTACCAGAAAATCTCCAGAGTTCCCTATGGACCAGTCCACCCCTGAGGACAAATAACATACTTCATCTAGGGGAAGAGGACAGGATGAGATTGCTTGTTTTTATCTTGTCAATAACATTTGGTGACGCAATGAGGAACACAGTTTTTAAAAGATTTGATTGACACAAATGTGCACATATAACTACGGTTTATGTTATATTGTTAGGTTAAAGGGTTTAGGTAGGTGGGACAAAAGGGAAGGGGTTTTGAATTATTTGTGCTTTTTTCTTAATTGTTTTGTTGTTGATATTAAGATTAATTTTGATAATTATCACGATAATGAGAATAGTCAGAGTCTATTCAACATATATGAAACAATTCTAAAAGTTTATAGTTTTCAGACTTGGAAGAGAAGCCGATTGAATGTTTTAAAATAACTCTAAATTGTAGAGTTGTGTTTCTATTTCTTGGTGTTCCAAAAAATTACAGTGTTCTTCCCCCTATGATTGTAAAGCATTCCGTTGCTTGCCGAAGCTAGGCCCACGCTCAATAAATACCCTAATAATAATGATACTTTGATGCCCTGAGGTTTTCTGTTTGCAAGACCAGCCAGTGCATGGTTGGTTCCACGATTAACAGTTTTATACGATTTTTCTCTAGGGCCCAGTTGGTGAAGAATAGATTGTTTTTGTACTAGAAGGCTTAGGTTGAAGTGATTAGAAAATACTCTTCTGCACGTGGGACCTCTTGAGGATATGGAAATGTGCTACACCCTGCATTCCAATAAAGGAACTCACCCAGGTGCCTTGGCGGAGCCATAGGTTCCATTATCAAGAATAATAACACCTATTAGCAGCCGGGGTGGGGGGAGCAGCCAATCAGGTTCCCTGGGACGAGGGCTGAAACTGCTAAGCAAAGCCTGCGTTCCATGGAACCTGAATGCTGCTTTCCCGGCCCCGCCATCTTCCCCCCACCCTGCCTTAGATTGTATTTTTACCATTCCCCCCACCTCTCCGCCTCACTTACTCTGTTCTGCGCCAGAGTCACCCTCTTTTTGAGCCTGAGAAATCCGAAATGAAGCACTATGTAATACCAACATATCTTTTATATCAGCTGGGATTTGGGTGCATTGGCAGAGCTGTGCATATCGGCGGGTGCTGAATGTCAAGATTGAATTACAACGTTGGTCCTACTTTGACTCTCATTTGCTCGCATTCCCTTTAGATATGGTGGATCTCATCGATGTATGCATCTGCTTGGGATAAAAGGTGCACACCTTTTTATTCTTTGCATATTCTTGTTGTTTAGAAGGCTTCTCTAAGGTTGTGCTTCCTATGTTAGTTATGTTTGCTCTTCTCGGGTGTCTGGGAAAATTAACAGTGCTCCCCCAAACCACCATCCTCCACAACTACTACTAACGGCCAAGCGTTTGACTTTGAGCTTTTCGAATGAGTTTGCGATCGGAATCAGTCCCTATGGCACAGGAAGTCCGTCAGTGCTTTCGTGGCAGGTGTGATTCCCCAGTGGAAATCAGTAATCAATCGGTTACCCTCCACCTCTGAGCCTCGATTGGCATACCTGCCAACCTTACTGATTTAGGCAGTAGGCTACTGCTTTTTAAGCAGTCCTACCCATACAGATTTGGGTGACAGATCCTATTGCTTTTTACAGTGGCAGGTGATTTATGTGACTCTAAGGCAATTCATCTGTCTGTGCGGTGGGCGGGTAAGTGATACATTTCAGTGATGGGCTCAGACCAATCCAGTGACCTGACAGCTACATGATTCCGCCCTGCACTCTGGCCGGGACAGACCTTAGGTGAACCACCGGTGAAGGCAAGTGGCAGAACGTACCCCCATCACACAGCATCTGCATATCAGAGTGAGGAGGGTATCAGTCTCCATGTTGTTCAGTTATTCATCTTACACTGCAGGAATAGATATGTACTGCCCAGGCAGCTGCTACAGAGCAGTGGCAAACGTTGACTACCAGCTCTGTGTGATTATTTTCTGTGAAGTTAGGTAATTGAATTTGGTGTTAACTTACCATTCACAATCATACATTTTAAACAATTGAACATCCTTCCGTGTTGTGCTGTTTGATGGGTTGTGCATTTTAGAATGCTTCAATGGTGCCAACAATGCATGTTTTGTAATTTCCTGTGATGTCATTGTTATGCTAAGTATTATTTTTGAAACTTGAAAAATCCTACATCTTTTTGGCCACAGAATGTTGGCAAGAATGGATTGCCTTTCCTCATAATGGAGTACACGCGCCTGGAATATGCCCTCCTCCCAACATCGAAGCTCAGATTTGTCGTTTGCCATTATCCAATGGCTGCGCTGCAACGAACCCCTAATTCTGGTGGTTTCCGTCCACATCAGCAACCAGACCTCAGACTATAATATTTGAAATCAAACTCTGATCCTACCCAGTCCTGATGTTGCACAGCGTGACCTTGTAATATACTGTTGGTTTGGCAAAAATCCAAGGCTGTGCAGCAATCCCTCCTGCCCCCGCCCCTAGGTGCTGATTTTTGTTTTTAGTCACTAGGGAAACTAATCACTCAATCACTCAGAATGTACTGTTTGCCCAAGATCAAAAGGCTGCACTGCAATGACATTGTCAACCTATTGGCTTTCGACCCAAGCACTATAGGTCAATTATATTGTTGGTGCCTCCTTATGCTTCCGCAATTTGGTGTGTGCTAGCCCCTGTGCATGCAGGGTGTGATTATGTCAGTTTGCTTCTATATAGTTTGCTGCGGCCAGACCAAGCTTCAGGTTTTTCGTTTAACGGTCTATTCCAGTTCAGTGTCTCCTGGTGGGCTTGAAAGGGCAATGGAAAAGGAGTTGCTAGGATACGTGACTGGGCCCAATCACACAGAAGCTCCCCCGGCAGGACCACATCCTCAAGGGCAGGGTCAAGGCCTGTGGCGTGACAGCTAAAGCCTAATGGCGCGGATAGGCTAGGAGTTGGGGGGGTATTGACGCAGCCAGAGGCCAGCTAGTGGTAGCAGTACTCCCCATTGCCAGCCTCCAGTATTTAATGTCCCAGTGCGTGCTAAAAGGCATTTATACATGTTCATCAGCATTCATGCAAGGGCCAGGGAGTTATGCAATATTATGCTGTCCCAGATAGACAAAGGCCATGGTGGTCACATGACCTCCTAAATACCAGCGATAGCAGTGCTTGTTTTATAGGAAATGTACCCATTTGTTTCAAAATGTTCTTGGATGGAGTAACCACTAACAATTCTTGGGGTGTGAAAACAAAATCAAAATATCGAGGCTGAGTACCCCAAAAGGAAATACACTGAACACGGGTTACAAAGTAATTTATTTTATACTGAATCCAGTTACAAAAACAGAGCAAAATCAGATAGCTATCGGCCCTCAGTACAACACAACGAACTCCAGCGTGGTTCAGTGTGTTCAGTGAGAGACCCTGTACATTAGAATGCATTGGCTTTTTATACATTTTGTGAGCACGATGTCCAGCCCCACTTCGGGTTAATATTCCACTTAATACATCATCGATCTAGGGTTCATGCCAAGTCTTGAACAACCGCATATAACTGGTTCGCTTTAAATACATGTATCAACAAGCCTATTCAGCAACTGTGTATTGTAGGATTTTCCATGTTAGTCTTCTTAAACATTAATACAATGTGGTTAAGCAAGTGTTCTATGACCAGTATTTGAAAACATTGGCCCTCATTACGACCCTGGCGGAGAACCATGGTGCAATTTGCACCATGGTCCATGGCGCAAAGCTGCCAACTCCGCCATGGGGGTTGGCGGACTTACCGCCCCATTCCGACCTTGGCGGGGCGGTAAGTCCCCAATCCCCATTTACCCTTCCCCATTCCCATTTTTGCCCCATAGGGTATAATGGGAGTGGGGAAGGCGTTAATTACGCCACCGTAAATTACGGTGGCGTAATTAACAACAAGTCCCGTAGCGCCATGGATTTTTCCGCCCGGAAAAAGCAGGCGAAAAAAGCACCATGGCGCTACGGGAACTCGTAGTAAGGCGGAAAGGTACGCCATGCTTTACGCTGGTGTAAACCCCTTTCCGCCAGGGTCGTAATGAGGGCCATTGTCTTTATAGTATACTCGTGGATTAGTTTCGTTACACAAGTAATCCCTTACACACAGGTCAACGAAGGACAAGGTCTCAGTTCACAACCTCAACAAGTGGCCTGCAGGCAAGTTACATATTAGCTACGTACAGAGGTCAAGACGGCCATATTGTATTTTGGAATGACATCGTCCACCATTTTAACTCACAGGGTGACTTTTACAAAGTGAATCATAAAATGGCGGATTGACCTAAAATGGCGGCTTACATTGATTTTAAGGTCAGGACCTTGCAACACAGATTCTTTTGCAAGCGACTTTCGAGCAGCTTGGCCTAGGCCAATATACATATATTTATTGCAATAGGAGGCACGAAACAATTTCTCTTTTGACAAACCCTCCTTTTGGCCTATGCCAAGTGCTTAAACTACTTTGGATCTCCTTGCAAATAACTCCATGCATCACCGTCCATGCACCCTGAATCACTGTCGAAAATATCTATTGCCATTAGGTCATTTGCTAAAATTTCTTTCAACACATATTCTTTGGAAGTTTTATCTGGGGCATACACTTTATGTCCTATCGAACCTATCGCTTGTGCGCAACATCCCCCTAGCATCGAACACATACCAGGTAGACACTGAATACAGCAACAAAGAAACAGCAGGATTCCCAAAATAATCAGCAAGACCGAAAGTACCTTCCAACCCCAAGATCGCAAGAAGTCCCAGAACCAAGCGCTAAGATCCCAGTTTCCCTCGGGAACATGCACTTCTGAACTAAGGACGTGCAGATTCTGTATTGCCTTGAAGATGGTTGGGGAGGAATCTGGTCCGAAAACACAGCAAGCGGACCCCACTAATTTACACACTCCATCACGTTCAGCCAGAATGACATCTAATGCCATCCGGTTTTGAAGTGCTACTAGTCTTATCGCCTTCTGTTCTAACGTCATATTATAGAGTATGTCTGTGGTCCGGTTGATGGTTCTCTCGAGTACTCTCGCTAGTTTTCTGATATCTTCTGAATTCACTATCTGCCCCCAAAATGGCACAACTGATTTTGCTATATCTCCAGAGATTTGTGCTGGGGTGTCACCATTCTCGTCCCGCCGTGGACAAGCCTTTGAAACTTCTCTTGTACTAGCTATAAACACCCCAGGTAACGGGATCCCTAAATAACAGGTTCCCTGCCAATCCCTGGGCAACCATGGGAATGCTACATTACCGCAGACAAAGTAGACAGGTTTGCCTACATACAAAGGTCTGTTTTCCCCAGTCAAATTTGCAACGTTGGCACAACCTAGAAAATCTCCCATTGACTGAGTTCCATTCCTCTGTATGCAAAAAGAAACTGAATCGGGGCTATGATTAACAGTGTAAGAAGGAGGCATAGCATCCTTATTACCTATTGGAGCCATCTTAAAGGAAATCAAAGATTGGAAAGGACCAGACAATTTATCAGAAGGCCTAATAGAAGCAACGTTAGGTTTACTCCTGTTTGCGAAAAGCGAGCATCCCAGGGGAGTCAAAACACGTTTCTCAAAACTTTTCAAATTGGTGCCATCAAAGTTCACTGAGATGCTATCATTCCAACGGCCAAAGAACAGCGCTGTAAGAGAAGCACAGCAAGCAGTTGTCAAAGGTAAAGGATGAATATACCAACCTAGCCCCTTATCCCCGTGTTGCGGTAAATGTGAGCAGACCCAACAGTTAGACTTATTAAAAATGGCATGCATAGCATTCATGATAAGTAGTAGAGTGTTATTGTGGTACCTTTGTCTATGCTGAGAGTCCCTAGGGGATAGAGTATGCAAATGTACAAAGGGAGTAGGAACAGTAGGTGTACTTTCAGTATGTAACAAAAGTTCTAAAGAATGAGTTTCCTCAAGGTACCACAATCCTAAGGCAGCGACTATTAAAAACCCAAATATCATTATAAAAATACAGCAATACATTTTCGGGGCCCAGGCATTTTGTCCATTGTCCCGGTTGGTCACCCCATTATTTACAAGTCCCATATGAGCGGTAGTGGTAGCAGGCATTGTAGTCTTCAAACGGATACCCCAATGTTCGTTGCTGGCGACCTCCCGGTCGAGCGACTTCTTAGTCCTTCCACAACCCTAGCCAACAGGATCCCCTTTCTCAAATTTGGGCAAAAACAAGCCCTCAATGATCCTTTTCTTCTTCAAATGCAAAGCCGAACCGTGCCGTAAGTCTATCAGATGCACAGCAAAACCGTGCCGTAAGTCTATTTTCTTGGACGCAGATTGTACCTTACTTTTCCCAGTACTGATTGATCCGGAAACAATACGTCGTCACTTCCTGTTGGAAGCAACGTGTTGGAAACAAGTGAAGATGCCGAAATTGAAATAGCAGTTTCCGGATGCAAAACTTTTGGAGAATGTGGAGACAAAATGGCAGCTTCCCCAAGCCTCACATGCTCAGAGAGATTCTCCGACACACTCCCAGTGCTACTTACTGCTTTGGGATCGTTGGTTGCAGCATTAGCGAGGGGTTCTGTTTCTTCTGTAACGTGTGGCACAGGGTGACGTCTTCACGTGGGGCGCGTGGATCCAGTTGTTTCTCCCAGAGACCCGCACCGCTTTCTGGGGGACCAACAGGACTTGGAACGGCCCACGCCAGCGAGGCGCAGGGCAGGAAGAGCGCTCGAATGCTTTGACGAGCACCCAGCTTCCAGGCCGTATACTGTGACCCGGGCCCTCGTATCGCACAGGTAAAGCTTCTCGTACCTGGTGATAAATCAAACACAGGTTTTTAGTCAATTGGCTGCAATAATCTGAAAGTAATAAATTTTCAACATTTCTCAATGAATTGCATTTAGGAAGGTTCCAAATATTGGCAGGTCTCCCCATTACCACCTCAAATGGAGAGAACCCAGTCTTAGTTTGAAGGGTTGTACGCATGGATAACAACACGATCGGTAAGGCGTCCGGCCATTTTAGTTTGGTGCCGGCACACGTCTTAGCGAGCTTGTTCTTAATGATACCGTTGTGTCTTTCTACTAGTCCGGCGCTCTGAGCATGTCTGGCCGAATGGAACCGTTTGTCAATTTGTAATGCCGCGCATATCTGCAGAATTACAGCAGCGACAAAATGTGGACCATTGTCCGACCAGATAACTCTTGATAGCCCGAACCGCGGGAAGTATTCCCTTAACATGATTTTTGCAGTAGTCATGGCTTTAGCATCTTCAACAGGGAAAGCCTCAACCCATTTACTAAAAGCGCAGATAACCACCAGCACATATTTTTTATTATCACATCGTTCCATTTAAAAAAAGTCAAAGTGGATCACTTGGAAGGGGACAGAGGGTGGCCCAAAACTTCCCCTTGGACTTACTGTCCCCTTTCCCACATTGTCTTGTAGGCAAATCATGCAATCCTAGACGTAGCGCTGGGCAATTTTCGAAATTTTGTCATTTACCCAAACTTTCTCTACCATTTTTGTCATCTTCTGGGCACATACATGCGTAGGACCATGGGCCATGATGACCATCATCATTACATACGCGTCAGGGTGTAGCCATTTCCCTTCCACTATATCCACCCAACACCCGTCATCGTCAAGTTTCCCCAAGCCTTCAGCCCACCTTTTGGATTCTTCTAACGTGGCATCAGCTTGGATATCCCGTACAGACCCAACACACTCATCCATTGCATAAGCATTTACAGTCTCCCTTGAAACATACATCTCCGTAAGGGGATCGGTAGCAGTTTGTCTAGCTATTTGATCAGCGAAAGCATTCCCTTTCCCTATATCATCTGTTACCTTTCGATGTGCTGCACATTTCATAACTGCTAACTGAGTAGGGAGCGCAAGCGCTGAGAGTAGTTGTACTATTAGGGAGCCATGTTGGACTTTGGTGCCATGTGAAGTTAGGAAACCTCTCTCTGACCAAAGTCTTCCAAAGTTGTGAACCACCCCAAAGGCATACTGACTATCAGAATATATATTTACTGCAAGCCCTTCGGAAAGTTCACAAGCTCGGGTCAATGCTATAATCTCTGCGGCCTGCGCAGAATTATGCGTGATTCTCTTAGTTTCCACAACCGTGCTTAATGTGGTGATTGCATAAGCAGCTGTGGATGTACCATCCGGAAGTTTGAAGCAGGAGCCATCACAAAACAGTTCCCCTTGCGGATTATCCAAAGGGGTGTCTTTCAAATCAATTCTACCCTTTGTCTCTTGTTCGGTAGTATACAAACAATCATGTGACTCTTCATCACCGCAAGTAGTATCTTGCGGGAAAGGTAGGAGTTCAGCCGGATTAAGAACACAACACCTCTTAATTTGAATGTGAGGAGCAAACAAGATCAATTCATATCTTGTCAACCGTGCAGAAGTGAGGTGTTGAGTTTGAGTTCGTTTCAGTAGAACATCTACAGAGTGAGGCACCATCAGGGTTACATCATGGCCTAGGACCATTCCCTCACTCTGTTTTACAGATGCAGCAGCAGCAGCGACAGCTCTCAAACATCTTGGCAAAGTGCATGCTACAGGATCAAGGGCGGAAGAAAAGTAACCGCACGGCCTATTCTTCCCTCCATGTTCCTTTGTTAATACAGCCAAAGCACATCCATCACATTCATGCACAAACAACACAAAGGCCTTTTCATAGTTTGGTGTGCCCAAAACTGGTGCAGAGCATAATGCAGTCTTATGCAAGTCAAACGATTGCTGGTGTTCCGCGTTCCATGGCAATGGCGAAGAAATGCCCTTCTTTGTCAAAGCCAACATTGGTTTGATCACTAGTGAAAAATGTGGGATCCACAACCTACAGTAAGAAGCCATACCTATCAAGGCTCTAACTTCCTTCTGTGTATTTGGGACAGACATGCCAGAAATGTGTTTTATTCTTTCAGGTGTCAATCTTCTTCCCTCCTTTGACAGGAGATAGCCTAAATAGGCGACCTCCTGGCAACAATATTGAATTTTTTTAAGCGAAGCTTTGTGACCATGCTTAGCACGATGGATAAGCAATAATACAGTGCCCTCCGTACAGGCGCTCTCAGAGTCAGCAGCTAAAAGCAAGTCACCAACGTACTGAAGCAATGTACAGGTAGAGGGCAATTCAAGGGTATCAAGTTGGTCTTTCAAAGCTCTACTATAAATGCTAGGACTCTCTGTGTACCCTTGAGGTGCACGAGTAAATGTGAACGAGCGTCCCCCTAAGGTGAACGCAAACAAGTATCTACTATGCTTGTGTATAGGAATACTAAAGAAAGCATTCTTTAGATCCACCACACTAAAGTAAGTATCTGTAGCTGGAATCATAGTTAGGATTGTCGTTACATCAGGCACAATTGGAAATTGTGGAGCCACGACTTCATTAATGGCACGTAAATCAATTATAAAACAGAATGGAATTGCATTATCGCTTTTCTTGTACGCGGGAAAAATCGGACTATTACACAAACTTGCTGAAATTTCTTCAATCACCCCGCGATGCACAAAATCGGGAACAATGCATTTCAAAGCTTGCTCGCCCTCAACTGAAATCTTATACTGGGGAATGCGTGGCAGCTCAATTCCATGTTTCAAAACTATTTTAACAGGTTCAATCTGTAAAACACCGACATCATTGTCGTCAACAGCCCATAAGCTCTCTGGTACATTAATGAATTCTGGCGGCAAAGGTCTAGTCAAGAATTGTGAGACAGAAAATTGCTGTGGTGAAATCGTCAAGCGCACTCCATCAGAAGAACAATAAATCACTGCATTTAATTCTTTTAACAGATTCAACCCCAGCAAGTTCTCGCCACAATTCGAAGTCAACAGAAATGGACAGTGGTCTGTAAAGGGACCCAAAGAAATAGGTACCGGCGAAGAAACCGGACAAACAACTGGTGTGCCAGAAAACCCTACAGAAACATTGGTGTGCCCTGACAGTGGAATGTTTGGAACCCGTGAATGATCAATGGAACAATTCTGTGCTCCAGTGTCTATCAAAAACTGATGTTTCCTATTTCCCACCATCATTTCAACGTAGGGACCTTTCTAATTGACGGAATAGGTATAGGTTGCAAACCCTGCTTCGGGCAATCCTAACGAAACAGAATGTCATCAAAAGGAAGCTCTTCAGATACAAATGCAGCGGAAGGATGATCAAATATGTTCCTGGTGTCCACACTCGAAATCCGATTATCCTGCGAGAAAGGTTGCTGAGGATCCTGTGTAAACTGACCTCTACCAGGGCCCCCTACACCCGGGCGACCTCTGTATCGTCTACCCATATTCCCGAATGTGTTATTCGACTTTTGTCGAAGGACGGGGCATTGTGCATGCCAATGACCCTCTTGGCGACAATAGGCGCACTGGTTAATGTTCCCAGGACCCAAGGGCACATTCCCTTGCGGGACATATTGACCTCTAATCTGAGAACTACCCCCTCTGGGGCCTCTAACAATTTGCTGCAATAGCACTTTAGTTTTCAAATCACCTTTTCGTTTTTCAACTCTATCTTTTTCATTATTGACACGGTTCTCGTAGTACTGACCCATGTGCAGTACTTCTGATTGCGATTTCGCCTGCCAAGCGCTCTCAGAAGACATAATTTGTGACTGGATGTCAGGCAGCAATCCACGCACAAATTTGTCCACAAATAATCTTTTCCCAGACTCTGTGCCTAGGTCTTGTCCACTGAAATCCGAGAATACTTGTTCGAACCGATTAAAGAACTCGGTAGCACCCTCAGACTTTCCTTGGACACAGGCCGTAAGCTTGTCCCAAATAATTATTTTCTCTGGAATTATGGTTTTCAATTTAGCAATGATTCTGTCAGGCAAAGTTAATATCACCTGAGGCGGTCTTTCACCAGCTGGCCTCTCTCCATCGAGTCCAGTTATATTCACCCTTGTATCTCCCAACCCTGGCACGTCCTCTATAATTCTAACTTGTTTCCACAAATCTACGGGCAGGAGTACAGGGAATAACAAATCGATATCGCCTAAGGTGAATACTGAGGATTGCAAGACGGACTCTATTTCTTTATAGAATCCTGTCGGATTTTTCCTAATATCAGGAATAGATTGCCTTATAGTATTCACTTCCTGTCTTGAGAACGGGACGGGAACGAACTGTGATACATAATGTGCAGGAATGTTCACAGCAACTATACCCTGTGAAGGATCGGCCACAACCTCAACCTTCGGGACAAATGTCAGAGGACCCTCTCTCATAGGCAACTGAGAAGTAGGTGACTCCGAACGCTTACCAAGCAACAGAGCTAAATCAAGCGCTAAAGCAGTCGAAGAAGTGTCAAATGAAAATGCTCTCTTGTAAATACTCAGTAACTCTGTGGGACAACTAATCTTTCTTTTTACACAATCATCCTGTAGGTACTCTATCATTACCTGTATCACTTTCCTCTGCATTTCTGGCATATACTGACTATATGTGTCATGTACTTCAACTGGAGTTATCGACATATCCAAAATCCATCTAAGCGCGTCCTTCGTACAAATTTGTGCTTCCTCAGATGTCGATTTACAGCGAGGAAGGAACCGTTTCTGTACATACATACTTTCCTCCTCGTCATCCTCATTCTGTAACTTTTCTAACTCCTTTCTATACTCAAATAACCTCTCGACATGCTCATTTACTTTCTCCACAGTGTCTCTAGAAAACGCTAAAGTATTTAGATCCCTTAACCCTTGCCAGAGAGCTGTATTATTTAACTTTCCTCACATTACACATAACTGAATCCCTAAACCTTCATTAAAAACATTTTTCTCAGGAAAATTATCCATATTACAAAGTGTGGCAAAAACATTAGCTTGATCATCCTTCCCCATACAATACTTAGTCCATGCAATTCACTCACGTTTCTTCTCCGGTGGTACAGTATTGCGAGTGACAACCTTTGACCCTGTACCTCGGTCGATTACAAGCGGCTCAGGACCACTTGGAAGAGAGGGAGCAAGCAAATTCAATGGAGGTACTGTAACTGGTGCGATAAGAAGAGATGGAGGAGCTGGAGGAAGGGGAACATTAGGAGGAGCAGGAACAACAGGAACAACAGCAGGTAGAGCAGGAATAACAGGAGGGAGAGGCAAAGCAGCAGGAAGAGGAACATACGGAGGTGGCGCAGAGGCACCAGGCCTTCGTTCATTTAACAATTTATCTATAAATTCATCGGAAGCATGGAGGTCTTTGGAAGGATATATTTTTTGAATTCCAAGTGAAAAAGGCCTATCCATATTCCTAGCCGATTCAGAATGTTTATCTTGGTCATACAAAATAGCTTTTTCGGCGTTTGTCTTATGACGCCGCGCATGCTTTTCTCTACTTTTAAGTTGCTGCAACGCTTCTTTTTTCCAATTCTGCAAAACATCAAATGCTGCAGGTCTAGCCTTATTCTTTAATAGAATTGACTCTAAATACTCAATACGAGGGATTTCGAAACTACCATTGATTGGCCACTGAAGTTCGGACGCATGTCTGGTTTGTCTGTGCCAAATGTCATTAAATACTATACTTCCAATGCCATGCTTACAGTACATAGTACATGCCGGTGACCGCTCCTGTGGTGCCGGACGGCTAAATTCCAAAGATTGTCTATCGCTGCGGAACAACGCCTTGAAGCAGGTAGACAATTTCCCAGGCATATCAAATTATTGGTGTTACCTGGTCAATAATTGTGTCTGCAGATACAATGCACCAAATTCAAATTTTCAGGGTTGAATTAAGAGTCGGGTCACGACTCACCTGAACAAACCTAAGGAGGTCCGATCGGATTTCAAAGAATCTTACCTAACTAATTTTACCTCGTGTATGGTGATTTCGGCAAATCTGCCCGCCTCGATAAGTGGACCCTCGTCAAGATGCCGTCTCGGACCACAAGCTAATCGTTCAGGGATCGGGTCGTGCAGTGCTGCTGAGGTGTCGCGTCTCGTTCAGTGGGGCCCCTTTTTGTCACACCGTCCGATCCCGGTCCGATAGCGTGTGTCAACCTTCAACAATCCGGCATCAATCTTGAGGGTCCCTATTCGGGTGCCAACTGTGAAAACAAAATCAAAATATCGAGGCTGAGTACCCCAAAAGGAAATACACAGAACACGGGTTACAAAGGAACATACAAAGTACTTTATTTTATACTGAATCCAGTTACAAAAACAGAGCAAAATCAGATAGCTATCGGCCCTCAGTACAACACAACGAACTCCAGCGTGGTTCAGTGTGTTCAGTGAGAGACCCTGTACATTAGAATGCATTGGCTTTTTATGCATTTTGTGAGCACGATGTCCAGCCCTACTTCGGGTTAATATTCCACTTAATACATCATCGATCTAGGGTTCATGCCAAGTCTTGAACAACCGAATATAACTGGTTCGCTTTAAATACATGTATCAACAAGCCTATTCAGCAACTGTGTATTCTGGGATTTTCCATGTTAGTCTTCTTAAACATTAATACAATGTGGTTAAACAAGTGTTCTATGTTCAGTATTTGAATACATTGTCTTTATAGTATACTCGTGGACTAGTTTCTTTACACGAGTAATCCCTTACACACAGGTCAACGAAGGACAAGGTCTCAGTTCACGACCTCAACAAGTGGCCTGCAGGCAAGTTACATATTAGCTACATACAGAGGTCAAGACGGCCATGTTGTATTTTGGAATGACATCGTCTACCATTTTAACTCACAGGATGACTTTTACAAAGCGAATCCTAAAATGGCGGATTGACCTAACATGGCGGCTTACATTGATTTTAAGGTCAGGACCTTGCAACACGGATTCTTTTGCAAGCGACTTTCGAGCAGCTTGGCGTAGGCCAATATACATATATTTATTGCAATAGGAGGCACGATATAATTTCTCTTTTGACAGGGGAGGGTGGGACACACTCACTCAGTGTGTGTATTTATGCCTCACCACTTTATAGGTTGCCCAGCCGCCACTGACGTTAAACCAAACCAAATGCTTCTGCAGTCATTCTTCCCCAGTTGGGTCAGCTCAAACTAAATGTGTTAGTTTAAAGTTCATAAGGTTTTTCCCCTAAGTCCAACAAAGTAAAGTCTTGACACAGTCTTTCACCTCCCCCAGCTGGGATTATTTCAAAAGTTTTTCTCTACCTCTCCCCTCGAACAGGTCTAAAAATTGTTCATAAGGGTTTAGGGTCATTCCCTGGCACCTACAGTCTCTTCCTTGTTGATTTCAAAAGGTATCATCCACTGGTTTGCCTCCCTTTGAACTTTGGGGCGGTCAACTCTGGCTTCCAGTTCTGGTGCTGTAACTGTCAGTGTCTCTGCCAAAAGCCTTGAAAGCAGCTGCTGGTGTTTGACAGAGGTGGAAGCAACTGCCAGCTAGGCCTTCTAGGCCTAACTTCTGTAAGCGTGGTCTTGAGTCTCTTATCTTCCTCCCTTCGGTTCCTAATCCCTCTCCTCTGGAACTATTTGCTAACTCTCTTGTGTTTCGGTCTCGTCTCGACTCAACACCACATGATCGCTCCTCCTTCCACCGCGGGCTCAACACCTCGTTTGGCGCTTTGTCCCAAAACCCTGCCTTGGGTGAAGCTTGCCCTCTTGGGACTTTCTAGTCTGAGTGGCTCTGGGCTCCCTAGACCTCAACACCTTTTTGTTCTCTCTAGTGAGCACCTGCTGGTTCCCTCCTCCTGCCACATCGTGTTCCCTTTTCCTGACAACACCTTCGATCTTCTCCCGCCACATCCTGTTCTGTGCTGGCCACCCCCTTGGGCTCGCCACCAGTAATCACCTTATAGGCCCTCATTACGACCCTGGCGGAAAGGGGAAAACGATGGCGGAAATGCAATACCGCCATCGAAAAGCGCTCGGTGCGACTATGACCCGTCACCGCAAAGTACGAAGCCATTAGCGACACCGTAGTGAACGCCAACGCTAACTGCACTAAGCACGCGCGCGCGCACCATGCCAAACCGCAAACACCACCATGGTGCAACGGTACGCCAATTCCGACCCTAGCGGACATGTACCTAACGCCATCAGGCATGGCGGAATGGACCATTCCGCCATGGCTAGAAATACGGCATCGTGAACCAACCGTAAATGGCCCACTGAGTGCCTGTACTCCACTCCCTGGCCACATTGCACAACTCCTGGCAGGCGCAATGTACTCACACCATGCAACCAGTGAAATCTACAATTCACCCATGCATGCCAACGTAGAAATGCATGCAGGTGTTCGAAGCGCCCCGTGAGTGGGCATCCATGTACGGCATTTCACCATAGCCGTACTGATGCAGCACAGGCATGTGAAGGTACAAGACATCAAAATGGAAATCAAGAACACATGACACAAAACAACAGTAGTCCCCCATCGCTTGCCACCAGCGCAAGGCAACATCCAAAACAGCATCCTGAGGGGGATTGCACCAGACCTGTACTCTTGCCAGTAAACAAACCAACCATCAGCAGAAGCATGTACCACACAAGTTGGCAGAGTGACTGAGCAGCCAGGCACATCCCAAGAGGGGCCGATGGGAGCTGCAGGGCACAGATGGCATGAATACAGAAGCTATTCCAATGGACATGACCCCAGTCCCCCTCCAACAAACGCACGCAAACACAGGCACCTGTGACCAGCCACATTCTGAACATCCCATCATACCATCAATCGACCTGGCTGACAGGCACCAGTCGGCCAAAAGCCAATCCCCCGCCCCTGAACAGCACATCATGTAAACAGTCACAATGGCAGCCCCTATCCGTGACCACACTGTGCTACGTAGGCAAAAGCGGCCAGTACTGTACCACACAACTCAACTCAGAAGGCGGAACACAATGCAGATCATCTCGCAATACATACCGCCACAAATCGAAAATCGCCACATCACCTGCAAAGAATAACGCAACACGCCAAATATCGGAATACAATTTAAATGCACATCCAAATGACAAAGGCCTCACAGCAATTTGTAAAATAACACCAAAACATCCATCATCACCGAGGGCTGCATCTGCAATAATTGACCAGCTTCCACTTGTGTGACGCCCTGTACCATCATGGCACACAGGGCCAACATCAACGTTCCAAAAGGCAACATGGAAGCGGCAAGAACCGCAGGTCCGTCCCATGAGGCAGGCACTAGTCCAGCTGAAAGGCCGAAATGTTGCACCTAGCCACCAGAACAGCGTAAGGGCATGTGGCCCATTGGCGATCGTCCCATAAGATCGTAATGCTGCTCCACTGATTCACCCGAAGCTGCAGGTGTCGAGAGTAAAAACCATCTGGAGGAGTGGCGTACAGATGGCATCTGCAATAGGGCAGGAGATACCTGTCACCAAAATGAAACACAAATTAACCGATTGCACTACATGACACATGATGCATCACTATCTTCATTCAACACACCAAATCCACACCCATATGCATGCTAGGCCACTCCAAAGGAATATACACACCCCTAAATCAGTATCGATACATAACGAAACCAATCGAGGTTAATACACCATTGGCAACGTCGGTTACTGTGCATGCGTCCGTCAAGATAGAACCCATGACATGGGATTAGTAACGTGCCTAGACACAAGTGTATGAAGGCGCGTCGAGACAGGGAGGATCCGACAAGGGCAGATAGACGTAAGTCCCACTATGGCAGCCTTGCATCACATAGCGCAGGGGAAGGGGATTGAATCAAAAAACACATGTACATGGCAGACCCTAAATGGAATCATCTGTCCATGCATCCATTCATCATTCCCTCATCCCGCAATGAAAACGCATGAACATTCACTCACATAATATGTGAAACTTCCATCGCGTCTGTGCGTAATGCAGTCTGCAAAAACCACTGTGCTCCTGGCCGGATCTGTAGTGTCGTGAAGCTAGATGGACTTGGGAACGTCCTGCCTTATCGTCCACTACGCTATTGCGCATCCCATTCAATTCATGTCATTCATTGCTTGCTCGTTATGGGCCCTGTCCCAAGGACATTCAACAATAGAACGTTACATTTCCAGGCAGACCTGTGGGCGTCTCCTCACCGCTACTTCGCAACCAAAAATCCTGGCCTTCGAATTCCTCACTTGCAACATTACGTCGAAAAGGCTTCTGTGAACGCTTGCATTCACAATTACATCAATGTAGTGCGGCTGTGTGTCATAATGCTAACTGGCTGCAATCACAAATGGGACGCCACGCCCGTCGGTGAAGTACGATACTGTGCTGCATGAGGGTCGGCCATCGATCGAGCCCTACATACCACTGACTCTTCACAGGTATGTAAGCGGCTGCAATCATAGCATGTGTAACAATGGGAGCATAGCATGAAAAGCAGTCAAAGTACATCACACTGCCATCGGGATTTGATACATGATTCCAACCCCAAGATGCCATGCGGCCAAATGCAGCCTTACGTGCGGGACGTGCTCGGCCAGAAGGGATTGCATCTGCCACAGATTCATTCAATCAGCACAGGTGGAGGCCATACAGGCCGACAGCACATATATAGCAGACCCAAACCCCTCCCACAACCACTCCCACTCCAAAATGCTACCGGCAGGACTAGCGATGTTGGGCCTGGGGCACCAGATAGCACTGCAAGTGCTACAACTACAAGAAGACGACGAACAACAACAGGTACAACAACCGGGCGCACAGGGGAGACGGAGGAGAAGGAGGAGGAGGAGGGCAAGGCAGGGTCAGCAAGGCCCACAAGCACTGCCACTACCACCACGCAGGCGGCCCGCAATCCCACGCCTCCGAGCTGATCCGTTCAACCTCACTGCTGAGCAGATCCACACCCTCTACCGTTTGGACCGGGACACCATAATCGCCATTGTGGACATGACACATGCTGACCTCGTGAGCATGATAGATAGCCCAACCGCCATCCCACCCCTACTGAAGGTGGTGTCTGTACTCCACTTCCTGGCCACAGGCACCTACCAGCACACAGTGGGACAGTTGCATGGCATTTCACAGCCACTGTTCTCACGGACACTCTCCCAAGTGCACGATGCCCTCCTGAAGCACGCCGACGACCACATCACACTACCACGCACGTACCAGGAGATTACCAACGCAAAGGTGGGATTCCATGCACTTGGCGGCATCCCGGGTTGCATTGGTGCCATCGACTGCACCCATGTTGAATTGGTTGTCCCACATGCCATGGAGGTCCAGTACCGCAACCGGAAACAATTTCATTCAATCAATGTGCAAATGGTGTGTGACTCCAACAAGATCTTTACGCATTGTTGTGCCAGATTTCCAGGATCTACCCATGATTCTATGGTCCTGAGGAACACAAGAATACCACGCTACATGGAGCGACACGCAGGGCACAGATCCTGGCTACTCGGTGAGTCTCATTCCATGCATGACATCGTGGCCCATTTGATGCGTCAATGACCTTGCAGGAGGGGGGGGGGGCTACTTAGCACTATCATTCCACTGACACCCTTTATTCGTCCCATACAGGTGATGCCGGGTATCCACTGAAGAGATGGCTCCTTACACCAATCCGGAACCCACAGAACCAGCATGAGGAGGACTACAACCATGCCCACTCACGTAGCCGTGTGGTCATTGAACAGGCATTCGGCCTACTGAAGGCTCGTTTCCGCAGCCTCAGCAGGTCTGGCGGGGCACTCATGTACAGCCATGAGAGGGTTTCTAAGATGGTCATGGCATGTGTCATGCTGCACAACATGTGCATACGTAGGAATGTGCCCATGCCCCCTGACGCTGTACTGCATGCACCTGAAGATGATGATGATGAGGGTGGGGATGTGGAGGGACGCCAGGGAGTCCATGAGGCACAGGATGCACGTGCAATCCGACAGAGCATCATAGATGCATGCTTCTAGCAACCACGCATGGTGCCTATTACACGGAAAGGGGACCTGTGGCACTGTGTGTGTGTAGTACAGGCACATAGTGGACTGTACGCCTATGAAGGCCTCGTACGCAAATATCAATGTCCACACATGTCATTGGATGATAATGAAGTGCTGTATTGTTAATGTGATTTGATTCATACACCCTATGGACCCGCCACCCAGTGAAGCCCAACACACCCCCTCCACCCTACTTCCTCCCCCCCCAACACCAGTGTCCAGATATGCATGCTGCCCGTGGGTAGACGCTATTGCAAGCCCCCTCTACGGGTATCAGGGGCACCCCTGCCCGTGGAGCGCAGGTTCCTGCCAGATCTGCGTTGGGGGCTGCCCTGGACGGAACTTGCCACGGATGACGTCTCTGCCTGCTCGCGTCCATGCATGTCTCTGAGGGTTTGTGAGAGCTCCGAGAGCACACGGCGCACAGCAGCAAGTTCAGCACAAACGTCTTTGGACGTCGCATGCAGTTCCCCCCTCAGGCTCTCGGTGCTTCTCTCCATTTGTGCTCTCAGGCTCTCGGTGCTTCTCTCCATTTCTCCCCTGAGGCTCTCACTACTTTTCTCTATTTGTGCCCTGAGTGTCTCGGTGGATGTTTCCATGGCTGCCCTGGAACCCCCGCATTCATTTGCATGGTCCTTGAGTAGCGTGGACGCTTCCTGCTGTTGCTCGATCAGCAGGTCGAGGGACTGTTGCCTCTGCTGGGCCATGGACATTTGCGGTGGTGTGACAGGGGGGCTGCTCAACACATGTTGCCTTGGCACAGGACTTGTGGGGGTTGGCCAGTCGTCGTCTTCAGGGTGCCCCTGCGTGGTTTCGTCATGGTGTAGGGGATGGAACATGCAGGGGGATTGGGAAAGGTCATGGATGGTACCTACGTCGCCAGCACTGTTTTCCGTGTCGGAGCATGCTGGCATGACAGCTGTGTCACCTATGGTGCTGCTACCACCAGAGGCAGTGCCATCAGATACGTTCTTTGGGGGGACCTGTGGTGCTGGGGTTGTGGACTTGCTGGCTGCTGGGGTGCCTGTTGCAGTCCCCTCCAGTGTGCTGGCACTTGATTCCTGCTGCTGCCGTGTCTTGATCCTTGCACCTGAGGTGGAGGCTCTTGGGACGTTGGTCCTGGCCCTCTTTGCAGGCGTGCTGGTAGGGGTGTCCTGCAGCTCGTCGTTGGTATCGGACCCTGTGGTGGAGTAAAGAGGGGCGAGCGTTAGTTATGGGTCTGTCGGATTTGGAATGGCAACGTGTCAAATGCATTGGGGTGGTACATGAGGCTGATATGGGACTGGGCCTTGGAGGTGGTCTCATTTTCGTGTGGATTGAGGATGCATTCATTTGGCTGCCTGCAGTTAGGGGGTGCATGCTGCACATGTAGGGGTTGTTTATGGCATCTTGATTAATTTGTTTATTCATTCTGACTTTTAGAGGGCGCTGTCAGGGCAAAGTATGTATTGCACTATGGGGTCACATGGTACTGCACATGTTCGTGGTTTGTGGATTTCGCATTGTTTCTCTTGGCAAACCTACCTGATTCTCCGGATGTCGGCACTCCTTTCTCCATCCCTCCGACTCCCTCTATGCTCTCCATTCCTATGGTGGAGGCGCAGATCTCCTCCCAGGGGGTCAACTTGATGGGCGACTCTGATCCCCCCCCGGTAGCTGTGGCGATGTTCCTGTTCGCAGAAAGTATGCTGCGTACGCGGATCCGCAGGTCGTCCCACCGCTTGCGACATTGCTGTGGCGTGCGGGGTGTTGTCCCCACCGCACTTACGCGCTGTGCCACAAGGGCCCATATGGCCTTCTTGTTGGCAAGGGCCGTCCTGGTCATTTGACTGGAGAAGACGACGGCGCCATTTTCCTGCAGGGTCTCGGTCAGCACGGTCAGTTCCTCTCGGGAGAAGTGGACCTGCCGCTTGCGATCACACGCTTTCTTGGCTACCTTTCCCATATTTATTTTTTGAACTGGGGTTGCTAACGGGTTGGGATGTGTGTCAGGGTCGGATTTTTAATGGTTGTGTTGGGATTCGGATTTTATAGTTGTGCGGCGTGCTGTTTCCCGTTCCGGCCACATGCTTTTACTTCCGTTTCCGTATATTTACGGTGCCCGTAATTTGCGGTGCCCGCTCATTACGGTGCCCGCTCATTACGGTGACCGCTAAGATGGGTGGCGGTATTGCACCTGGTGCAGCGTACGGCGGCGGTAAGGGCCGTTTTGGGGTCATTTCCGCCATCGCAGCCTTTCGGATTCCGCCATGGCGTAATGCTCGTGCCCGATGGGTCGTAATTAGCCGCACTTTGCTCCTTCGTGCAATGGCGGAAACGCTATTTACGCTGTTGCGGTCCGGTCAGTCAATTTCCGCAAGGGTCGTAATGAGGGCCATAGTCTTCTCTTACTACCAACTTGTTCTCTCCTCCTGCCCTCACTTGTTGTTCCTGACCTGCAACCACCTGTTCTCCTACCACTACTTTCTTCTCTCAGGTCTCTTAAATTGGCAACTTGCACCGACCTCCGCTCCTGCTCTACTCCCAACACCCACATCCTGCAGTAGTATAGACCTCCTTTTACCTCTTTGGGGGTCAGGCTTCGCTTGAGGGCTTCCACCTGGGTGTTAATTTCAACTTCCGTAGCGGACTGGTTCCTATTAAATAGAGACGATGACAGATGTTCTTTAAGAGCCAAGACCACCATCTTGAATTTGGACATCGATTTTTCTCCATGCAATTATATGCCTCTGGAAGCGTAGCAACATTAGTTGGCTCTGTTTGGCAAGCGTGTACATAGTACAGGCTGTGCGAGCAAAACAGTTATAAACGTGGTCTTTTTTCACCTGTGGCAGTTGCTGCACAGCTGTTTAGTTTCAGAATCACTGGAGAGGACCAAGTCGGGGCAACCAGGAGCTACACGACATACCAACCCAGGGCCCATCACCTACTGGCTTGTTAAGGCACCCAACACCGTGAGTCACTGCACTAGAATTCCCCAGAACAAGGCAGGGGAGTTCATCACACCTCCTTAGATGTGCCATGAGTATCTTTCCTCCAACACGTTAACCACTCTTGGTTAGGCTGCGGGTCGAAACTTTATTTTACAGATTTTGTCCCATCACACTGATGACACCATTTGCCAAGTAGGGGTGGTTCCCAACCTCTTCCACAATTCTCACTAATCTCACCCCATGTTGGGTCTGGCATCCCTGATGCAATTTTTCCAAACTAGTTACTGGTGCCTCTTAACCAGAGTCCTAGGGACAAGGTAGAGGGCAGAATCTCCTACAGGACCTAGGAACATCACACCAACATAAGCGGGCGGTGTCTAAGGCTGTGCGGCTAAATCAAGTAAAAGGGCCGATGATGAGAGGACCTCATGTCCAGTGTCCACCCAAATTCTAATCCGCTCATTTCCGGGATCTCTTTATTGAAGAAAAAGTCCTGTTCCGGGGTCTCCTCGTTGAGGGAAAAGTCCTGCAATGCACTCACAGTTTTGGGGAATTTTAAGTGCCCCAGCACTCTTGTTTAGAAAGGTTGGCACTTCTTGCTCAAAATAAAGGTGATTTTATAGGAGTAAGTCAAAGGCAAGTGTACAATGCAATTCTCTATTTATCCTTTATTGTTCTGAATTTCTGTCATCCAAGCAACACACATAGCCAACATGTGTTTCAAGCTTGGGACTCAAGCGATAATCGGAACTGCAAACAAAGAAATAATATAGAGCTTCATGCAAACAAAAAATAACCCAACAATATTTCATAAATAAAACAACAATGAAAGTAAGGATATTTCTACTTACCATATCTAATTCGAATAAGTCATAATGTGCAATATTCAGTTTGCGTCTGTCTGATTTTAGCGTTGTTGCTCATGAGTTCAAAAAAAGAGTGATCAAATTACAATGGTCTGGAAAACCACGTACAAAAGGGAGGTAGCACTGTTGACAGGCAATTCCTATACGACAGGATTCCTTTGAAAGGAAATTCATTTTATACACTCACATTGAAATGGTCCACAGCTTTAGGGCGCCGTGTTTTTCAATCCGATAGTCGGCACCTTATTGGTCCGAACCATAGAGTATAAATGCAAGATTGTAACCATTGCCCAGCTGTCAGCTTTACCATGGAATATACGTGTGGGCAGCAAGTCGTGTCAAACTAAGGTTTACGTACTTACGTGATCATGAAGTAATGTTTGGGTTTACTCTTCAGTCTCACCAGCGCAATGTTAGAGTGTACAGCTGACTAACACTTGTATCTTAGGGAACATGTCTTATTGGTTCACTAACTACAACTCACTCATTCTTAGGACTGCATTTCACTATCACAATTTAACTGTTTCCGCTTATTATTATTGTATTAAACCTGTTATACCATTGTTAACTGATTCAACTGACTTTCAAACCTACTAAATACAAAATGGTCTTTATCTTATGCCTGTTTCAAATGTAAATTAACATGCTCATAAAAATTATTAAACAAAAAAAAACCCACAAAAAAAACAGCATTTTACATTCGTCTGGGGCACGTTCATTTCACCTACTCATTTCGAATCATGTTTATTTTCACCAGGAAATGCCAATTTCTCCGAAACGATTTTGTCTCCATCTATGTGGCACATGGCACTCCCCTGAAGCCTATTTACAGTGATTGCACTTTGCTGGGATTCTCTCCCTCTTCTTCCCACGCACCTCTTGGTTTGGCCTTCACAGATGATCCAGAAGAGGACCCTCCTGTGGGTCTCTGTAGCTGTGTGACACAATCTCACCGGGGAAAGACCACTTAGATCCCCCCTCTTAATCTAGGGCTCTGCTTGAGCCCTCAGCCGGGCAAGACTGTGCAGTGTCTCCACCTTGCTCTAGGAGTCTCTCCATAGGACTTTCCTCCCCTCCACCCAACTGTGTCCATTTCAGACTGCAGTTATTAAAACCTCCCAGCCAGGGGTCACCCTTATGGGCGTGAGCCACAGACTCTTCAGATTGTCAAGGTTACAAAGCACCTTTTAGGCTCTTATGGCTTTGCAGCCCCCAGCGGCCATTTCTCTTTCTGTTCTTCAGTATACAATGGCTCCTGCCATCCTCTGGTTGTAGGCAACAAGCAGGCTTCTTGGTCTAGTCTCAACTTTTAAAGCTTGGCCTACCCACATATAGTTGCTCAACTCCCTCAGTATGGCCTATTTGACTAGGCCCGCCTCCTGCACTCTACCTCTGCTTCTTCTTCTTTTCACGCTGCTAAAACACCAACTCTAGAAAATACCGTCCTAACTTCCACACATCATTTTCATTTGGGGCTCATTTTATATTGAGACTTTGGCATTCATTCTTTTAGTAAGAGTTCTGATTGGTGGTTCTGTGTCTCCATCAGCCCGGGGTTGAAGGATTGGTGTAGGGTGAGTGGTTCCCAATGTGTGTGCCTTTAGCCCATGTGTAATCAGGTGTTTTGTCTCTGCAAATTCAATTTGGCTCTGGTTCCCGCCGCCATCCCAGAGCTCGAATAGGGTAGCCGCCATGTTGGGGTCAGGCATCAAGGCGGTGAAGCAACCTTGCATTCCAGCTGCAGATGCTTTTAGTTCTTGCACACGCTCACTGAAACCAAGTTTGCACTTTGCGCATCTGGCCGGTCTGCTTTACTGATCTTGTGGACGCTCACTCTCCTTTGGGCTCTTGTCTGCGGTCCACTCCAGGTCTTGCGTGGTCACGGGATGCTCGACAGAGCAGACTCGAGCAGACTCGCAGATTGAGCCCAGAGTAGGTTGCCAACTTCCAATGTGTAAGGTAGTCCGTGCAAACCTTTCCTGAGGCAGATTTTCTTTGGGTTTCCCGTTAGCACCAATTCCTTCTGAATGTGGTACTAGGGGGCACACTTAAACAATTTATGGGAGGAAACAATAGGGCGATTTCCCTTAAGAGCCTCCAGCAGGATGCATGGCGAGGCATCCAAGGGGCGATTTGGGTAACTCTGGGGGATTCTCCATGTACTACCTCCAGCGGTTGCCTCGTGCAGCTGGGGGCTTCCATGTCCACCCAGATCCCCCCCCTGCATGGTTGCCCCACAGGTGACTCTCACAACCCACAAATGTATTTCATTTTACACCCTGTGGTTAATCGCATATTTCATGCATCATGTCTAACATTATTGAGACACTCTCTTCTTGATACCCAACATGTTTCTGTCCTTAAAGTAGTTGTATGTTCTTCAGAGGGCTTATGCTTATGGCAGATATGTATTAATACTGAAAAAAGTGGGTACTTCTTTTGAGGAAGTGACCTTCTGGTCATCGTCACAAAGACATGGGAGTGATATTGCCAGGTGCTCGAGGCCAGGGAAGGCCCCTATATACCTGGGACGCGTTTCCCAGAAAATTAAGATCAAAATATAAGGACCATATCTCTCAGAATCCCCCTTTCGCACAGAGAGAAACCCTAGTGTGGAAGCTCAAATTACCGGTTCGAGGGCAGGAAGACTATGGGTAACTGTAATCAACTCACAGAAGCATCTTCCTCACCCGGAAGAAAAACACTCATGGGAGACGTGCACCTCTCCCCAGTGTAACATCCAGATTGATTGTGAGAAGTCCAACTCTTCTCTGTGCAGCAAACAGACACAGAGGACCCCACCTCTTCCACACATTACATTAAGACTTGGCAAAATGGAGCCTTCTGTTTTCATACAGCTACAACCTTAGTAGAAATTGTCTCCTACAGCCAGCACCTCCACTGACATCAATGGCAGAAACATCCACGCAACACAAAATACAATGGACATGTTTTCAAAAGTACTTAATAACAAATAAACTAACCTACTGGCTACAGGAGACAGCCAGAGTGGACGCTATGAAGGGAAAGTCCCATAACCAGAAGGCGAGAGGAGAGGCAAGGCAGTAGCAACATCCGAGCAGCTCCTAATACCACACAGGAAAGGCTTCAAAATGCCAAGGATAAAAGGATGCCTCTATCACAGATTTAGAACAAAACATCCCTGCTGCTGAGCATGATTAAACACCAGACACCTTGGCAGCCACTCATTGAGAAGCCATGCAGTCCCTGGCATATGTATAGGCCAGCTACGCAGGACAGCAGTAAAAGGCAATTTTGGAGCGCAGAGCTGGTGAGTTGTAAGATTGGGCAGCAGGAGTACCGCTATATAAGAAAGCACAAACTGTGGAGGGGACCATCAGAGGAGGCAGCGTGTAAAATCTGGAGACTGCAGGAGAGTAGATTTGAAAAGAAAACCCAAATAGTGGTGGGGGCGAGGGTGGAGCTAATGGTATAAACGAGAAAGTGAAGAAAGACACAACCCGGACAGTGGAGGAATGTGGAGTGAACGAACATCCAGAGAGTGGAGTAGGATGGAAGAGGAGAATACCAAAGAGGAGAAGTGAGTGAATGTGGCTTCTTAAGAATCTTACCCCAAGAAAAGAAGGTGGTGAGCTTCTTATTCACAGGGAAAAAAGAAATACTGCGGCCCGTAGCCAGGCAGAGGAGAAGATAAGCAGCACACTTTATCCCTAAAGGAGAAAGACAGAGATAGTGGCCTGTGAACAGAAGACCCTCAGTAAGGTTGTAACTTGGATTTATTGGTAAGTAACCAATGCAGCATGAATAAAGATAGTAGAGCAGTGCAGTTGCATACTATGTAGGCAGTGTCCAAGTCTCTAGGCTTTATCCTAGTCTTTTGGGCTGTGATGGGTTTTTCACTCCCTATGCAGGTGGAGCACCAGGAGCTGCTGCTGCTCTGTGGCTGTCAAGCCCCTCTCACGTGCAGATCTTGCGAGATCTCGGCGTTGCCGGGTCTCGCGAGCAGTCCTACAGTTGTGTTATGTGGATGGCGAAAGGAAAAGCAGAAACTGTGGTGAAACGCCAGGCCAAAGAGAAAAAGTGGAAGCACTGATAAAAGAGGAAGCGGGGAAAGGAAGGCAGACTCTCTGGCAAAGTAAAGGACATAGAAAGCAAAGGCCAATGCTCTGGGCCCAGGTGGAGAACGGAAAGGCTGAGGATCTGACCAGAGAAACATCGGGAAAAGCCAAAAGATGGCCTGGCTAACCCAGGAAGAAGTCAAGAACCTTATAGAGACCCACACCTTAAGGAACATCCTGTAAAATAATAAATCATTTAAACTTGACTTTATTATACACAATTGCTGGGGCTTGACCTCTCTTACCCGTGGCATTAAGTGGCTTCACAGACTTCCTGCCTGAGCTTGGTTATTGGACTGGTGTCTCCTGCCAGCTTCACCATCTGCTGTGGTGCGTAGTGCGCTGAAGCGCCACCTGGTGCCTCTCTCCACAGAGTTCGGCTGGGATCCTCCTCGCCTGCTGCCTCCGGTCCAACCACACCCCCAGCCGCCCCCGGAAGTATTATAACCTCTCCTTCTGGGCTCATGTCCCGTTGTCAGCTGCTGTGCACGGATTGTAGCACTTTGTTTTCTGCCCACTCATCAAGCTGTTTTTTCTTTTCTTTTCTGTCTTCCTGCTGGTCTTTTCCCATCCATTCTACCAGCACCCCTTCTCTGCCCTGACTTCTGCTCACTTGTACGACCCCCACACATTTCAGGTAGTGGTCTCATCCTTCATTTTACAACGTGGTGTCCTCATTTTCTTCCTTTTTGCCGTATTCGCTGCTTTGCTTCCTGTGTGCTACCTTCTTCTTGGTCTTCTGTGGCTGCCTAGAATTCCCATTCCAGTCGCTAATCGTCTGCCTATTCCTTCCCTCCTGACTATCATAAACTTATGTGTCCTGATTCTGTTGATCTTTCCTGGTCTCTTAATGTGGCTCTGTGGAACTCCCGTTCCCTTAACAACAAAACCCATTCTGCTCTTGAGTTCTTTTCCCTTTTCCATCTGCACTTCCTCTGCCTTACTGTAACCTGGCTGTCTCCTTTTAACACTTTTATGCCAGCCACTTTATCTTCCTGCTTCCTCCATTTCTCATACCCCCGCGCTTCTGGTCACTGTGGTGGTGTGGGTATTCTCTCGTCTGTTTCTTCTCCTTCATCTGCAAACGTATCTTCTTTCCAGTCTTTTGAATATCCTTATTCCTTCTTTTCCTCACCCTCTCCTCTTGCATTTCTGGTAATCTGCCTTCCTCCTAGCCATGTTGCTAATTTCTGCTATGATCTTGGCTTGATTCTCTCTCTTCTCCTACCTCTGGACTATCCTGTGCTCCTCTTAAGCAACTTTAATCTCAACCTCTTTTCTACTCGTGCCTTTGTACCTCTCCTCTTAATCCTAGATTCTGATCACCTATTACAGATCTATATCCCTAATCATATTTCTGGCTCTTTCTTGAATCTTCTCAACTATTCATATTTCCTCCTCTGACACTGCATTCCCACTTCAGTCCTGTGATCATCACCTGCTTCCTTTTCACTCTCCCCTTCCACTGCTTCCTCTGTCTATTTCGTCATAATCTTCATTCATTTATTATCACTTCCTTTGTGTCTGCCCTTCTCTCCTTCCCTCTCTTGATATTTCTTCTTCTGTATCTGTTGATTCTGCCACTCTACTTCTTTCAGCCAGTCTGGCGGATACTCTCAACCGTCTTAATCCTTCCGCTCTCTTTTTCCCTTGGCATAAACCATCTCAGCCTTGGATGACCCCCTGCCCTTCACTTGCCCCATGGGCTATACGCTGTGCTGAGCCGCACTGACCGGAGACCAGGGCAGCCTCCGACTTATCACATATGTCATCTCTCCATACAACATGCAATGTTCTTCTTTCTCAGCTAAACAACTCTATTTCAATGCTCTTTTTGACTCCCTCTCTTCACATTACCTCTTTCAAAATCTAAAGCACGTTTCTACTCCCCCTCCTGATCCTGTCTCCCTTTCTGCTCTAGACTTGCCAACTATTTTTCTTCCAAGATCTCTATTCTTTGGTCCTCCCTCCCTACTTCCTTGATGTTCTGTGTCTTCATTGCCAGTTCCCGAGTCTGCCCTTTGCTCATTAATGTCCTCCATTCATCTGCTTTCTAAGCCTGACATCACGTCTGCTCTTGCCCTTGCTCATCCTACTGCCGCTCCTGGCGATTCTCTCACTTCTACCTTAATTCCAGTGCTTTACCCTTCCTATCTTGCTGCCCTCTTTAACTTGTCACTTTTCTATTTTCCTTTTTTTTCAAACATGCCTCCATTCTTCCTATTCTGAAAAAAAATGTCAGCTTGTTTTTTTTCCTTTCTTCTCTAAACTACTGGAGCACATGGTTTACACTCAAGTCTCTTCTTTTGTTAATCTACACTCACTCTTACCTGCCTTTCAATCTGGCTTTAGACATAATAACATGGAACCATCTCCATTTGTTTGTCCTTTCACGTGTTTAAAGAAACCAGCCAAATGACAGGCTCCGCCTCCCTGATCTCGAATGTTATGTGACTCACGTGATAGTCTATCTATAACACGCTCAATAGCGTTTTGGTAAAATAGATCCACCATTTTGGAATGTTTCAAATCCAGAGTTAAGTCAATTAGACCTAATGTTTACAGAGTCATAAATTGCTGAAAAATACCAACAGAAACGAAAAATAAAGGCTTTGCCTGTCATTGAACCTGATAAGCAAATAACATGATACAAATAGCGAAAGATTGCTAATCCATTGTTCTTATTACTTTGGTGTGATTCACTTTTTAATGTTAATAAAGCTATTTCTTTTTAATTTTAAAGCTATTTTTAGAAACATAGCATGGTCTTGTGTGCTTGGGCATTTTTCTGTTTTCACATGTGTAGTTAGTGAATCCTCTAAGACTGCTGCGAAAACGTGTTGTTGTGATACCTTTGACCCGAGCCTGCTCCAGCCCTTTAGCACTGGCTGCGCATAGAGGCAGAGTGCTTATTTTGGCTATACTCTAATTTTCTTTATATATATAGTACCCAAACTGATCGTTTCCAATGGATCGTATGGTAAATCTGGCCAAATTCGGCCAGTACCATTGATCAATTGTAAACGATCAGTTTGGGTAATCACTACCAAACATGGAGAGCGGGGGTGTCCCCCACTCCCCATATTTGGTAGGGATGGCTTTTGGGGGTAGCAGGGTGTCCCCCGCTTCCGGAGGTTTGGGGGCAGGGGACAGGAAAAAGAAGAAAAGCAGATCCGTAAGAGGGATGGATTCGATGCCGCTGGGTCATAAAGAAAGCAGACGTGAAAAAGGTAAGTAGGAGGTGGGTGGGGGAGTGTATTGGGGCGGTGGGGGGTTTAAGTTAACCCCCATTTGGCCACAGCAAAATTGTATTCGCGGCCAAATTGACCATGGTCAATTCGGCAGAGAACAATTGCGCCACAGCCAAATCGTATGTATACATATATATATATATTCCCCTCTAGGTTCTGTTCTATCCTCGCATTGTTTCTCCTACCAGCCTTACACAGATCTTTCTCCCTTTCTCCTCCTTTTCTGATGTTATCCATTCGTCCCTCTAAGCCGGTCCTCTCTCAATCCAATCCTGGATGTCTTCACACATCTTACATCTAAATCCCTCTAAAACTGGGGTTCTTTTTCCTCCTCTTCTACCACCGTCTGATCCCCTTTCCCCGGCCTCTCTTCCCATCTCCACTTCTGCCTGTAACCTTGGTGTTTTCTTAGATTCCTCCTTGTCCTTTTCCTCTTATATTTAATCTCTCTCCCATTCATGCCATTTCCAACTTTTCAGCATGTGTAAGGCTCATTGGATCCTCACCTTTCATGCATTCAAACAAATGTCTTCTTTGGTCTTTCCCATCTTTTTTACTGTTCCAGTCAGCTTCTTGGTCTTCCTGCTTATCGTCTTGTTCCCCTTTAATCTATCTACTCTACATACATATTCTTTGTGTTCTCTCCCTTCGGGACTCAGCTGTCTTACGAAGATTCACTCCTTTTCATTTAGGTCTAGTTTATATGCACCTTCATGGTTTAGCCCCTCCATAGCTTTGCTCCGTAATCTCCTTTTATTCTCCTCTGTGTTCTCTTCGATCTCACTGTCTTTCTCCAGTAGACCTCCACCCTCCTTGTGCCCCCTCTCGCTTGCGCTTTTTATCTCTTGGCTCCTTAGCACTGGAATGATCTCCCTTTTTCCCCTTCAGTCTCTTCCCTCTCTCTCTGTCTTTAAAACCCGACTTAATGATCACCTTCTCTCTTCATGATGTGTTAGCCTGACTCCTGCATTTTTATTGTACCGTTTATTCCTTGTGTTGAGCGCTATATAAATAAAAATTAAATACAGATTGTGTAAGCCAATATTTCCATGAAAATCAATTCTTTCACTCAGGTAAATAAAAGATTTTTTCAAAGTCAAAAAAAGACTCAGATCATGTGTTTTCCTTGGAATGACTCCCAGCTCTACCTGAAAGTAGCATATTTTTAGGAAGTACCACCTAAAATTGGACATTTACCGAAGCATATTGTTGTACACCTCACACTTTGTCTATATTGAACGTTATTTATGGACTACAAGTGTTTAACCATGTCTTAAAAAGTTCAAGATCAGCTGGCGTTCCCCTCCATATAACAAGACATTGTCAGTGTATCTATTCCAATTTATGATGTTGCTTTCCAAAGGGTTCTGATTACACTGTATGTATTTCTATTCAAAATTGCCCATATATAAATTTGCATGTCTGGTGCGAAGGTTGCACCCATGCTGGCTCCGTGAATTTGTTGGAATAGCTGGTCTTCAAAGAGGAAGAAATTCTCTGTCAGTGCTATACGGATAAATTTCAGTATGAATTCCCTCAGTACTCATTTGGTCTCTTTTCTAGATAAAACGTCATTACTTCAATGCTAGCGAGTTGAGGAATACTTGTATATAATGCCTCTACATCAAGATTACCAAAATGTCTTCTTGCTCTATATCGATACTAGTCATAATGTTGACTATCTTTGCAGTATCACGTATATATGATCTAATGTTGGCCAAAAATGGCCTTAAGAAGAAGTCTGCGTATTTTGACGGGTTCCAAAACGGAGCCAATTGCAGACACTATGGGTCTCCCTGGTGGGTTGACATTGTTTTTATGCATCTTAGTTAGGATGTAGAGAGCTGTTGTGGTTGGATCTTCACTCATCCACCCTTCTCTGCTGGCATGTCCTGTCAGGCTGGAAATCTCCTCGAAATCTGACAGTTGGGTCTGTATCTAAAGGTTTGTAATGCTCTCGATTCCCAAATAGCTTCATGGCCTCCTTTTTGTAGTATTGGACTAGAGGACAATTCCTCCCCCCCTTGTCAGACAATATTATCAGGAAATCAGGATGATTATCTAGGGTTTTGATTGCTTGCTCTCCTGTGCTGTAATATTGTCTCTGGAATGATTTTCACTTTTCAATAAGACTTTTGACTTCACTTAGAACCTTGCTCTCAAAAGTTAAAATTTCTTGGCATGTCGCAGAGGGCGGGTGCATGAACATAGACAGGGGGTTTAGTCCTTTGGTGTAATCCACCTCTCTCTCTGAGCGTTCTATCACTTTATCTCTGAAAAAGTACTTCAACTTCAGTACTCAAAAAATCATAGCAGTTCCATTTCTGTCTAGAAATTATCTGCCGTTGTGGTCAGTACAGAAACCTTTATTAAGGACCTTCACTTCTTCCTCGAATAGTGTCTAAATTGTTTAATTGAAAATGGGTGCTACCAGTCTGGTTCCGGTCTGTTGCTCCACTGTCTCGCGCAGACTCCATATTCTCCCTGAGGGTACGACTTCCTGATCCTGCCTCCTCTCACCGCCGCCCCAACCCCGAAAAAACTGTTGGGTAGGTGGATTCTGTACACCTGATACTGAAAGGGGGGGGTCTTTTCGATTTGCGTCTGACTCCCCACTAGTCATGTTTGAGGTATCAGAAAAAGTCACATACTTTTTCCTCAGACTGTCATTTCTTTGTGTAAACTGTTGCCCATAATTCTTATTCTGTTCTTGATAGACGTCTACCCCTAGGTAAGGGTAGGTTCTCTCTTCTTAGTATAGTTTGTCTTTTTTGAGTATCCAAATCTTTCTGTCAAGTGTGAATTGTCTAAACTTCTGAACCTCATCATTCATTTTTTCGAGTTTGTTCTTAGCGTCTTGGATTACCAGATCCTCTAAGAACTTTTTCTCTAGGGGTTCTATTTCTTTGACCTGTTTTTGGCTTTCATCTTCTGCCTTCTCTATTACAAGGATTACCCAGTCTCGAATGCATCTATTGCCTACTCCACTAAAATTCAACTTGAATTTAGGGTTGTCTATGAAGACCTTTGGTATGTTTCTTACTTGTAAACCATCTGGGATCACCCCAGCCTTCAGATATTCAAGAATCAATTTTCCATGCAATTCGGTTCCAACTAGTTTTTTCTTGTCAGGAGTTCTAGTCTGCTGGTGGCAGACTGTGCAGCAGATGCACCTGGTCCTCCCTGTAGTAATGAAGGGGTACTCATCAGACATTGGAAGTGTTCTTCTGAGAATTAATAAATATTTCTGTTCTCTATTTCTACTCGGAGACAGATCTCCACACTTATATAGTAAAACAGTTATTTGTGTGTTTCATTCACACTTTTCTCATATCAATATGCTAACCTAAAAACCAACGGTTGTCCAAAAACCAGTTACACAACAGGTCTATCCCTTTATTTCATGTTAACAGGAGGTGATCTGTTAACAGATACAGATCTAAAGGACACAAGCAACCTGCCCTATAGACGGTTACCGTGGATACAAACCCTGGGGCATGTAAACAGCCCAAGATGTTACCAGCACTGAAGCGTACCGGTACCAACACACTTTATTTTTTGTAGACTTTTTGTTGAAAATGTTTTAAACCATGTAGCCAACAACACAAACATCCGGTTCAAATGGAAGCAAGGTACACGAAACGGAATTGTTTGATGTCACGTCCCCCCACCGCCTCCCCCACAGAAATCCCCAACACCACACATGTTTAATTAGAAGCAAAATTACAACGGCAAAGCGAGAGGCATTAGTCTGTTTAAGTCCAGGCGTGAAAAAGTTCATTAAGCAGCGTAGGCAGGGGAGTCGTCAGCCAGTTGGCCCCCCAAGTGCTCAGCGGAAGAACTGAGGCACATCCCCCTCAGGGTTCATCAGCCCTTCGACCCCTTTTCCAGGGGTTGCTGGAACAGTCCGACAGCATGCCCAATATTTGTAGTAGCATAGTAATGGCTTGTAGGCACACTCATTGAGGTAGGGTCATTAGATGGAGGAGACCCATGTCCCACCTCCTCCCCCATCAGCCCCCGGCCTACATGCATAGAGCTACATGAGTCTGCAAGCCCCGAGGCCCATCAAAAATCCCTAACAAGCCACCCTCTCTCCAGTCAACCCACCCCGCGTGTATATCAGATATAGGTATCTGCCAGTTCCCCAAACAGGTCGGCCTGCCCAGGGTTGGACCGATGTTTGAGGACAGAACATTCTAAGGAGCACAACCTAGTTGATAGGGTCAGCCAAGTCTGTTTAGTGTGTACGATGACTTGCGGGCCGAGAAGAGTAGAATATGCATAATAAGCTTCATAGCCATAGGGTCAGAATGCCAGTCTTCACTATTGGCGCCAAATAACATTGGGCCAGGGGCTAGCCCCACAGTGATGCGATGTGCACGGGTGATGTGATGGACCATTACCCAGTATACTTTGACTTTCGGACAAGTCCAAAGGATGTGCTCTAGTGTGTCCAGCCTCCCGCAATGCCGCCAGCATGTAGGTGTCTGTGTGAGGCCCATCGTAAAGAGTTTGCTAGGTATACAATATAGCCATTGAACCATCTTGAATTGGATCTCCCTATTACAAATGTTGTGTGAAATTGAGGGTATGACATCGAAAAAGACCCCTATATCCCCTAAATCGAGCGCGGTGCCCAGGTCCCCAGACCATTGCGATGCAAGTGCTTGGTTGCTCTTCATGTTGCTGGGGGTACAGATAGTATGAAATGTGCATAGGCGTGGGAAAGTGGACACGTTCTGTTTCATCTCCAATTCGCTGGTTGTCAGGTTGGTCTGAAGAGTTTGTTCTGTTGTGTTTGAGCGTATCACCGCAAGCAACTTACAATATCGGAGCCAGTCAGTCCCCTGCAGTTGAAACACCTGTCTGGCTTCCTGGAAGCCAATGGGGATCCTTCCTCATATATGTCCATCACTCTGATCCGTAACCAGAGGGTATCTTGGTTGGTATGTAGTTTAGGATCTAGGCCAATCCACAAAACTGTGCGCATGTTAATCTAAGCCGGTAGAGCCATACGCCTGTGCCTAACAACGTTCTCATATTGTGCAACTGAGTCAGTGTTGGGGTGAGTCTTAATTGTTCTGGACAGCTTGCTCAGAGGGATGGCCAGGTCTTCCTACGGAGAGTATGGTGCCATCAGGGACAATTCCATATTTCTCCAGCTCGACATACGTGTCTGTCGTATCAAGCCATCGGTTGGCCCAACAGATTTGAGCGGATTGACAGTAGGTCCGCCAAGCCGGTACAGCCAGTCCGCCGTCTCTGCCTGTAGTACTCCTAACCGGATCTGCGCCTTCTTTCTCCTCCAGATACATTTAGTAAGATGGGTGTCTAGATCTTTGTACATTTGTCATGTTGGGGGTACAAGGCAACATCAGTGCCAGATAAATTAGTTTTTGTAGGGAGTTCATTTTGAACGCGTTTATCTGGCCTATGAGGGACAGCGGTAGCGTATTCCATTTGGCCATATCAGATTTAATCCTCTTAAGGACCGGGGGGTAGTTCAACTCCATAACTCTACTCAATGTAGGGATAATATTCACCCCAAGATACTTAATATAGCGTCATTGAAGACGAAAGGGGGTGACCCCACCGGGTCCCATGGGATGTCGATCTTGAGCGGGAGGATCTCGGATTTCGACCAGTTGACCTTCTATCCAGTTATGGGGCCAAAGTCGCGAAATAGCTGCTGCAATCGTAGGAGTGGGGTTGCATAGTTGCTGACATAGACCAGCAGGTCATCCAAATACAGTGACACCCAGTGCTCCTCGCCCTTCCGCACCACTCCCGCTCATTCAGGATCAGTATGGAGTTTTTCAGAAGGGTGAAAGCGAGCACCCCTGCCTAGTGCCGGAGTGAAGTACAAACGGGCGGAGGTGATGCCATTAGTGGTCACAGTGGCTGTGGGGTCTGTATACAATAGCCTAATTAGATCTATAAATGTTGGTGAGAAGCCAGAGTCCGCCAGCACTCAGAACATAAAGTCCCATGAGACCTTATAGAACGCATTTTCAGCATCGATGGTCAAGATTACTTTGTCCGGGTCTCCCCATCCGGCCAAGACGTGCAGTAGCCGACGTACATTGTCTGCTGAGTGTGGGTCTCGTATAAACCCAGTTTGATCTTTATGCATCAGTTGTGGGATGATCCTTTGCACTAGGCCAGTATCTTAGCGTCTGCATTGATCAAGAATATCGGGCGATAAGACCCGCAATCTTCTGCATCCCGCCCCTTTTTATGAACAATTACAATGTTAGCCGCAAGCATCAACCACGGCAGTCAGCCATCAGCATGTGCCTCGCAAACACTGTCTCCAGAAGAGATCAATGGGCAATCCATCCGGTCCCACCACTTTGCCCGTTGGGAGGGAGCCAATAGCCTGAGTTACCTCGGTGGCAGTAATCTGGTTGTCCAGATCCACACTCTGAGCTGCGCTGATTCCTTGAAACCGAACACCGGCAAGGAAGTCGTCTATCCGGTGTGGTGATAAAGGGACGGGTTCTGTGGACAGTTCGCCATATTCTGCAAACTGTACATTTATATCTTTCTCCCCAGTGAGGGATGTCCCAGTGCAGTCCCGAATACTAACTATAATTGCAATGCCTGCCTAGCGCGGTGGGCAAGTGCCATTAGATGAAGGGGCAGTCTCCATCCCGGTAGTAGGCCTGCGACCAACTGGAGAATGACTTTTGGACCCACTGGGTGAATATGCATTTAAGTTCAGCTCACAGCCGGGTGAGGTGTGCATAGATGTGGGTGTCGCGGGTGCTCCTGCGAGGCCCACCATTGCGCAAAATGTTGACACTTATTTGGGTCTCCCGTTCATGCCACGACTTTAGTTTGTGGGCCCATCAAGAGATGGACTGCCCCCTAAGAAAGGATTTGAAGGTATCCCAGCGAGTAGCCGCATAGTATTCCCCCGCGGGTCAAATTGGTATGCCAGAACGTGTCGGTATCCGCTTTGAGATGTTCAAGAAAGTCTGGGTAACCCAATGCCCTCAAATTAAAACCCCATATCGGTCTGTCACGCAGAGCCCCCAGCATCACAATGAGGAGTACCACCACCGGCGCGTGATCCGATACTGTTATAGGTAGAATTTCATATAGGTGCACTGCTGTCAGGGAGTTGGAGGCGACCAACCAAAGATCCAGCCTGGAGTAAAAAGTGTAATCCTGGTGGTGCGGATGTGTAGCACGCCAAACATCTGCCAGTTTGAGATGGGCCATGAGAGCTTGTAAGGAAGCTTGCTTACGCGGGGCGGGTTCTTGCACCATTAGCACCCAATAGCAGATCGAGTGTTCCAGTCGCCCCCATACAGGCAAGGTACCCCAGGACGTGTGTGCAGTTTGCAAATGTGCATATAAAGAAGGAGGGCGTGTCCAATATAGGCACATATACAGTAAGGAGGGATATGGGTTGATGTTGAATGTGGCCATGAATCAGAACAGATCGTTCCTCCCTGTCCATACTCGTGTAGAATGGGATGTTTTTGTATTTTAGGATCGTTACCCCTCTCTTTCCCCGATGTGGAGAGTGTGCAGCAACTCCAACCTACCCACAGCAGCATTTCCCCAATTCGATTGCATCAAGGTGCGTCTCCTGGGTATAATGTCGTTTCTTCTCCTTCCCCCAGAAGCTCACTGTCTCTAGAGCTCTGGTTCTCTCTAGGCTGGACTACTACAACAGCCTCTTTCTAAATCTGCCTGCTTCTACTATCTGCCCTCTGCAACTCATCCAGAACAGGACTGCAAGATTTGTCCTTTGCCTCAAGCCCAGGGATCGTATCTCTCCAGCACTGAAATCTCTGCATTGGCTCCCAGTGACTGCAAGGATGAAGTCCAAGACCCTCTGCATTGTCCACAAGGCCTTCTGGGGCCTCAATACCTCCAACTCTCTCTTCGCAAATACCTTCCTGTCGTGATAAGCTTCTAGGCGCTTGCAGTGACCTGCACTTGCACTAACCTACTGAGCTATCTTGAGTATATTAGAGCTTTTTTGAAGCGTGGAGGAAAATGCTGAAATCAGCCAAGCCTTTCGAACTGGGTGAAGCCCACATGCTTGTAAGGGGTTAACTGCGAAGGCCCTTCATGAAGACATAAACATCTAGCCTTTGCAAGAAGCTCTACGCAGCCCTTGGGAGCCAGGCACAGCTTTGCACGGCTTTGCTCGTCTTTGCTCTGCGAGTCAGGTGCACTGATAACGCAGAAATGCCAGACCTTCCCCAAAACAACGTGCACGAAGCCTGAGAGCCAAGACTGGCTTTTTCCAGTCTTGTAACTTTCCAGGCGAAAACATGTTTATTGCCCGGAAGGATGAGCCCAGAAGCTTCTCGAAGAAATGGTACATCATAGTGATTGACGTGCAGCCCCTAATAAGAGAACTATACCTGGGCCAGTAAGGGAGGGACTCATCCTGGGCTGTTTGGTGAAACGCGCGCACGAAGAGGAACAGCGCCTGGACGACCAGCCGTGCACTATCTGGGCCGAGACTCCTAGCGTCGCATCCCCGCTCTGGTGTAGGACTGTGGGGGCCTTGGCCAGTCCTCCCCTCCTCTCTCAAAGAGTGCCGGGCACCTGTAGCGGCAAGTGTTCCGGGTGTGATTTGACCTGATCATCTACATTTTCTAGGAGCGTACTTTAAATAATTGCATATTCATCTGTGACTGATAATTGGCATTATTCAGCTTGCACTTCTATTCCCATATTATTGTAAATTGCTGCTTAGTTCTCATTAGACATTATAGAAATAAATGCAAGCATCATATATTCTGTGTGATTGGGTTCCTTCCAGACTGAGTTCATTGTGCTTCGTATAAACTTAATTGTGTGGGAAGAAGGTGATTAGGAGGGATTATAGCACCAAGGGCTGGCCCCAATAGGGGGGGCGGGATTCCCCTTTTCACTACATTTGGCATAGTCGGCAGGATTTACGAGCACAATGCCTTTCTGGAAAAAACAAGCAAAAGATGAATGCTTGGTCGGGTGTGGCAGACATTTTGCATCGGTATTCAGCACCAAGGGCATGGGACATGCTTGAAAATGATGTTTCCCCGGCGGTAATTAGTGAGTGCTTGGAGAGTTTGCAGCTTCGGAAATGCAGACGGGAGATAAAAGCAGCAGGAAACATAGGCTGGTTATTCCTGCAGGCGCTCAGAAAGTTGCATGAGAATGAATTGCTTAAAGATGCGCAGATTCGCAAATTAACTGATGAGATTTCCCTGCTCCAGGAGCAACAAATAATTATGAAAGAGACCCTTGAATTGTCCGTTAAGCGGGGCGATCAGATGGAGGACAGGTGTGCCTCTAGCTACAAGCGCAGACAGCGGCGGGGCAATCCGTCAAAGATAAGAATTCGCGCACTAATTAGGAAAGATAACTGGGACCCAAATTTATGGTCGGGTGAAGTCAGTGACAGCGAAACTGAACAAACATTTGACTGGGATGAATCTGTTGAAGTCAGGCTTGCAGAGTTAGACTGCTCTGACGAAGAAGAGCTGGAATGTGCTCCAAAGAAATGTGTTTATCCAGCGTGGCCGTTAATCACTAACAAGTCAAAAGGCCAAGCTGGCGGTGCAAACATTCAGAATACTAGGATTGTCCACGATTATACACAGACTGAACTTTTAGATATTGCCAAATTATTCAGACAAAAGACAGGTGAAGCACTTCTGAAGTGTGGGATACGGGTGCCGATGAGATCTTCTTAACTCCAGAAGAACTGTTAAAGATGGGTTCACTCACTACTAATGTAATGTTGGGGCAGATAGTGCGCGGTGCACTCGGGCAGCAAGGCTCGCATTCTTTGTTTAATTGGCTTCAGACTGCCCTATTGAATTTGTATGGGAGTCCGATGGATATGGAAGAGAATTGGCGCATTTGGGGATCAATAACAGAAGCAACAGATCAGCTTAGAGAGAGGGGTTTACAGTGTACACTGTACAGCGCAAATTTTGCAGGGCCTGACATGGAGTTATTTACAGCTGGAATGCGCGCTCGCTTGCCGAGAAACGCTCCGAGCCATATGAAGGGAGCATTGCTTTCATTGCTGGGTCCAGCGCAAGGCAAACCCATTGGTGAAGTGGCACTTCTGTTAGGGCAATTAGAAGGGCTGGATGTGTGCAAAGCGGTGCGCCTAGTGGCTGCGAGTAATGACTCAGAGAAAAAGCGTGGCAAAAATGTAAAGTCCAAAGAGAAAACTGACACTATTGAGGTCACACGCAGACAAATGTGGGTGGACCTGCTAAAAGCTGGAATTCCAAGTGAAGAGATAGACGGTAAACCCACACCTGTGCTGCTTGAGAGATGGAAGAAATTGAGAAAACAGGGATCAGGAAAAACAAAGCCCTCTGCACCCTCTGAAGAAGAGGTGTTGAAGACCAAAGTGCGAGCAAAAGGTTACCCTGATTTAGCAAAGGACAAGTGGGAGGTCCCAGACCCCATTTTTGATTGAAGGGCTGGCTCTGTCTTTGAGGTACGGTTAATAAAGAGAACCAGTCCCAGAGACAGACGCCCTTTTGTGCCACTTACATTGTATTTGGATGAGAAAGTAAAACACGTCTTGGCTCTATTAGACACGGGAGCGGAGGTAACCATTTTGAATGGCAATCCCAGTAAATTATCTGGTCCCAGAGTCAATGGTTATGGGGGAGCTGTTACACCTTTTCAGCGATGGCAATTGAGACGACAATGGTCTTTATGCAGTTCCGCCTTTCGCGGATATTTCAAGATGGCGACGTGCTCCGGACACGGGAGAAGTGACGGTCGAGCCTTTGCACGTCCTCTTGGTACGCGATCACAGGATCACATGACTGAATTTAAGGACCGAAACTCCTCTCTCTTGTGCGTCGCTTCTGTTTTCCAAGATGCTCCGTAAGTTCCCTACTTCAATCTTTGCCTCAGACTTTGTTCGATTACCTAGAACTCCACTTTAATCCTTCTTGCTGTCCTCCTTCCTACTTAGCAATCCTTCGGAAATTCCCCCTCGAGCGGCGGTTTATCTACCGGGCTCAGCGGTCTTCAGGTCTCTGCCTTTGCGGTTGCCCCTTCTCCGACCCAAGTCCCTCTTTGAGCCACCCATCCTTTTAGACCGAGTAAGTCCTGTTTCATGTAACAATCTTCCCTATTTCTCTTTAGCCTTCTCTCTCTCATCCTTGTGATATCCTTGTACTTATTTAGGAATCTTTCTCGAATCCATTGGGTGAATCCTCCTTGTCGGCTAACAAGACCGGCATTCCCTAAACACAGATTCCCGTAGTGACTAGAAGAACTGTAAGTGTAATTCTTCTTCAACTGAATTCTTTCTCTGAGTCAGTCTATCTCTTCCTTACCTGGCCATTCCTTGTTATATAGGCACCGTGAATCCTGCAACCCCAGCCATCCAGAGACGAGCCAATCCTCCAGAAGCACTCTCGAGAACTCCCAGGGTTTTCTTCCCCCCGAGGGTTTCCCTGGGGTTCCTGTCTCTCTCTCTCCGGTTTTCTACAATCTTCAGAGTAGGGGGAGCACGGGTCTTAGGGAGATCCTTACAGTCGTCCATTTCTGCTCCGGAGGATCGCCATCAATTCAGGTTAGTGACAGAAACTCGAATTTTTCCTATACCAATCATCAACATTATAATAGTAAGCGACGCCCAAAAGAGGCTTACCTGAATTGACGGCTTCATCATGGAGCAGCAAATGCAACAACTGATGGCGGCAATGCAATCCATGTCATTGGAGTTGCAGAATCTTAAACAAGAGAATGCCCATCTTAGACAACAAGTGAATCTGCCCTTTTCTGAGACACCTCCTATAGCTTTAAGCACGGGCAAGTTTGACGGGAATCCCCATAAATTAAAGGAGTTCCTAGACAGCTGTACTGTTCAATTTACGTTTAAACCTCAGTTTTTTCATTCAGATAAAGATAAAGTAGGCTTTCTTATTTCCCATTTGACAGGACCAGCCTTAGCGTGGGCCACCCCTTTAGTCACATCGGGCAATGCCATATTGGATTCCTATCCCGCGTTTGTCAACAGCCTGAGATCCATGTTCAGTCGTCAGGAAATTTCTGTAACCACCCAGGAGAGACTGTTGGACCTCCGACAGGGCAATAAGGATTTGATGTCTTATATAACCCTCTTTAAACAGTTATCTTCAGAACTTGGGTGGCCCGATGATGGATGAGTCACCCTTTTCCGTCGAGGTCTTTCGGAAGAGCTTAAGGACTAGATTTCTAAGGTCCCTCGGCCTGCTAATCTCGCTGAAATGATCACCCTGGCAATGCAAATCGACTATAGAATACAAGAACGGACTCTTGAGAAGAAGAGATCTAAGGGGGTTCGTTATCAATCTGAAGCGGTTCCCAGTACAAGCATGTCCGCACCAGCTGAAGAACCTATGCAGATCGGAACTGTCAAGGGACCTTTGTCGAATCAGGAAAGAGACCGAAGGAAGTCTTTAGGACTATGTATGTATTGTGGTTCTTCATCTCATATCTTACGTGATTGTCCTATTGTCCCTCCTCGCCGACCAAGATCCACGGTTCCGGGAAACGCCAAATCCCTACCGTAGAGGGAACCACGGCAAGGGATTTAATTCAGAGTTCCACTCCTAGAGTAGGATTATCTTTAGAGCCGTCTATTATCCAACACTCTATGGTAATCATTTCCTTGACCATCAGTCTACCTGATCGAACTATCCCAGGTATTCCGGCATTGCTGGACTGCGGCGCGGCTGGAAACTTCTTAGATGATCAATGGGCTGCGAATAATGGGATGGCTAGAACCAATAAATGTTGTGCCACTCCGATTCAAGGAGTCGATGGGAATCCCTTGATCTCTGGTCCTATTCGAGAGCAGACCAAACCACTTACGTGTTTGATTGCTTCCCATAAAGAACAACTTGTGTTCAACCTCATAAAGACAGCCCATTTTCCTGTGATTTTAGGACTTCCCTGGTTACGCACTCACAACCCCTTTATCAATTGGAAGGCAGGAACTCTATTTCTGGGTTCAGAATACTGTATTGGTCACTGCCTGAGTCAAGATGTGGTAGGAGTACAGACCCCTTCTGAAATGAATAATGCCACAGGTCTATCTTCTATCGGCCAGTTACAACTGATTCCTCCTTGTCATCGTCATTACAATAAGGTTTTCTCAAACCCGCTTTTTCCCACTTTACCTCCCCATCGTAGGGACGATTGCCATATCTCTCTGCTCCCGGACCAGCCTCTTCCGTTCGGGAGGATGTATGTTTTGTCCCAAAAGGAAAAGGCAGCTCTCAAAGAATACCTTCAGTCTAATCTGCAAAATGCTTTGATCACAGAGTCCAAATCCCCTGCAGGTGCTTCTCTGTTTTTCATACCAAAGAAAGATTCGGAGGAGCTCCGTCCTTGTATTGACTACAGAGGACTCAATAAGATCACCATCCCCGACAAATACCCTATGCCTCTGATCAAAGACATCTTGGAAGCTGTTAGAGGTGCTGAATTATATACCAAGCTAGACCTCCGAGGAGCGTATCACTTGATTCGGATTGCACAAGGAGATGAGTGGAAAACTGCCTTCCGTACTCCCTTTGGTCATTTCCAATACCAAGTGATGCCCTTCGGATTGGTAAACGCACCCGCCGTTTTTCAGAGGTTTATGGATCATTTGTTTGCAGATATTCTTCTACATTTCGTTATTGTCTATTTAGACGACATTCTGATTTTTTCCGCGAACAAGAGTGACCATATACATCATGTCAATCTCGTCCTGGATCGCTTACAGGCAAATCAGTTATACTGCAAGGCAGAAAAATGTGAATTCCATAAAACACAAATCACCTACCTTGGCTTCATCCTCTCAGCCCACGGCATCTCCATGGATCCAAGAAAGGTTTCAGCAGTTTTGGATTGGCCCACCCCGACAACAGTAAAGGAGGTGCAACGATTTTTGGGGTTTGCAAATTTCTACAGGAAATTCATCCCATGTTATTCTGAAACTATTTTACCTATTACTAGACTGCTAAAGAAGGGAGTCACATTTCATTGGGATGGAGATGCCCAACAAGCATTTGAGACTTTGAAAGGACTATTCACTTCTGCTTCTATACTAATTACTCCTGATCAGATACAACCTTTCATCGTGGAGACAGACGCCTCCCACCAGGCTTTAGGCGCAGTTCTCTTGCAACGGGGAGAACAAGGGGAGGAAAGACCAGTAGCATATTTGTCCAAGACTTTCACCTCTTCAGAAGTACATTATTCGGTATTAGAAAAGGAACTTCTAGCAATCAAAAAGGCATTTGAAGAATGGAGACACCTCTTACTGGGTGTCCCCTTTCCAATAGAGGTGCGCACTGATCATCAGAATCTCAAGGTGTTACAACAAGCCCAGACAATGAACAGCAGACAAGTGCGGTGGGCACATTTCTTTTTACCCTATAACATCGAATTCACCTTTCTGCCTGGGAATTTAAACTTACGGGCAGATGCGTTGTCTCGCAAGAACCCTAATTCTTCAAAGTTCTGTCCTGAAAGGATGTTCCCTCGAGCCCAATTTGTTTCTGTCATCTCGGATTTCCTTCAAATTCTTAAACAAGAAACTGCTCATCATCTACGACAATGTGAAGAATTAGCTACCACTTACCACCTTACTAAGAACCAGAATCTATATTTTCATTCAGACCAAATATTGGTTCCTACTCCTTCTCTACAATTGGAGGTCCTTCAGATGTGCCATGATTCTCTAGCAGCCGGACATCGAGGCATCCAGACCACTCTCGATCTCGTCAGACGACATTTTTGGTGGCCTACTCTTCAGTCGGATGTCATCAACTATGTCAAAGCATGCTGTATCTGCCTTCAATCCAAAACAGAACAAGCTCCTCCTTTTAGTCTACTTACCCGAATGCCCATTCCTGAAAGACCTTGGCAAATTATTTCTACGGACTTTATAGTAGACCTTCCACCTTCCTCTCAATATACTACAATCATGGTCACCATCGATTACTTCACAAAGTTCGCCCATTTTACTCCTCTGCTCAAAATTCCAGGAACTGCCCAGATGTCCAAAGTCTTCATTTCTGAAATATTTTCTCGACACGTTCTTCCTGATGCTGTTGTCTCTGACAGGGGTCCCCAGTACACTTCTCAATTTTGGAAGAGAGTATGCCAGGTGCTGGGTATCAAGAGAGCCCTTAGTTCCGGATATCATCCCCAGACCAATGGGCAGACGGAACGATTAAATCAGACCTTGGAAGGCTATTTTTTTTTTTTTTTTTTTTTTTTTTTTTTTTTTTATTTGTTGTTTTTCGATACCAATATCTTTACAACATTTTCCTAAAATTAATTCCTTAATTACAAAACTTGGAACAATACATTAAAATACTACATTTCAGTGCATTGTACCTAAAAATAGCAGAATACCAGAAAACTCCAGTATATTGTCATAACTTTTAGTCTTTAAATCTGATATGACTTAACAGCACCTATTAACAGTGAAAGCACATAAAATATCATTATAAACACTCGATACCATCAAATCTAAAATCACATAAAAGGCCTGAATTTAGACATAATCATTTACATCAATACACACTACTCCTTTTGTAGTAAATTGACAACAATTATATGACTTGAACTTGATTTTGATTTGGCTTGAAGATCACATGACTTGTTCCCCACACCAGTTTCACAAGGAGTTTTTAAGCGATAAACTCTTCTCAATAATAAACAACAACTGTGTTAAGTCAATAATCAATGACATTCGATAGCCCCACATACATTGAGACCACAGCAATTCACTTTGGTATACAGGTGTTGAGCTTTGATATTTTAACAGACTGTTTTGTCGTGTTTTTTCAAAATATGCACATTGTAAAACAAGATGCTTCAGCGTTTCTTTTTGCGAGTTATCGCAAAATCTGCAACCCCCATTTACCAAAACAGAACAATTTAGCCAATTTTTAGTTCGCTCTAGAGTTGGAATTAAATTAAATTTAAATCTCATGTACATAGTGCGCATCTTCTGACAAGGACACAATTTCAGATATATTGGTAGACATGACTGTTTATGCCGATATTTTGCATACTCCTTGTATAGAAGATATCCCCCAATTTTATCTGAGTTAGTTGCCCAATCAAGTTGTATGAGTTTGAGCTTTACAATCTGAGGACGATTTATAAGGTCGTCGCTTACCATTCCTATTTTTACAAGCTCTTTATCGCACCTTTGACCTTCAATCGCCACTGACACAGGTTTGCCTTTTTTTATCATGTGTAGAAGGTCTTCATATAGTGAGTTTGGTAAAGGCTCCAGGATTTTAGCATAAGACACAAGCTTTCTCCATAGGTGTTTGGTAGCCAAGGAAGATAGACCTATTTCATGAATGATGATAGAATTCGGAAGTGACATAGGCAAGTGTAGAACCGTCTTCCAAATTTTCCCTTGTATTTTATTTAATGTGGGACCAATTTCAACATAACACAAGTCCAAGCCATATAAGATAATTGCTTCAACTTTAAGTTTATAAAATTCTAATAATGGAATTATAGAATATTTACAAATTCTTAGGTAGATTAGTTTCATTTGTGCAATCAAGGGCATTGCTTTAATAGAAATTTCTCTATTCCATTTAGCACATGAGTCGGAGTTATTCAAGTTATAACCCAAATAAATCATGCCTAAGGCACGTGGAATCAGATTACCATTTATTTTCCACTGGTATCTTACCAATTTTCTTCTGTTTGAGAATACCAGGATATGAGACTTATTAGGGTTTAATTGTAAATTACGTTTCTCACAAAAATCACTAAGACAAGCTAGTTTGTGTTGAAGCCCAAAGGGTGTAACGTCAAACATTACCAAGTCATCAGCGAACGCTAGCCAATCTAGACAAAGGTCCCCTATTTTAAGCGCAAAAGAATTACACGTTGACCATATAGAAGCAATTTCAGACAAATATAGGTTAAACAGGGTTGCAGCAAGGTTACAACCCTGCTTCACCCCTATATATGTACTAATTGATGGGGTCAAAGATCCTTCTTTATCCAGCTTGATCCTGTAGCTTGTGTTCGTATGAAGCATGATAATCATTGCTATCAGGTGCAGCGGAATTTGCATATCCTGCATCCTTAGCCACAACAGTTGTCTAATCACAGAGTCGAAGGCTCCTGATATATCTACTAGTGCCATATATACTGGCCCATGATCCTTCACTCTGGAAATTTTCAATATGTGAGCTAACAGCGTTGCATTTAGCTGTGTACCCATTCCTTTACGAAAACCAGTCTGAAACCTCGAAAGGATTTCCTGTTTCGAGATAAACTCATTTAGATCCTTCAGAATTAGTGCTGAAAAGATTTTTGCAAAGGTGTCAATGAGGGCTATGGGTCTGAAGTTGGCTGGATCATTCAGAGGACCTTTTTTATGTAATGGAATTACAATCGCAGATACCCATGACTCAGGGATTGACTTTAATTTAAATACACAGTCCAGCCTCCTTAGGATGATTTTTGCCCATAAGTTGGGATCATCCTTGATAACACATGGAGGAATACCATCAGGTCCAGCAGCTTTGGAATATTTTAACTTTGCAATTATCTCAATGATGTCACTCAATCCCCAGGGGCAAGTAGAGGGAAGATTACCAACTAAATCAGGAGAAGTTAGGCCACGGAATTTCACAGGCAGAGCATATTTTGCATCATAGATTTTGGACCAGACTTCTCCACTTACTCCTGAACACAGATCTGGTTTGCCATGCAGTAAGGGATCCTTCAGTGTCGCCCAAATTTCCCTCGAATTCTTTCCAACAAGGTTCTGGATCATCCTTTGATTAGTTTCAATGGAACTATGAATTTTAATATATTTGACATCATTCCTATAGTCAGCAAGGATTTTCTTTTTCTTACTTGCATAACCTACTATGTTATCAGATTCTTTCAGCAATTTACGAAGTTCACTATTCTTTTGTGTTTTCCTTCGAGCTATTTCAACATTATCTCTTTTCGTATGATCATGTATGCTAGCTACTGTGTGTTCTTTAGCCAAAGTATTGAGATGGCCACATATCATTCTAGCATTTTTCCTTTCCCAAAACAGGAGATCGTCGTTAGACAGTGATTCCACATTAACCTCTAATAAATCTCTGTTAACTAAGAAGTTCAGCTTCCTATATAAATTCACATTCCACCTAATAGAGAGTGCCTTTCGATCAATCTCCAATAGTACCAATGCTGGGCTAGTTTCATACATTGGGGTACTACTCACCAGCAGACACTCCAGAATACAATGATCACTTAGATATGTTTCAATAATCCTACAGCATGAGGTTAATTCAGCCAAAGAATTTGAAATTACTAAGTAATCTATTGCGGTACGTTTTGTACCACGTGCCCAAGTATATGCATCAGTTTTTTGATCATAAGGAACGACATGCAGATCCCATTCAGATATATATTTACGCCAAATTATCCCTCTTTCGAATGCCAGTATTTCATAAGGTGAGACCATGTCAAATCTATTCATTGTTTCATTGAGATTTGAGTTAAAATCCCCACCCAGAATAATCTGTGCGTGAGGTGCGTCTGTTGCCACTGAAAACAAAACATGATTAACCTTTTCAATGATTTCATCTAGAGATGTTGACACAGGGTTCCAGTATAAGGCAACTATTATCATCTGAGTTGGCACACTAGAAGGAAAAGTCACTTCGACCGCTAGAATATCCGGGGAGGAATATATTTGGAGCAGTTTCAATTGGTATCTATGTCTCACCAAAATCGCAAGCCCACCAGACGGACGTCCATGGTTCCCCTTTATCGCATGAGAACAAAATACTACATATCCCTCCAAATAGAGATCCGTAATTGCCATAGTTTCCTGCAAGATAATAATTGCTGGCAAATCAGCTCCCAATTTTTTCGAAAACCAATTCATGAAATTGTTGAACCCACAACAATTCCATGAGTTGATAACCACAGTGTCGTTCTATTGTTTTTCGATTCCTGGTATACTGCTTATTAAATTTTGCATCAATGGTTCAAGCCGTGATAGACTAGACGCAATCTTGGCAACAGATTCCGATTGCATTCTCATTTTTTCATGTAGTGTAATGAGCTGATTATCATGTCCATCCATCTGGGTGTTATTCCCAAACATAGATGGTTGGTATTCCACAAATAAAGTGGCACTTTCCATTGATTTGAACATAGACAACTCATAGCCTAGCGATTGAAAGTCCTGTAAATGATTCCAGATTAAAGCAGCAATTATTGTATTCTGGAATTTGCATAACATTCTACCATTAGAATTGTAAGGTAAACGGACCCAGTCTATATCATTAGATACTAGGTTCCTCAAAGCAGGAATTTGATTAAATACTTTCATGAGAGAGGTACGATTTAAATTTGGTTTATCGACCTTTGCGGGATCCAGAGTCCATCCCATTACCAGTTTCATTTCAGACCCTAAGGAGTGGTAGAACAACCATTTATCCCCACACTCTCCTTCAGACATAGGAAGCGAAGATATGGGCTGATGGTTTGACTGAATATCAGAGGTTTCATTCATAGACTGTGGGTTCAGAGTAACAGAATCTTTAATGGCACCAGCATCAATCACAACCTGGACATTTGCGTTGTGAGCGCTGCTATTGAGAATAGCGCCCGCAACTTGACATTCTGAACCCATCTCATCAATGTTTTGCGGCTTTTGAACCAAGTCTGAAATTTTTTTGTCAATTTTTTCAAAAAAACGTTGTAACTGTGTCTGTATCAGAATGGGGGATAGTGGCATATTTACATCGCTTGTGTTGACAGCGGTAAATTTAGGGATCAATTTAGTCTCAACTGATGTATTCGCTATAGTAGCCTCCTCAATGCTCATGGATTCTGTTTTAAGAGTCCCATACTCAGAAGAACCCAAGACAGCCTGACTTTCACTATTGAGTTGTGTGATATCAATATTGTTATCCCCCATACTAACACAATTATTATGCCTTTGTTGCTGAATAAGCTTTTTTTTGCTTTGTTCTTCCATTAATACGGAATTTCTGTTTTTTGATTTTATTTTGTTATTTTGTTTCGACTTTAGAACAACTTGGGATATCGGTTCTTGAAGATTTGCATTTTTTTGTTTTTTTAAAGCTTTATTATATAATTTTTTTGCTTTTCTAGACATAAAAAATGTACTACGAGTGTCATTTGGTTCTACGTCCAATTCCCCAATGCAATCATGTCCACACTGCGTGGTCTCAGAATTCAAGTCAATCAAGTCTGTCAACACAGAGGGACTATCGGGATTAACAATAACTATGGACGATAAAGGTTCATCCTTTTCATTCAGTACCGCTAACAACCTTTCTGGTGATATTAAGTTTGCCTCAAGGACAATCTTTTCCAACGCCAGGATCCTCTCATGCTGTGCTTTTGCTATTTCCGCATATGGCGGAAACAAATTTTCTGTTACAGCTTTTGGAACAGTTACTGGATTTTTACTCAATACGTTGTTCCAGTCTACGGACTCAGTTTGGGTAGCCATAGAAGTTCTATTCGGTTTTTCCCCAGCTTTATTCTCATCTGTTAGAGTTTCCAACTTTTGAGTTAGCAGACGTTTTTCACTCATCTGTTGCTCGGCCCAGAACACATGGCATTTTTCCTGAGCAAACAAGTAGCCTTCTATTTTACTCATTCTTGAGTTGATTTCTGCAGTTGCTAGACTCAGGGCACCAATAGCTCCATGCGTATACTCGTGACCCTTGTCCAGCAAATTCAGTATTCTAGTCAAGACTGGAAAATTCTGTAATTCCTGTGAGTTTAGGTCTACCAATGTCTCTTCTAAGGGAAAAAGCGGGAGAGAGGAATTTGGCAGCCGCGATTTCTCCAAGTCAATTTCCAGTGACCTGTGCTCGCAGCTCAGTACAGGAGAGTGAGGATCTTTAGTATCAGAAGGAATATATTGGTTCTCATGGGAGGGTGAGCTAGCAGAATGCAACAAGTCTCGAGCCCTCCAACCACCTTTAAAATTGTGCGTTTCTTTCAATTGGTTTAGATTCTTTACTATAGCCGCGTGAAAATGAACCTGTTCCCTAAGGCCCATTGACTCAGCAGCAGGAGTAGAAGGCCCATTCGAAAGACGTGTTCGACTATGCAATTCTGCTAAGACAACCGGCGCAACCAGCGAAACATCGATGGCAGGCATACTTTCCTCATCATTTACAGCCCCCAATATTGAGCTATCCGTGATAGGGACATTGTGAATTAACTTACTAGTTTGCATGCTATTGCCATGTACTTCGCTATGAAATTGGGCCACTACATTTGTCTCCTTGACATTCTCCACGTTAGACGCTTGTGCAAGATCTTGCAATGAGTGGTTCACCATATTAGGGTTTGATGGTATCGTCACATGCTGGGTGAGGCTCGGTTTATCGTTTGGTCCCTTTCCCTTTTTCTTGAATTGGTTAACTATGTCTTGGTTGGGCTCATCCTCTGACATATTACCGTCAGAGACTGATGGAGGAGGGCCATTCAGGCATCTTTTACCATTACGTAGTTTCTTGACCATCTTTAAACAAGGAAACCACTGGTTTCTACCCCAACAAACGAAAACCTACCCCAGATTCTACAGCTACAACACACAAATCCCGGAAGTAAAGCGGCACCGCGACCCGCGCACCGCGAACAGCAAACAGTACTTGTCCGGTACTTGGTGCGCGGCGCAGGTGCGCGAGTCCGGCAGTACTTCAAGTCACCGGGTGCGTGACACGACAGAGGGAGGCGTGGCTACCCAAACAGGAAGGACCTAAACAAAAGAAGTGGATAGGTAAGCAAAGTTCATACGGATGTGAGATCTACCTCTAAACACTTACAAACGTAAGCAGACGGCAACACACACAAGCCGTCGAGCGTCGAGCGACAGTGTGTGCAGCACACAAGCCGTACAGTACACAAAACACAGCTCAAAATGCGATCACCTCAGGGTCAGGCACGCTGGTGCACCCGAAAAGTACGTCCTCCGGCTGCAATTCAAAAGTCCTGGCAAGGCAACAGGTCCATAGAGAAGGGGATACAAACACAAACTGGACCAGAAGCGCCAGCTAGCAGGGCAGCACAACGTTGCAGCAACAGCAAACAGTACTTGTCCGGTACTTGGTGCGCCTTGGAAGGCTATTTACGCTGCTTTGTTTCGGCAGCACAAGACAATTGGGTAGATCTCTTACCTTTAGCAGAATATGCCTACAATAATGCTAAACACTCGGCTCTGAACACAAGTCCTTTCCATTGCTCTTATGGATTTCATCCTTCATTCATTCTGGTGATCTCCTCGCCTTCCTTGAGATTTCCGGGAGTTGACAGCCTTCTTGCAGACCTCCAAAGGGGCCATCGATTGGCTCTATTGTCCTTTCAAGCAGCTCAGGACAAAGAAGTATGCTGACAGACATCGCAGAGATTTACCATCCTGTGACAAGGGGGATAGGGTCTGGCTGCCATCCCGATTTCTCCCCAAACATCTGCTCCCCTCGAAGCTTTCCCCCAGATTCTTTGGACCCTTTTCGGTGATTGATCGAGTGGGGGCTTCTGCTGTCCGTTTGTCTCTACCTCCCTCCTGGTCTCGCATTCATCCGGTCTTTCATGTGTCCCAAATTAAATTGGCTGTTCAAGATAGGTTTCAGCGATCTACCAAACCTTTGCCTCCTCCTGTCTTGACCGACTCGGGAGCTGAATTCGAAGTAGCCAACATTTGTGACTCTCGGTACCATCGAGGTAAACTCCAGTTTCTAATAGATTGGAAGGGCTACTCCCCTGCAGACAGGAGTTGGGAACCTGCTTTGGGGGTTCATGCCCCTCGCTTGGTGAGACGCTTTTTTCGCCTTCACCCGGGTAAACCGGGTTCGCCTCCTGTACGGCGGGGGCATACTGTTACACCTTTTCAGCAATGGCAATTGAGACGACAATGGTCTTTATGCAGTTCCGCCTTTCGCGGATATTTCAAGATGGCGACGTGCTCCGGACACAGGAGAAGTGACGGTCGAGCCTTTGCACGTCCTCTTGGTACGCAATCAGAGGATCACATGACTGAATTTAAGGACCGAAACTCCTCTCTCTTGTGCGTCGCTTCTGTTTTCCAAGACGCTCCGTAAGTTCGCTACTTCAATCTTTGCCTCAGACTTTGTTCGATTACCTAGAACTCCACTTTAATCCTTCTTGCTGTCCTCCTTCCTACTTAGGAATCCTTCATAAATTCCCCCTCGAGCGGCGGTTTATCTACCGGGCTCAGCGGTCTTCAAGTCTCTGCCTTTGCGGTTGCCCCTTCTCCGACCCAAGTCCCTCTTTGAGCCACTCATCCTTTTTGACCGAGTAAGTCCTGTTTCATGTAACAATCTTCTCTATTTCTCTTTAGCCTTCTCTCTCTCATCCTTGTGATATCCTTGTACTTATTTAGGAATCTTTCTCGAATCCATTGGGTGAATCCTCCTTGTCAGCTACCAAGACCGGCATTCTCTAAACACAGATTCCCGTAGTGACTAGAAGAACTGTAAGTGTAATTCTTCTTCAACTGAATTCTTTCTCTGAGTCAGTCTATCTCTTCCTTACCTGTCCATTCCTTGTTATATAGGCACAGTGAATCCTGCAACCCCAGCCATCCAGAGATGAGCCAATCCTCCAGAAGCACTCTCGAGAACTCCCAGGGTTTTCTTCCCCCCGAGGCTTTCCCTGGGGTTCCTGTCTCTCTCTCTCCGGTTTTCTACAATCTTCGGAGTAGGGGGAGCAGGGGTCTCAGGGAGATCCTTACAGTCGTCCATTTCTGCTCCGGAGGATCGCCATCAATTCAGGTTAGTGACAGAAACTCGAATTTTTCCTATACCAATCATCAACATTATAATAGGAGCAGAAACTGTTGCAAAAGCTTTTTATGAAAAAATGTCAATTGGCGAGGGATTGCCTTTCACAGCAAATGTTTTGATTGCAGATATACCGGAATATATCCTTGGCATGGATGTGTTGTTGGGCAAAAGTGTGACTACAGATTTAGGTGAATTTGTTTTTGGCAATCGGAAAATCCATGTGAGAGTTGTTAACCCCGTGGTGGTCGGGCATGCCAAATGGTCCCCCTTGCATTTACCTCCTCCTGCTGAGCCAGTGTGCGTGAAACAGTACAGGTTGCCAGGGGGACATAAAGAGATCGGTGAAACTATTGAATCCTTGGTAAAATCTGGCATAATGAGGCCAGCAGTCAGTCCATTCAACTCGCCTATCTGGCCTGTCCGCCGCCCAGATGGGGCGTGGCATCTGACAATTGATTACCGCATTTTGAATAAGAAGGTGTCGCCCATAGCTGCGGCGGTGCCAGACATCATTACTCTGATTGAAAACCTTACGAAAGAAGTGGGTGAATGGCATGTGGTCCTTGACCTGGCCAATGCATTTTTCTCCATTGATATTGACACTGAATCACAAGACCAATTTGCTATCACTTGGGGAGACAGACAATTTACCTTTACTAAATTGCCCCAGGGGTATTTGCATAGTCCCACTCTGTGTCATGGATTTAAAGATGGTGCAGTTGGATGATGTGTATGTTGCTCATTACATTGATGACATCATGCTTACCAGTGCTGAGAAAGAACATGTAGAAAAAGCTGCTGAAAGGTTGATCACACACATGCAAGACCGGGGGTGGGCCATAAATCCCAAAAAGGTACAGGGGCCTGCTCAAGAGGTGAAATGTTTAGGTGCAATCTGGTCTGGGTCAGTAAAGAAAATTCCCGACCATGTAATTGACATGGTTCAGCAGATGGCTCCACCAGCAGATAAAAAAGAGGCACAAAGATTTATTGGGTTAATGGGTTTTTGGAGAAATCACATACCTCACTTAAGCCTGATACTGAAACCCATCTACAAAGTCACCAGAAAGAAACATGATTTTACATGGGGCCTAGAGCAACAGTCTGTCTTTCAGCAGGCTAAGGACGCTTTGCAGAATTACATCACGCTGGGCCCCATGACAAAAACTGATCCGTTTGAATTGGAAATTCTTGTCTACAACGATATTGCTGTGTGGAGCTTGTGGCAAAAGCAAGGACAGAAAAGAGTGCCGCAAGGTTTCTGGTCAAGAAAGCTAACAGATCCTATGACAAGATACACTCTGCTTGAGAAACAAGTTGCTGCAGTGTACTGGGCTCTAGTCGAGACTGAAAGAATCACAGGCGAGCAACCAGTGACAATTTGCACAGAAATTCCGATCATGGGCTGGGTGCGCGACACTGTTGCAAGCGGGAAAAGTGGCAGAGCGCAAGACGCCACTCATGTCAAATGGAAATGGTATTTACAGCAACGTGCGAAAGCTGGCCGCACAGGGGTTTCCAGACTGCAGGAACAAATGCTGGAGGCAGTGAACTTGGAAGCGATGCCTGAATCGAGCACCCCTGTGGCGCTGCCAGAATCTCCTTTCAAAGCCGCACCCGCCTATGATACATTGACGGAGGAAGAACAAAAGTCTGCACGGTTCACGGACGGCACCGCAAAATATGATAAAGGGCAAAGACACTGGCAAACTGTTGCATTCCAGCCCCACCGAGAGACACTGCTAATGAGAGAAGGTGTGGGAGGATCCAGTCAATATGCTGAACTGCAGGCTGTGGCCTCCGTGATTGAACAGGTGAAAGAGACAGAGACTGCATACATATACATGGACAGTTGGGCCACGTATCAAGGCCTGACACATTGGGCACCGGCATGGAGAAGAGACGGCTGGCAGATCAAGAACACTCCGATCTGGGGAGGGCCGGACATCTGGGAAGAGATGTGGTGCAAAGGTGAGAGGTGCAAAATCTGCATTGGGCATGTCGATGCATACATGCCCCCTGACACCTCACTGGCTGCCCTGTTCAACAACGAAGTGGATCAAATGGCAAAGATTCGCCCAGTGACAACACCTGAAGAAGCCTAGGTATTGCAAGGAATGGCGGACTGGGCACACCAAACCTCAGGGCATCTAGGGCAAACAGGAACATATCAATGGGCTAAAAGGAGACAATAGCCCATTACCATGGATCAAGCCAGACAAGCTGCCTCCCAATGTTCCGTGTGCTGTGAAGTGAAGCACTACCCTCTGGAGAGGAAGCCTCAAGGCCCTTTGAGAAGAGGTGAAAGAGCTGCTAGCGTATGGCAAGTAGACTACATTGGCCCTTTACCGCCCGAGAATGGAAAGCACTATGGGTTGACCATGGTAGACACATACTCTGGACTACTGTTAGCTTATCCAGTCGCCCATGCAGATCAACGGGCTACCTTGCAAGGAATGGAATACCTCATCAGGCACTATGGCATCCCGGATGAAATCCAATCAGACCAAGGCAGCCATTTTGCTGGACACAATGTGCAAGATTGGGCGTTAGAACAATGCATCAAATGGACACTGCACATCAGCCGGTACCCAGAATCCTCTGCTCTGGTGGAACGCAGCAATGGGCTGCTCAAGCAACAAATAAAGAAGCTGACTAAGACTCACACTCTCAAGGGGTGGTCCAAACACCTGGCACAAGCGCTGTTTGACCTGAACAATCGTCTGCTGGGAAACCGCCAGACACCTTTTGTGAGACTGACAAGTGAGAAAGTGGAATCCACAAAGACTCTTGTTGTGTGGAAAACCGACAAAGAAGCAAAGCTGCCTGTGCAAGCCACTGCAGGCAGCATTGGGCTTGATCTATCTATCTGCGAGGATGATGTTATACCAGCGGGGCAAACCAAATCCATATCACTGGGTATTGGCATCAAATTGCCGGCTGGCACTTATGGACGCATTGCTGCACGTTCCAGCCTGGCGAAAAAAGGCATTGACATTTTGGGAGGTGTGATTGATCCTGACTAAAGAGGGACTGTTTCGGTACTCTTACATAACACTGGTGCATCTGCAGTACCATTGACCAAATATGACCGAATTGCACAATTGATTTGTGAGCAAGCAGTTGTTTCCCTAGTGGTTGAAAGTAAGCAAGTCCCAGACACTACACTGAGGGGAGAAGGAGGCTTCGGTAGCACGGAGAAAAAAGGTGTGGGTTCACCATCCAAACAAAAAACCTGAGGCTGGGGAAGTGTTAAGTCAAGGTGTTGGAAGTACTTATGTTGTACTTTTGCAAGATTCTGACATGCCTGTTTATATTCCCGCTACTAGGCTCACACCACGAATGTAGAGCAGTATGCAGGGGATGGGATTTACCTTGCTGTGGGTGCTCCTGGCCTGCCAAGCAAACGCTTTCTCTGTAAAGAATGGGTTGATGCAAGACGCTACATGGACTCTGAGAATCGCATGCACTACACCTGATGCTCCAGTCCTGCGTGATAACTACAACCGCACCGTAACCTGTGAGAAAAGCGCTACAAATGAGTATCCACATGGAACTGCGAAAGTGATAAATTGGCATATTGTCGGACACCTTTTGTCACTGACTCATATGACTGGTGCTTATGAAATCTTAGGCCCAAACGTTTCAGTGAATGGATCCAATAATTTGTTTGATGTTTCATGCTTCTTCTGTCCCAAGAACTGCAGCGAGTGTACTCGCCAAGATTTTTTGGACTATAACTTGACCAAATGCATTTCATACAATTGTACGTTGAAACAGCAAATGCCGGATGGTAGTATGGTGTTTGTATCTAAAACTGATATTGTATATGGCAGGCATCCCACTTGGAGAATGGTTTTCTTCAAGTCGCACAAAGTAGAAACTGTAAACATGCTAGATTTTCCAGTAGTTAGACAACACTTAAACTGCAGACACGTGATGCACGCGTCTATCATTACAGAGGTGCACTTAGACATAGATTTATCACAAGGCAATGTTTCCTTAGTACTACCAAGCTGCTACAAATGGAGTCAATTTCTATGGCCCATCGCCAAATTGCACGTAGCTAGGGGGTTAGATTCATTGATTGCGGGGGCAGCAGGGGTGGGGACAGGAGCTTTAAATGCTTTTGACATAGAAACTGTGCGCAATAAGTTAGTCACTATGGGTTCTGATGCCAGCGCCGCTATAAAACTCCTGGCCCAGTGGGGCCCATTGATAAACCCTACCCTGCGCAACACTGCTACAAGTATTGGCAACCTATGGAAATGGCAGAATTTGAGCTATGAAGACATTTTTTCTGCCATAGGTCAACAAGACTGCTAAAGACACACGATGCATTTTATGGCAAACTGTTAAATCAGCAGGTGTTGGCTTTCCGCTCCGAATGGGGGCGACTATCCTCAACCCACTGGCACACAGAGCTACAGTTACCAGCAAACATATGGATTAAACCGCTTGCTTTTGATTGCATGAATAACACATGCCATGCTTTAATGCAAGTTAGTAGAACCGTTTATGCTTTAGAAATATGGTGTCCTTTTATAGTACCGCCTATGAAAATCAATGGTTCTTGGTGGGTGCCGCAAATACGAGGGGAATGGTTAGACAGCCAAAACCACACCATCCACAGTCACACCTGCATGCCCTGAGATCAGGGGTGGGTGTGTCCCCAAACGGGGAGGATTCCTGACCCATGCATGCATCCCGTAGCAGGGGAGTGCACCTGGATGCAATACCACATTAATGGGACTGACATTTTCCAAATAGATCAGCATAAAGCTTGCGTAGTTACTAATCATTCCTTGCTTATTAACAATTACAGGTTATTAGGGAATCCTCAAGTATTTTGCGTAGATCAGGTTGTGACTATCTTAGACATTGTTACTCACACCTTATATTCATTAACCCAGTGGTCTCACACTACTTTGCATGCCGACCTCACGCATTTGCTTAACTGGACTGTACCCTATGGGGTGATTACTGCCCGGCTTCAAGCTATTAGACAATTTGCCCAAACTGCTTGGAAAGATTTCCAGACGCTAGCTACCTTAGGTATTTCTGCAGAGTGCAAGCTGATAATAGACAGGAACCAATTAATCAAAACTGCTGACCATCTGTAATCAGTTACTACTCACCACTGGTGGGATGTATTCACTGGATGGTCTCCCTCCCACTAAGCTGCTTAATATAATGCTGCATCCATTGCTGTGGCTGCTTATTTCCCTAATATTCATTCTTATCATTTTCATTGGGCTCTTGCGCAGAATGTCTTTCCTTTATACTAGAATGACTGCGCTAGAAAAATGCTTAATCGGCCTAGAGCACACCGTACATGCTTCTAAATCATGGAACTGAGTCAGCATTTTCAGGCCTCACTTCGAAAGGGGTGGAATGTCGTGATAAGCTTCTAGGCGCTTGCAGTAACCTGCACTTGCACTAACCTACTGAGCTATCTTGAGTATATTAGAGCCTATTCGAAGCGTGGAGGAAAATGCTGAAATCAGCCAGGCCTCTCGAACTGGGTGAAGCCCACATGCTTGTAAGGGGTTAACTGCAAAGGCCCTTCATGAAGACATAAACATCTAGCCTTTGCAAGAAGCTCTACGTAGCTGTCACGCTCACCTGGCTCCCACAGAGGCGTTGAACGGAACTGGACATCTGGGGTTTCCACCAATGTGACGCGTAGGGCCGAGATGACAGACTGGACTGGCCCACCTAGCTTCGTTTGCTTGGCCCGTAGGAATATTCTTCTGCAAATGGAGAAAGGGAATTAACCACCCGTGGAGTTGAGCGTAAATCCCCCCACCCCCGCTGTTCTCCCACAGATCGCCTTTGATGTCCCCTCTTATAGTCTCACCTGATGGTTTGAAAAGATGAGCTCTCCATCCTGCATTGAGCGCAGGGGCGCGTTGATAACCAGTTGCTTCACTGGCTCGAAGGAATTGGTGAGTTCCAGAACAATATTGACTCCGAGATTCCCAGCAAGATGCCATAAGTATTAAGTTCGTAAGAGTTCAAATGCCTGACTTTCACTCTTGTCCGATTCCTTGCAGGTTGCAGCTTGACCCTAATGAAGAGTTCCTCGTGGCAACCGATAGTATTCTGGTAAGGATTTGTATTTTCCAACACAGTTCGATAAAATAATATCAATATGTAACCTGTTGTTTTCTCCCTTATTCAGGCGCTGAGAGAAAGTATGAAGTCTTGGGGAATAATACCTCCGGCGGTAAAATCAGGTAAGTCTATTGTGGTGAGGAGGGTTCCCCTTGATAGTCCCTTTGTTTCACCTTGCTGTCCTTTTGTTTCCCCTTAGGGCCCGGGGTTCGGCGAAGATGCAGTGGAAGCTGCGCCGACCCATGAAGAGGAATAGTACCCCCGGTGGTAAAATCAGGTAAGTCTATGGGGGGTAACTAATATTCCTCTGTGTATTCCCTTGGCTCACCTTGCTGCTCTTGTCTTCTCCTTAGATGCCGGAGTGCGGTGGGAACATGCAGGAGGATGCGGTGGAATGTGAAGATGTTGCGAAGGCCGGTGAGTTCAGCGCGGCGCTGCAGCAGGCGAGGCGACGCGCATAAAATAACTTCTTTCTTCCAGCTCAAAGGCGCGATGGATCGGGAATTCAGCTAAGGATTAAAGGTATTGCTCTTGTTCTAACCTTTTCTCCTTCTTTCTCCCTTTTTCTAGGAGCTCCAAACTCGAGGCGGGCGTGGCAGAAGGCTGGATGCAGACTTGCAGGCACGGTGAGCGTTACGCTGCTGGATGCAGAATAACGCGAAGCGTGTGCTGCTCTTTGGGCGTGGTTTAAATAGCCTCCAAAGTAGTCCCAGGTAAGTATTCCTCCCCAGCCCCGCCCGAGTAAAAAATAGTCCCTAAGTAAAGTAGTCCCTTCCAAGCCTCCTTTGGCTTGGAGCTCTTGCAGCATGGTCTGCATCAGGTAAGTTTGCAGCATGGTCTGCATCAGGTAAGTTTTAATCTATGAGCCTGGCGCTTTTGGCGCCAGGACTGAATCTCCATATGAGCCTGGCACCATAGGCGCCAGGACTGGACCCAAATAGCCCCTAGCAGGGGTTGTTGGGCTTGCTTAGGATAACTTGATGCCTGCTTCCGGGGTTGCTGGACGTGGTCTGGGTCCCCGGGGGTAGGCATCATGACAGCACTCCCCCCCAAGGCCCCTCCTAAAGTCGTTTTTCCCTATGGTTTCGGATTGTCTGGGAAATTTCGGTGGCATTTTTTCACCAATCGGGGTGCATGAACATGGCCACTAGGTTCCCATGACCTTTCCTGTGGTCTGTAACCTTTCCAGTCGATTAAATAAAAGAGTTTGACTTTATCAGCTTAGAGTCCAGGATGTTCTTAACTTCAAATTCGGGTTCTGCGTCTACAAGGATAGGGTCTAGTGGCTTGGTTAGTCTTGTCCCAGGTAGCACTGGCTTCAAAAGTGACACATGAAAGACGGGGTGAATTTGCCTATTTGCAGGTAAGTCCAACTTGACAGCCACCGGGTTGATAATGGCCTTAATAGAGTAAGGTCCCAAATATCTGGGGTTAAAGGTCCGTGTTCCCTTTAGAGGTATATGTTTTGTGGCTAACCATACTTGGTCCCCTATCTGGTATTGTGGAGTATCACTTCCATGCCGATCAGCATCTTTCTTGTATTTTTCTTTCGCCTGTTTTAAATGTGTAGTTACTTCCTTAAAGGCTTGTGTAATCGTAGCGTGCAGATGGTCCACTGCGGGCATTACTAAGTGTTGGGGTGAGTCAAGGTCTGAGGTTCGAGGATGGTGCCCATATAAGGTATAAAAGGGGCTTTGTCCAGTTCCAGAGTGTACTGAATTATTGTATGCATATTCGGCGATCCAAAGAATGTCTTTCCAATTACTCTCAGTCTGATGTAACATACAACGCAGCTATTGTTCGAGAGTCTGGTTGATCCTCTCCGTTTGACCATCGGTCTGGGGGTGGTGACTGGTCGATAACCTCACATCGATTTGCGCTAATTGACAGCATTTTTTCCAAAAACGTGAAATGAATTGACTGCCCCGGTCAGAGACCAATAGGGACGGAAATCCGTGTATGCGAACAATGTTTTCGAGGAACTCCTTGGCCAGGATTGAAGCTGAAGGTAATCCCTTTAAAGGAATAAAGTGGGCCATCTTGGAAAAAAGATCCACAATAACTAGAATGGTGTTAAATCCATTGCATGGGGGTAGATCAGTAATAAAGTCTAACGATAAGGTGTGCCATGGTGTAGGCGGAATGTCTAAAGGTTGTAAGAGTCCAGCTGTTTTTTTCTTTTGACTTTTGTTTTGGGCGCAAATGCCACAAGACATCACAAATGATTTAATATCCTTTCGCCAGGAGGGCCACCAGAATTGTCTTTTAATTTTAGCTTCAGTTTTTGCAATACCTGGGTGCCCCTCCATTAGGGTATCATGATAACGGGAAATGACTAGCTCTTGTAATTCCTTGTGGGGCAGGAATAGCCGACCTTGATAATAAGGCAGATCATTGGTGACAGAGTAGTTCCGGCCTTTTTTTACCCAGTCCTGCAGGGCTGTAGGATCAAAGAGTTGCTGGATCTTTACCTGAATATCCTGTAGTGTCTGTAGAGTAGTCATGCCAAGAATTATTGGTTCGGAAATTATAGGTACTGGTTCTGGGTTCACTTCTGCCTCTCCCATCCCTATTCGGGATAAGGCGTCTGCTTTACCATTCTTACAACCTGGTCGATAGGTTATTACGAAATCAAACTCGGCAAAGAACAATGCCCATCGGAGTTGACGTGACGATTGGGGCTTGGCTGTCTTTAAATACTGTAAGTTCCGGTGATCACAGTAATGGTATGCCTGGCACCGAGAAGATAGTGCCGCCAAGCCTTGAAGGTGGATTTAATGGCTAATAACTCCTTGCCGGTAACCGCATAGTTTAACTCGGGTGCCGAGAACTTTCTGGACCAAAATGCTACTCGATGAAGCTGGCCAGTTTCAGGGTCCTTTTGAGACAGGACAGCTCCCATGGCTAGACTGGATGAATCGGTTTCCACTATGTATGGAAGTTCAGGGCGCGGGTGCTTTAATACAGGTGCAGACGTGAATTTCGCTTTCAGCTCTTGGAAGGCATTTTCAGCTTCTTCAGTCCACATAAAGCGTTTATTTTTTCGCAAGAGTGCTGTGATGGGATGTACAACAAGTGAAAAATCTAGGATGAATCTGCGGTAATTGGCAAAGCCGGGCATGCTTTGTACTCCTTTAACTGAACTTGGTGAGGGCCACTTAAGGATTGTGTCCACCTTACGTGAGTCCATTCGGACTCCCTTTGGGGTCAGGATAAACCCAAGGAATTCAACTTCTGTGGCATGAAAAACGCATTTTTCCAGTTTTGCATATAGTTTGTGTTGGCGCAATTTCTCAAGGACTGCTGTCACGACGGCTAGCAAGGTTCCCTGTCCCCCCAGTTCCCCCGCCATTGCTTCTAGTCCCTCCCGACCCCATGCCCGGTTCCGGGATTCACCTGTGCCCTCCTCGCTTACTTTGCCATCACCTGGACTCCAGCGTGCTGCTACCCGCTCGCTGCAACGCCCGTTTCGGTGTGGCGACTCCCATGGCGATTGAAGGATCGGCTTTGTGCCGTCGCACTTCCACATACCAGGAATGCTTCCCGCTCTCATAACATGGCTGCGGTTCACGTGACCCAAAAGATACGCACACGTGCTGTACCCGCAGATCACGTGACCGGAACCTGCGGATCACGTGTCTGAAAGGGAAGAGGAGCGCCAGTATTTAAACGGCTGTGTCAGTCCAACCGATGCTTCACAGCTGTTTAATTTTGGACACTGTTCGGTGCTACATACCTGATTTCTTGATCATCTGGATATCGACCTTGGACTGCCTCACGGATTGGTTTTGGATCTCCCTGGTTTTGTCTTCTGCATTGCCTATCACGGACTGCTTCTTGGACTCCCGCTTGCTTTATCCCTTGGCACTACGTTTACTTGGTTCTTGTTCAGGACTCTGACAATGGGTGGGCCCGGACCATTAAACCCACATCTGGCCTTCCGGCACTTCCCTCGGAGTAAGGAGGGCCCTTGGAGAATCCCGGAAACCCCCATAGGTATACAGGAGTACCTCACCGCTCCAGTGGGTAAGACCGTTCCATTTGTTGTTTGTGTTTGGCTAGTGGTTGTTGTTAGGCGCATAACTTAACCGGTGCTTTCTTTGCAGTGGTCCGGGGTTCGGAGGGTCTGCGGTTCCGGAGGAAGAAGATCTCCCACCTGCGGCCTCAAGGGTTGCACAGGGAGTGTATTTTGTTCCTCCCTGTGTGGCACTTGTGGACAGAGGACTCTCCTGACTACACGACAGTCAAGATACAACAGACTGTGAAGCCAACCTGTCGTGTAGTCATGGAGGGGGCCGCAGATGAACCCTTGGCTGCTATGGTACAAGCCATAACCGTGTTACGTGCTGATATGGCCGCAGCTAACACTGCCTTACATCAACGCTTGGACAACATCCAAAGCACTAGACATCCCTTGCCTCCCGATGCCAAATTCGGGGATACCCCATCAGGTTCCCAGCCCGCTCCGCCGCCTGTACCAACCCCCCACTGTCCCATACCGGTGATACTTCCATCCCCCTTCCCATTGGCTGCCCCCGAGAGATACCATGGGGACCCCAGTAAATTCAGGACCTTCTTGAACCAGTGTAAATTGTACTTCTTGTGCAGGCCCCGAGCTTTTCCAGACTCTACCACTAAGGCAGCCTTTACACTGCTTGTACAGCAGCCACTTGGGCCAATCCCCTCCTGGAGAACGACAACCCTGCCCTTTATGACTTCGATCTGCTAGTTGCAGAAATGTCACGGGTATTCAATACACGACATAAAGTACAGTCCCGTGATTTACAACTCCTGGACCTAGGGCAAGGGAAGGGTTCTTTGATCGAGTACATTACCAGATTCAATCAGCTGGTAGCAGAGACGTCTTGGCCTGAAAGCAAGAGGTCTGTCGTGTTCTACAGGGGCCTAAGCAACACCATGAAGGACGCCCTTGCCGTTGTTCCCTCTTTGCCAACCACATTCCAAGACATAGTAGACCTAGCATTACAGGTAGACGCCCGGCGTTCGGAACGCAGGGCTGAGGCTGGTTTTCCAACGCCTCCTGGCGCTTCGGCTACCCCTGACTCCACTCATGAACCTATGCAGATAGGGGGCATACAAAGTCCTATCACGCCAGTAGAGCGCGAGCGTAGGAGAACGGACAACGCTTGCTTCTATTGCGGATTAACAGGTCATTATGTCAAAGAATGCCCCCGCAGGCCGAAACACAAGATCTCGGGTTTTTGGACTGCTCGACCCTAGAAACGGGGACTGGGTCGAGCACCTCTTGTCTTACCCCGAATCCCATACCCGCTTTCGGTCGAATCAGGCCGATCCATGTGCAAGCAGTTTTCCAGCCCACGCCCGGAATCACACACCAGGTTACGATCATCATAGACTCCGGGGCCACGGGTAATTACATCGACATCACACTTGCACAGTCCCTGAACCTACCCCTTTTGACCAAGACCTTGCCCGAACCAGTACACGCGGTTGATGGCACTTCGCTGATATCCGGGCCTATTAAACAGCAAACTGCCCCGATGCTCTTGACAATCCAGTCAACTCACACCGAAACCCTGAGCTTTGACCTCATTGCTATGCCCCAGTTCGGCCTCATATTAGGAATCCCCTGGCTCCAGGAGCATAACCCGTTGATAGACTGCAAGGCCGGTTCCGTACACTTCGAGTCTGACCTTTGCCAACACTACTGCCTTCCCGCAAACACCAGGGACACCACACCTGCTCAGGCTTTGGGATCCATTGCACATCTGACCATCGGGGACACCACTGCACCGGCTTCCCCGATAGAACACCATACAGTGGGTTTGGTCTCCACGCACGTACCGGCCCAATACCAGGATTAAGCAGGGGTGTTTGATCAGGGTTCGTCAGAAGCGCTTCCACCACACCGCCCATACGACTGCCCGATAGACTTACTATCCGACAGTATCATCCCACCGGTCGGGTCTATTCCCTTTCCCCAGCTGAAGACCTGGTTCTGAAGGAGTATATCCAGAATCCCTCCGCTTAGGCCACATCCGCCCTTCCACTTCTTCAGCGGCTAGTCCCATTTTCTTCGTCCCCAAAAAAGAAGGTGACCTGCGCCCATGCGTAGATTACCGCCAGATCAATGCTATCACAGTAAAGAATCGGTACCCCATTCCCTTGATTACGCCCCTACTCGACCGTCTCTCTCATGCCTCCATTTTCACAAAATTGGACCTGCGCGGGGCTTACAATCTGGTTCGTGTACGCCCTGGCGATGAATGGAAAACTGCTTTTTGCACTCGCTACGGGCTGTATGAGTATATAGTAATGCCCTTCGGTTTATGCAACGCTCCGGCCACGTTCCAGAGATTCATGAACGACATCTTCTCCGATATCCTGGACGTGTTCGTTGTGGTATATCTGGATGACATACTAATCGTCTCCCGAAACCTAAATGAGCACGTACAACACGTACGCGAAGTGCTTTCCCGTTTGCAGTTACACTCCCTATTCGTCAAGCCAGAGAAGTGTCTGTTCCATGCTGATTCCGTGGAGTTTCTTGGTTTTTCTATCACTCCTGGGGGGCTGGCCATGAACACTTCCAAGGTACGGGCTGTATTAGACTGACCTGTTCCCAAGACCCTGAAGGCTCTGCAATCTTTCCTCGGCTTCGCTAACTTTTACAGACGCTTTATCTCTGGGTTCTCTTCTCTGGTGGCACCACTCACTTCCCTGACCAGCCCTCGTAGTCCTTTCTTGTGGACGATATACATCAACAGGCCTTTGAGGCCCTGAAACTAGCATTTACTACCGCACCCGTCCTACAACACCCGGACCCGGAACTACCCTTCGTCGTGGAGGCCGACGCCTCCTCCTTTGCTTTGGGCGCGGTATTGTCACAGATATGCCCCACCACTGGCCAGCTTCACCCTGTGGCTTTTCACTCTCGCAAATTCACTGACGCCGAATCACACTATACTGTGACTGAAAAAGAATTGTTAGCAGTCATGGACGCATTTCGTGTTTGGCTGCATCATCTTTTGGGAGCGAAACACCGGGTCACTGTGTACTCCGACCACCAGAGCCTGCAAGACTTGGCCTCCTTGAAATGTATCAACAGCAGGCAGGTCCGGTGGCATTTGTTTTTTGTTGCTTTTGATTTTGTCATCAAGCATCGTTCAGGCTCAGCCCAAGGAAAAGCCGATGCCCTGTCTCGATCCCCTGGGGGTGTGGCCTTGCCGGTGTACCCTGACACTCTACTAGACTGTGGCAAGGTGGTTTGTCTGTGCACCCCGTCTCTGCCTTTGCTCGAAGCAATACGGAAGTGGGTTGCCATACACCACGATCAGCTATCCGAATGGGATCCCATGTACCGTGACGGCCTACCCTTTGTATCAGACAGATTGTTCTTGCCCACTACGGATACTCGCAACATGGCTCTCGAATGGTCCCATGACGCCCCCTGTACACGGGCACCCCGGTCAATCACGTACCTTGGCGTTACTGAAACGATGGTGCTGGTGGCCTTCCATGAGAAAAGACGTGGAGTGTTACGTTAACACCTGCGCCATTTGCGCACGATGTAAACACCGTAGGGGTCGCTCTGTGGGTCTCCTTCTCCCCTTGCCCGTTCCCCCCAGACCCTGGCACACCGTAACCATGGACTTCGTCACTGATCTACCGCGAGTCCAAGGCTTTGACACTCTGTGGGTGGTTGTCGATTCGTTTTCGAAAATGGCCCGCTTTATTCCCTGTAAAGGTATACCTACCGCTCCTGCCATGGCCAAGCTCTTTTTTATACATATCTTCTGTCTCTTCGGGCTCCCTTCAGTCTTCATCTCGGATAGGGGTTCACAGTTCACGTCATGCTTTTGGCGTGCGCTGACCAGACTGCTCGGTATAGACGTCTGTTTTTCATCGGCATACCACCCTGAGACGGACGGTCAAACCGAGAGGCTTAACCAAACCCTAGAGCAGTACCTGCGCTGTCTGACCATGCAACAACAAACATCGTGGTTGCGAGTGGTGCATCTTGCTGAATTTGCGTATAACAACGCTGTCCACTCTTCCACTGGGTTCTCCCCCTTCTACGTCCTATATGGGCAGCATCCCCGTGTGTTGCCCATCCCTGATCTGTCCTCCACTGTCAATCCGGCCGCGGCTGCCTGTGTTAGGGATCTGGCCTCCATCCATGCTCAGACCTCGACCCACCTCCTCGAGGCTCAGGCATCCATGAAGGTGCACGCCGACAGACGGCGGGTGTTGGCCCCGTCGTATGCTGTGGGGTCTCGCGTCTGGTTGTCTACTAGGCATCTGCGACTAGTTGGGTGTAGGAAGCTCTTGCCTCGGTTTGTTGGTCCCTATCTGGTGTCCAGGGTTATCAATCCCATGGCCTATAAGCTGGCTCTCCCGGGGTCTTGGCGGATCCACCCCGTGTTCCACGTCTCGCTGCTCAAACCCTGTCCTGGTCCTACGCGGCTTCGTGCCCCCGCGGCCCCGGTGTCCTTGGTCTCCCCTGATGTGTTCGAGGTCCCTGCGGTCCTGGGCTCCCAGGTTTTTAGGGGTGCCCTGCAGTATCTGGTGGACTGGTCGGGCTATGAGCCCGAGGAGCGGTCTTAGGTTCCCGCCGTGGACGTCCACGCCCCCCATCTGGTGGCTCGGTTCCACCGGGACAATCCTTCTTGCCAATGGGGTCGTGGGCCTTTGCGGGGGGCTCTGTCACGACGGCTAGCAAGGTTCCCTGTCCCCCCAGTTCCCCCGCCATTGTTTCTAGTCCCTCCCGACCCCATGCCCGGTTCCGGGATTCACCTGTGCCCTCCTCGCTTACTTTGCCATCACCTGGACTCCAGCGTGCTGCTACCCGCTCGCTGCAACGCCCGTTTCGGTGACGACTCCCATGGCGATTGAAGGATCGGCTTCGTGCCGTCGCACTTCCGCATACCAGGAATGCTTCCCGCTCTCATAACATGGCTGCGGTTCACGTGACCCAAAAGATACGCACACGTGCTGTACCCGCAGATCACGTGACCGGAACCTGCGGATCACGTGTCCGAAAGGGAAGAGAAGCGCCAGTATTTAAACGGCCGCGTCGGTCCAACCGATGCTTCACAGCTGTTTAATTTTGGACACTGTTCGGCGCTACGTACCTGATTTCTTGATCATCTGGATATCGACCTTGGACTGCCTCACGGATTGGTTTTGGATCTCCCTGGTTTTGTCTTCTGCATTGCCTATCACGGATCACGGACTGCTTCTTGGACTCCCGCTTGCTTTATCCCTTGGCACTACGTTTACTTGGTTCTTGTTCAGGACTCTGACAACGGGTGGGCCCGGACCATTAAACCCACATCTGGCCTTCCGGCACTTCCCTCGGAGTAAGGAGGGCCCTTGGAGAATCCCGGAAACCCCCATAGGTATACAGGAGTACCTCACCGCTCCAGTGGGTAAGACCGTTCCATTTGTTGTTTGTGTTTGGCTAGTGGTTGTTGTTAGGCGCATAACTTAACCGGTGCTTTCTTTGCAGTGGTCCGGGGTTCGGAGGGTCTGCGGTTCCGGAGGAAGAGGATCTCCCACCTGTGGCCTCAAGGGTTGCACAGGGAGTGTATTTTGTTCCTCCCTGTGTGGCACTTGTGGACAGAGGACTCTCCTGACTACACGACAGTCAGGATACAACAACTGCTCGGACGTGCTTCACATGGTCAGATTCTGAAGAGGAGTATACTAGAATATCATCGATATGTACGACAACACAAACGTCAATGAGTTCACGAAGGACATCGTTCATGAAGTATTGGAAGGCTGCTGGTGCATTGCACAACCCGAAAGGCATCACCTGGTATTCGAATAACCCATACTTAGTGCGGAAAGCAGTCTTCCATTCGTCGCCTTCTTTTACACGTACCAGATGGCATGCCCCTGGAGATCTAATTTAGTGTATATACAAGCGTCCTTCACTTGGTCTAGTAGTTCAGGGATCAGAGGCAATGGGTATCGGTTCTTAACAGTTATCTGGTTCAATGCGCGGTAGTCTATGCACGTTCTGAGGTCACCTTCCTTTTTGGGCACGAAGAACAAAGCTGAAGATGTAGGGGACTTGGATGGGCGAATAAAGCCATTGGCAAGGTAATGGTCTAAGTCTTGTCGTAGGTGAAGGTTCTCAGGTTCCGTAAGGGCATAGATCCTGCTACAAGGGGGTTGTGCACCGGGTATGAGATCGATTTGACAATCGTACGATCTGTGAGGAGGTAAGGTGTTTGCCTGTTCTTTTTGGAAGACATCCTGGAATTCTTGGTATTCTGGAGGTAGTTGCATGACTGCTGTGGTTACTGTGGCCAGGTCTGCGTTCTGACTTTTCTTTGGGTAACAGGTTTGTGCACAATCCGGGAAGGTTATTCTCTTCTCTCGCCAATCAATACAAGGATTATGTGTTTCCAACCAAGGTATCCCCAGTATTATTTGGAACTGTGGGGCTTTGATTAGATCAAACACAATAGTCTCTCGATGCCCATCCTGACCCAATAGTGTCATCACTGCGGTGGAATGAGTTACAGGCCCAGAGGCAATTTCAGTTCCATCGACTGTGTTGATGACATCTGAGGTGGTTTTTCGGCAGAGAGGTAGATTCATCCTGGAGGCCAATTCATAGTCCACATAGTTTCCTGTGGCCCCGCTATCAATGTATGCCCTTACTGCGTGCATACGCAATGGCTGCCCTGGATCTACGAGGACCATTGGTATGATGAAATGCGAGGTCTGAGTATCCTTCTTCAAGCTCGGCAAGCGGACCTCTATGCTTGTCGGGCGTGGTCGTTTCCCGAGTCTGACTCCATATGGCTTTTATCAGCAGCTCCTACCACCTTCTTGGGTGGTTTTACAGGGCAATCCCGTAGAAAATACCCAGAAGTTCCACAATATAGACACAATTGCATTTGCCGTCTCCTTTCTCTTTCCTTCTGGGTTAAGGATCCTTTAACCCCTCCGATTTGCATGGGTTCTGAAGCATCTGCTCCTTTGTGGTTAGCGTGAGTTTTGACCAACACCCGATTCTCAAACTTGGCTCAACCAGCCTTTCTGTTCTGAAGTCTGTGATCTAACTGGACCACTAAGTCTATATATTCAGCGCAGTCTTGAGGTGGGTTCACGACTTGAGCCAAGACATCCTTGACTTCTCCTCGAAGCCCTCGATGAAATAACGTGATTCGTTTTACCTCAGGCCATCCAGTTTCCACTATCAACCTATTAAAGGTTGCGATGTAGGATAGAAGGTCCTGGTTACCGTGTTGTAGGGACAAAAGTTCGTTATCCAGGCCAGGGCCTCTCCTTGGGAGTGCAGGGCAAATAGTCTTTCCATGCTCGTTTGAAAGCCCTGAAAATCCCAAAGAATTGGGTCATCCTGAGTAACTAGTGGAATTGACCAATCAGCTGCACTGCCGCTGAGATATGACAATACAAAGGCTACCTTGGCTTGATCGTTTGGGAAGGCTCCAGGTCTGCATAAAAAGTGCAAGCGGCATTGGTTCATAAACACGGCAAACCTTTTGGGATCTCCGGCAAAGCGTTCAGGTGGAGCTAATGGAATATTTCCTGGTAGGTTTATTTGCACAGGGTTACTCGATAACACAGGAGCTGGATTTCCTTCGGAACCAGGTAGGGGTGCTTGTCCAGCCTGGCTTTGCAATAGTTGCCTAGCAAGGTCATCAGTTCGCTCCTTTGACAAAATCAGTTCTCTCCTAAGAGCATTGGTTTCTTGACGGGCAGAATGCACTTCAGCCCTCAGTTCCCCTAGTAATTGGGCCAATTGGTCAGTCTCTGAGGTATCCATAACGCCCGGGTGGGAATTTGTGGGTAGGCTTTGCGTTCTATTACGCTCACCTGGCTCCCACAGAGGCGTCGATCGGAACTGGACAGCTGCGGTCTCCACCAATGTGACACGTAGGGCCGAGATGACGAACTGGCCCACCTAGCTTCGTTTGCTTGGCCCGTAGGAATATTCTTCTGTAAATGGAGAAAGGGAATTAACCACCCGTGGAGTTGAGCGTAAATCCCCCCACCCCCGCTGTTCTCCCCACGGATCGCCTTTGATGTCCCCTCTTATAGTCTCACCTGATGGTTTGAAAAGATGAGCTCTCCATCCTGCATTGAGCGCAGGGGCGCGTTGATAACCAGTTGCTTCACTGGCTCGAAGGAATTGGTGAGTTCCAGAACAATATTGACGCCGAGATTCCCGGCAAGATGCCGTAAGTATAAAGTTCATAAGAGTTCAAATGCCTGACTTTCACTCTTGTCCGATTCCTTGCAGATTGCAGCTTGACCCTAATGAAGAGTTCCTCGTGGCAACCGATAGTATTCTGGTAAGGATTTGTATTTTCCAACACAGTTCGATAAAATAATGTCAATATGTAACCTGTTGTTTTCTCCCTTATTCAGGCGCTGAGAGAAAGTATGAAGTCTTGGGGAATAATACCTCCGGCGGTAAAATCAGGTAAGTCTATTGTGGTGAGGAGGGTTCCCCTTGTTAGTCCCTTTGTTTCACCTTGCTGTCCTTTTGTTTCCCCTTAGGGGCCAGGGTTCGGCAAAGATGCAGTGGAAGCTGCCCCGACCCGTGAAGAGGAATAGTACCCCCGGTGGTAAAATCAGGTAAGTCTATGGAGGGTAACTAATATTCCTCTGTGTATTCCTTTGGCTCACCTTGCTGTTCTTGTCTTCTCCTTAGATGCCGGAGTGCGGCGGGAACATGCAGGAGGATGCAGTGGAATATGAAGATGCTGCGAAGGCCGGTGAGTTCAGCGCGGCGCTGCAGCAGGCGAGGCGACGCGCATAAAATAACTTCTTTCTTCCAGCTCGAAGGCGCGATGGATCGGGAATTCAGCTAAGGATTAAAGGTATTGCTCTTGTTCTAAACTTTTCTCCTTCTTTCTCTCTTTTTCTAGGAGCTCCAAACTCGAGGCGGGCGTGGCAGAACGCTGGATGCAGACTTGCAGGCACGGTGAGCGTTACGCTGCTGGATGCAGAATAACGCGAAGCGTGTGCTGCTCTTCGGGCGTGGTTTAAATAGCCTCCAAAGTAGTCCCTGGTAAGTATTCCTCCCCAGCCCCGCCCGAGTAAAAAATAGTCCCTAAGTAAAGTAGTCCCTTCCAAGCCTCCTTTGGCTTGGAGCACTTGCAGCATGGTCTGCATCAGGTAAGTTTTAATCTATGAGCCTGGCGACTGACTCTCCATATGAGCCTGGCGCCATAGGCACCAGGACTGGACCCAAATAGCCCCTGGCAGGGGTTGTTGGGCTTGCTTAGGATAACTTGATGCCTGCTTCCGGGGTTGCTGGACGTGGTCTGGGTCCCCGGGGGTAGGCATCATGACAGCAGCCCTTGGGAGCCAGGCACAGCTTTGCACGGCTTTGCTCGTCTTCGCCCTGCGAGTCATGTGCACTGATAACGCAGAAATGCCAGACCTTCCCCAAAACAACGTGCACGAAGCCTGGGAGCCAAGACTGGCTGTTTCGAGTCTTGTAACTTTCCAGGCGAAAACATGTTTACTGCCCGGAAGGATGAGCCCAGAAGCTTCTCGAAGAGCTGGTACGTCATAGTGATTGACGTGCAGCCCCTAATAAGAGAACTATACCTGGGCCAGTAAGGGAGGGACTCATCCTGGGCTGTTTGGTGAAACGCGCGCACAAAGAGGAACAGCGCCTGGACGACCAGCCGTGCTCTATCTGGGCTGAGACTCCTAGCATCACATCCCCACTCTGGTGTAGGACTGTGGGGGCCTTGGCCAGTCCTCCCCTCCTCTCTCTCGAGGAGTGCCGGGCACCTGTAGCGGCGAGGGTCCCAGGTGTGATCTGACCTGATCATCTACATTTTCTAGGAGCGTAAGATAAATAATTGCATATTCATCTGTGACTGATAATGGGCATTATTCAGCTTGCATTTTTATTCCCATATTATTGTAAATTGCTGCTTAGTTCTCATTAGACATTATAGAAATAAATGCAAGCATCATATATTCTGTGTGATTGGGTTCCTTCCAGACTGAGTTCATTGTGCTTCATATAAACTTACTTGTGTGGGAAGGTGATTAGGAGTGATTATAGCACCAAGGGCTGGCCCCAAGGGAGGGTGCGGGATTCCCCTTTTCAATACACTTCCTACTCAAGCTCTTCGCTTTTCCACCTCCAACTCCCTCAGGGTCATTCGCTTCTCCAAGCAACAAGTTGGTGGTAGATCTCCTTCTTCGGCTGGGGCCTCCCTCTGGAACAGCCTAGCCTCCCTGCCTCTTTGAAACTTGAGGAGAACCATCTCTGGTTCCAGAAGCACCTCAAGATCTCTGCTTCTGCCTTCTCTCTTCCTCTCCCCTGCTGATTTCCTGTCTGATACTGCACTGGTCACCCGGCTACCCTCCGATTTCGGGTCCAGGTCCCTGGCCGACCAGTTGCACACCCACACTGCCTCCCGGCAACCCTTGCACTGGGGTATGTATCTGTAACCCTACAGTCCCCTTACCTGCACCTTTGGACACCTGCTGTCGGCACTTACCCTTGCACCTGCCACCTGCTGGCTGCACTTCTTGTTATTGTTTTGATCCCATGTACAGCACTGCCCCCTCCCCTTTCCCCTGGCACTTTTCCCCTCCCCCTCCCCTGCACTTGCACGATCTCAATGTCATTGGCATAGTAAGATCGTTGTCTCTGTCCTCCCTCTGTTCACCCCTCCTTGCCTCGGTGCGCCTTGGAACACCTGTGTATAGGCGCGTTACAAATGCCATATCATATCGTCGTATCATGTCGTAATTTCGCTGTTTTTTTTTACGAGTATGTTTTAGCAAAAAACTCATTGACATATATAGGGGGGTTGGGAAAGTGTATATAAGGGGTGGGTGGGGTCAGGAATAGTTGGAAAAAACAATAGGGGATGTGGGGCTTGGAGGGGGGACCACCCCAAAAATAAAATCAATTTCGATGAGTTTTTTCAGTAAAAAAAACCATTGAAATTCCAACCCTCGATAAAATGACATTGAACCATCTCCTGTAAGAACACAATGTCGATCTGTATGTCCCGCAGATAGTTAAGCACTCGCCTTCTCTTTATAGGGTGGCTGATCCCTTGGACATTAAGGGTTATCAGTCGCAGCTCAGACGTTATATCCTCGCCAGGGAGGGTGATTAAGTGTGCCCTGTTGCCATGTATTGCATCTGACCTCATACCCCTCATATCGAGCGTTATACATAAACACATGCATAGAACGAATCCTCAACATAAAGAAAGTAACACGTAACTATAGGAACATAATACAAACATTAGGATAAACGGAATCCCAATACTGAGCCGAGTAAGCCGATACAGGGGGAGGGGTACTGAGGTAGCCCTCTCACGTCCGCCAATGCCAGCAACCCTGGGAGGGTTCGCCGGCAGTCTGAATGAAAGCAGACCCAACCAAACTAAAACCAACTCTTTCAAACTCCAACAGGGGGAGGCCTAGAGTGGCCCAGGGTGGCAAGCAGCGTGGTGTAGGACTGCCCATTCAGATTACATCAGGGGGACACACAGGATTATTGCAGTCATCCTCTGCATATGTCGTTATCAGCACAGCGGATGTAACCTAGGTAGACATTGTAGTAGCAGGGCTTGATCACCCAGTGGACATCTGGCTCAGGCTCTCAAGCACGCCCTCCCGGTACATACACACTTTGATGCACACACACGCAAGTAGTGTAAAAAAAGAATGAATGTGAACATCAAAAGCGACCTGTCATGCGGACGGTTGCTGTGGATACACAGTTTGGTGTATGAAGGCAGCTCCATTTTATAATATGCTGAGCAAAATGAGAAGAATTGACCTACAAAATCAAGATGCGGCAGAATTGCCCATGGTTGTACAATAACCAGGCATAATGTGTACCATTAAGTGTGATTACAAAGAAATATGTTATACATATATATTTGTATCACGCGGGCGACACATCAAGTTTGGCTCCCTGAAACGGAGAAGGCTGCAACATATACACCTAACTCAAAGGAAAGGTAATACTGAATACTTTTTGAAAACGATATTTGAAATAAGGATGAGAGTTGAAGATTCATCAATAGAGCTCTAAAGACGACAGGAATATATGGATATTTTTCCATAGAGTGCAATAGATTTTTAATGCAGCAATGCAGCAATGAAGAGAAGGCCGTACTCCCCTCATGAAAAAATAAGGTCAGTGTTAAGATTGCGAAGATAAATATGGTAAGGTTAATACCTTACAACAATCATCCCAGGCCCTGGACCATACCCCTACGGACACAAGACAGTTTGCACAACCATAACCTTAAACACCAGCCAATTGACACATAAAACACACAAACACACACCCAACATAACAGACATTCACATACAACAAACAAACCAGGCATCGGGCCTCACCCTTATGGATACAACAAGCCAGTGCACACAAACAACCCATCTGCAACCCAACACACACAGACGCCAGTTTCTCCTGGTTCTGGGCGTATCCTATCCCTCTACCCTCACTAACCAACCCCGTCCTCTTTCTTGCAGAACCACATGAGCACCTGGAGGCTGCCCCTGGTGGTAGCGGTGTGCCGTATAAGTCAACATAATATAACATTAAGGTGAATCTCCTTCTGATTTTTACTTTTCAATATTTGTATAGATGTGATGAATTAGCCCAGTGGTTTGAGAGATTTGATCAAGATATACACACAATCAACTCTTGTCCTGAGGAAGGCCTAGATATCAATCACGAGGAGACTGCAGTGGATAAGCGGATCTTGGTGTAAAGAGCCGAAACGCTCTGGTGTCGACATTGTTTTTATCCAATCCATGTTTTGTCATTTTAATGAACCATAAGAGATATGGAGAAATAGCTTATCTCGAGGGAAGACAAATGAACATCCCATTTTGTACTTGTAAAAGTCAAGAAAGCTAACAAATATCAGACTCCCTGTCCAAGCATGCGGTAATATGCTTGATTATATTTAAATATACTGTATGATGCACAAGAAGCACACTTACTAACCCCATCTGCACATAAAATTGAAATCTGTATTATTAAAGGTTTTGGTTTTCATGATAACCGTTTAATGAGAAAGGAGAAATGTATATGTTCTAGAGAAGAGAATAAAAATCAGATTTGTATATTTGCGTGGAGGCCTATGTGTAGTGACTTAGTTCGATGTGCAACAAAGTTTGTGAGATAACCACTTGAAATTATAACAAAAGGAAGAGGGGGGGGGGTAGTGTGTGTTGTTTGTGATTAGTTCTGAAGGCATCAAGATAAAATGAATACACAAACTTGTCGACAAATTGGAACGGGTAATGTTTATCCAAAAGGAGACCATCACGACTCCTGAGCGAACCCCAAACTAGGTGTGGTGGAAACAGTCTTAGGTGGTTCCCATAGTTCAGCAATAGGGCTGCCTGCAAGGGATTTAGAGGGAAACCCAAATGACACAAAAGGGTTTGTATTGCAGACGACCTTCTTCAAATACATGTAGTATGTGAAGGTCAAATGGCAACCTATTTAAATCTGAGACAATTACAGTGCCAAGAGCCAATACTTCTGGGTTAGGGAATTACATTCTAGACTTGTCCTTTATAGAACAATTGCTCATTCCAAAAAGTCATAGGTGCCAAACCAGCAAGAAACCACATGTCTTTCAAGCAATGAATAATCAAACAGTGAGAATAATCAAACAGTGAAAATGGAATGATTAATTTTGGCTAAAATGTAGTCCAACAATGGACAAGATACAATATTCAGGCGCTCTTTGATGGCAACTCTTTTCCTTGCGTTAGGCCTTGCAGTAGACATTGTACTTCATCTTTTCCCCTATTTTCGTCCCAGCTAAACATGCTTCAAACTTAGCATCCATTTCCAGGCTCTGAGCTTCAGAGAAATAGTTCTTCCAGTCCCCAACTTCACCTGTGAAGGTACAAAAACAGAGGTAAGAGAACGTATTCGGCAATGACACTGTCTAAATTTATTTTCCTCTGGTTTTACATACACTCGGTTAGGCAGATAATGCATATGTATTGGGACCAATTCAAAAAGACCCCAGGGAGCACAGTGCAATGTCTGCCTCACACTCTGCATCAAATCACTTGCAAGCTAATCCCTTATTCGCAACAAGGAGTGGCATGAGGGAGAGAATGACTGGCTGTGGATGAAAAAGACCTGTTGCCATCCTCTTCCTGCATAGCCATCTGTGAAAGTGTTAAGAGTCACCCCCCCATTCTTCCACTCTGAATAGTCAGAACATGGGAGCCAGTGATTAAAGGGTTTTATGGCATCCACACATCCATTTCCATTTCCATGGAACCCCTGTCCCCTGTAGTCTGTAGATTAATGGTCTAGACCCAGTGAAACACTGGGAGAGAACCACATTTCTGCAGCTGCCTCAGCGGGGTTACTCCCTTTCAATTTTAATGAGACCACCTTCCCTGGGGACACGGGTCAAGACATCCCAACACCAAGGCAAACCCAGGACAGCCACATCTTTGTTACCCTCCTCATTCCATAGCAGTATATGCAGCAGAAAGACCCCTCCATCACTCAGCAGGAATACCTAAATTTGCTGAATACTTTCCCCAAGTCATTCGATAGCAGGACTTGCAAATAAAACCACTTGCACTGGCCCCCAAAAGCACTTGGGGAAACCCACAACGAAGAGGCACAACACACCCAAACGTCCACTGCACCACTCCCTCTTCCCAAAAAAGAGCAAAGCAAACCGTGGTGGAAGAAAATAAACTGCAAGCATAATAAACACTGATAACATGGGGGAAATGCCAACATGGCCACTAGGCCTAGTATAGGCTTCCTCCCCAAACAGAAACCTTAAAGCCTATTTGCCAATGAGGAAAGAGGAGAGAAACACTTTACAAACCCAACCAATCAGGGAGGAGGTCTGTGGCCAAGGTCAGTTTGTAAAGTATCAGGGATGAGGAAAGCAGGCATGAAGGCGATTGTTGGAGGGGATGGCAATGTGGTGAAGCGGAGGATGGGGAGTTGAAAAGCCTGAGCGAGCCAAGTGGCATGCGAGAGCTGAGGGGCATGCAATACCTAAGAGTCCCAGCTCTGAGGGGCAGATAGATCAGTGATACACAGAGAAGCTGGAGAGAGGCAGGTACCCGAGAGACCTCTGGCACTCGTGAGTGAGCACAATAGAACCTGCCCCAGGAGGTCGCATGGAACGTAGGGAGAAAATGCATGTCAGCGCGTGCTTACCCGCTGTCCGAGCAGACGTTCAGGCCCCGAGTCCTACCGGTCCAAACAGGAATTAACCTTTTCTTAGTCTGCCCTTCAATTCGGACGCCCGGCAGAGAGCCACCCTTGATGTAAGGGTTAAGAGCACAAAGGAAAAGGCGGGGCTAAGAAGGTGGGTTGGGCTCAGGCCACATGACCTAGATCCACTTGCACCTGCTCACCAACTGCCATCTAGAGACACTGCCAGAATCCAAAAGGGATAAAGGTCAACCCCCTATTGTGAGAAACCAAGGATCTCTATTGAAAGCCTTGAAAGGGGAAGAAGAAAAGGTGGACAAATCCCCTAGAAGAATTAAAGGATTGATTCATATGGTTACCAAGAACTATTTGAAAATACACTATTACGGCAGGAAGAAGCCTGTCCAAAAGAAGCGAGTTGGATAGGGCAAACCTTTGTGATAGGGACAGATAGGCCTTTTCTTATTATTTAAATAAAAAGAATTGTAAAAATGCCACCAGTTGGCTGGCCTCCTTCCTCTGACCTACCACACAATGCCATCTCAACACAGATCTAGTGTCCAACTTTCTCCAGAAACCAAAGCATAAAAGATGGAATGACACAAACCTGTACCCTTTGCCTAATTGCCCCAAGTATCCTTCTGGTCTTCATACACTCCCTTCCAGCATTCCTCAGTTTTGCTCACTATCCCTCATGCACACTAAGGTTTGGAGAACCCCGGCCGAGGCACAATACGGACAAGGATCAGTCGCTCTGAAACTACCACACTATAAGAGCAGAGTAACATAACATGACGTAGCATGAAAGAAAATGTTCAAAACGATGTACCTTTTCGGAAAATGAATTTGCCCATTGGTCCATGGGTCTCAGTGGATTTTTCCTTCATCGTCTTGAAGCTGCCATTGGTGGCGATGAGCTCAATTTGCTCCTTAGTCAAATGTATGCTGAAGAAATCGGCTATTTGTGATATTGCAGCAATCAGATCCTGTAGACGGAAAAAGATGTCACTTGCAATGGATAGCATGATCTATACAGTTCCTTTTATTTGCAACATACATCGTAGCATGTCTTCACATTGGTCCAAAGACATTCACATGTCCTTAAAGCGGTGTACAACTATTGGAGCAGGCCTATCGTTTTACATATTTTTCAGGGAACAAGAAAAAGATTGCAAAAATGGTAAGGGGGTAAACAAAATAATTTAAAAGTGAATACTCCCCCGATTTTATATTAACAAAAATCCCTGGTGACCTTGCACCCTTTCTTTTACACTAATGACAATGCATATTGATGTCTTTGCACTGGCGTAGACAGCTAACGACACTTGCATTTGTAAAGAATTAATCGTGGGAGTGGTTCCAAAGATTTTAGGTGCTAGCTGTTCAAAGACACTCGACCAATTAAATAGTCTACCAATCACACCCAAAACACGAACCCGAGGACTTGTTTTGTTGTTTTAGTTGGGTAGCAAAATGTGGTTAGGTAACTTCAGAGTTAGTGACGGCTCTAAGTTCTCCTCCCGGGCCGACATCCTCTAAAAATGGTAGAACCTTCCAGAACCGATCAGTGAAGTCCCTGGCGAATCACTAATGCCTGTCTGGTGTGCGAGAATGCGCTCCACCTTGATCATGACGAAATGTTGATTTGGCGTGTTACAGATCTGTGAGTCAGCTTAATTTATAAAAAGCATTGACAAAGCCAACAGTTGTGGCATTTCTGTAGGCATGGCATAGGCATTTGCCTGGCACAGCCATTATGGTATTTCCTGGCCATAAATTGGCACCAGCTGGAAAATGGTGTGAATTCCAATCCATTCCTGTCAGTTGCTGGTAAATGCCTAATATCTATACATGAGCCACAACTGTTGGCTTTTCCAATGCTTGTCTTTAACAGGATTTCAGTGCAAGGAACAGATGAGAGGACACACACTCGTTGCTTATAAATCAAGTAGCTGAAAGCACACTTTCGTAAGGTAGTTATATTACCCCCGAAAAACATTGACAGCTTCAACTAAGCCATAACTCTGAGAAAACTGCATACAAATACAACAGACAGACCAGATTCATCACAAAGCGATATTAATTGTGTGCTAGAGCTAGGGGTGTTTTGGTAAGGAGAGGCCGGTAGTGGGTTGGAATGGCCATGGGGATGAGCATGGCCATGGCCAGTCAACGGGTGGGGAAAAATCCAAACAACAACAAGCTCTGTTTCCCACCTCACATTAGACCCCAATGCAATAGTTTCAACGTGTAGGAGTTGCCCAGATTTAAAATCACTCAGATTGACGCAGAAGTAACGAGACTTCAATACCCATAAAACTGTAGTAGACCTGTGTCATGCGAGTAAACATCCCATTCAGTCACAGTCCACAGTATTGGTCATATTCTTTGCTGTTCAAAGCCTAGATACGTAGCGTTCCTTCTCCTGTAATATCTGGCAATGTGTGCAATAATATTCCAGATTTAAATCGGTCAATTTATTTTGCACTTATTGTAAAGGAAACTACAGTCAACGTTTGTTTATGTCCCGTATTCACTCTGGTTGTGCTGGACTAGTAAACCATAACACACCCTTATCCTAGTTCTGGAGTTTCTTTTCTTTCCACGGAGCACCCATGTATGGTTGTGCCCCTTACAACATAGCCTGGAGGTAGGGGCAGCTGTCAGTGGCACAGTACTTCTGCTTACACCCACCACTCAAGGTCCAACCCTGCTCCCACTACTAGGATCAGTGCTGATCTGGGTCCACCCCCTCTCCCCCCGCCCCCACATGCCCCCAGAGCTGATTGCAGACTAGAGCTTCTCGGGGTCTGGACGTGAAAGGCAGCAACACACATACACACACGCGCGCGCAAGACCTTCTACTGCTCAGACACCACAGAAATAATGTGCCAGCGTGTGCGTGCATTGCAGTTTTCCACGCATATATTTCAGGTTACCACAAGTGGACTGTGACGCAGTCCCCCGAGCATCGCTGGCTGTGATGGTTAGGTTTGGCCAAGGGCTGAGTACCACCACCACTTGTGCTGCGATGTTGGGCCTGGAGGCCCAGTGGGAAGGATTCCCTGACCAACCCTCTAAGTACAGAGTGGGAGGCAGAGGCTCACAGTAAGAACACCTTGTACTCAGGCCCGGCCTTAGGGGAGTGGGGGTGAGCCGTGCGACCGCCCGTGGCTCCTCGTCCCCCAGGGCGCCATTTGCCCCCACCACGCCAGCTCGGGGGAGTCTTTCAAGGGCTCCCCCGAGCTGGCGTAGTGGCAGAGTGGCTGGTGTAGTGGCAGAAGGCGTGGCATGCCTCACTGTTACCAAATGCACCTGCGGCGGCAGGCTCGTGCTGAGGTCACGTGTCAGTGACCCTGTGACGGAATCAATAAAAGTAATGAGCGGCCTCCCATCAGTCTTGGACCAACTGACTCCTGCCTGCTATCAGCGTGTGGCATTGCATAGCAGGCAGAGGGCCTACCCTCCAAGGCCCTGCACAAGGACGGTGCCCCTGCTGACCAACGGTGTCCCCATGTTACCCTGTGGCAACAGAGCCCCTGGTGGGCAACCCTGCGTATGTTGGGCGGTGCCCCCGATTAGCAACAGCGGCCATGTTGACGTGATCGCCTGGGTGCCCCCAGGACACTGAAGCGCCTGTGTGACCATGGGCGGACAGAGAGCCCCCTGTCCCTTGATGTCAGCTGCGTGCCCCCAGCAAGTCCTCGGGCTGGCCTGTGTGCCTGTGAGCCAACCCGCTACGGTTTGGGCCAATGTGTTTGCTGGGTTCCCCCAGCGATGGTCAGACTGGCCTGCATGATCACAGGTCTAACATTGGCGATGAGGATGGGATCCCCCGTGGGCTGTTGGTCGCCCGCCAGAGGATTTGTGGGCCCCCATGCTGTGTGGAGGCGGCGTTGGCCGCCAAGAAGAAAGAGGAAATCTCCCACCTGAGAGTGGAAGGAGTGGCCCCGCTGTTGCGCTCCGGACAGGAGCGAGGCTGAAGGTGGATGTGCAGCCAGTCTTCAGGTTTGCCACCCAGTAGGGCCAGAATGATCCTAGGCCCACCGGTGGTGAGTATTCAGAGAGCTCTGCGTGGGAGCTAAAGGAAAGCAGCCCGCCTGAAAAAATCCTGGGCCAACCGCCGGGGGCAAGTGCTTCATGCTCCGCCATAATAGCCGAAAGAGAGAGGGAATCCCTGGCACCATACAGGGTGAATGTTTATTTATAGGAACATGGGAAAAAAGGAAAGCGCGGCCATCGCCGCATCCACTGGTCCATCTCCCGACTGGGGGGAGAGCTCCCAGCGGCAATGCTACCCCCACTGCCGCATCACTGTTTGGCTCCCGCATGTGGAGGGGAGAAACAAACTGGCGTGGCTGCCTGCGCTTCGACGGGAAACACTGCACTTCCTGTGTCAACCCAAGCGTTGAGTGCAGCGCAATGGGAATAAATGTATGGGCCCTCTTCAGACCCGGGCCCATCGGCGGCGAGTTGTGCTGTGCTCCATGTCAGAGCAAGGGAAGATAAGAGTGCTCCGGTGTCAGAGCTCAGAAGTTAGAGGCCCGATCATGTGAAAAAAGTAAATGACTAAAAGTGAAAACAACGAAGAGCCATTACAAACGTAATGGTCCTCATTACGACCGAGGCGGTAGAGGGTTAACGGCGCCGGTAGGCCTGCCGGCGCCTTTAACCCTCTAGCACCTCATTACGAGGTCTGCTCGCGGGTCCCGCTAAGGACGTCTGGTAAAACCAGGCGTCCTTAGCGGGACCCACTAGCAGACCAGGATGCTAAGAACGGGCCCGTCATTAATGGCCCGTTGTTAGCATCCTCCCCATTCCCATTGAGCCCTATGAGGGCTCAAAGGGAATGGGGATGTACCGGGTCGAGGGAAAGGGAATTACTGGGCCCTCCAAGGTCGCAATGGCCCGGTATTTCCCCATTCCAGGAACCCGGGCCAGGTACCCGGTATGGGGGTAGCTATGCCACTTTTAGCATCATGGCTTCCTCCATACTCGTAATGAGGCCCAATGACCTGCTAAAGTTCCCGGGCCCATTGGTTGTGACTGTCAAAGAATAAAAAGGGGAATAACACTCGAGGGTTGCAGCTCTAGGTGAGTGCTTGTACGCCCTCGGCCACTGTAGCAGGTTCACATACTCCTGCAAGGGGAAGACCTCCAAGCCCTACGGTCTGCCCCCACCATCCATGGACTGTGCCGATGTGGCCCCTGGAGCTCCCAGGTGCATTTTTCCGGCCCCTGAACTGTGGTGTTGACTGTTCTGAAGAACTGATGCTTGTGCAACTATGAACTGGTTTCCTGCAACTCCACAACTGCTTAAAGTGGACCCAGTAACTTGAATTTGTAATGCTATGCGCCTGCATGTCATGTATATGCTCAAAGTGGTCATAGTTCAAATGTAATGTGAAGCTGTGCTCCTGCACATTGTTGGTACGCTTTTTATGGTGCCAGGAGCTAACATTGATGTCGGTTAGTGGTTTTAAGTTTCACTCACCCAGGTCAATAAGGGGTCCTTTTATAATGCGGTGAAACCCTCAACGTGCCACCAACCCTGACTGTCACCCTCAAATATGTGTACATGCTAAACGTATGTTGTATGTGTCTAACTGTCAGAGCATAAATGTATGTATTGTTGTTCTCGTCCATAATTACAAGTGTTGCTGTTCGTGGTTTAATTCGTTTTGATGTCCAGTGATGCTTGTCATTTGTTTGTTTGTTATGAAAAAGGAGGAGTGTGGTGTCTCAACCCTCATGGGAGCATGGCATCTCCCCGGGCTCATGCTGAGGTCACGTGTAAGTGACCATGTGACGGATCAATAAAAGTAATGAGCGGCCTCCCGCTCATCAGTCTTGGACCAACTGACTCCTGCCAGCTGTGTCGTTCTTCGCAGCGTGTGGCACTGCGTAGCAGGCAGAGGGCCTACCCTGCAAGGCCCTGAACAAGGACGGTGCCCCGGCTAGGCAATGCTGTCCCCATGTTACCCCGTGGCAGCATATCCCCTGCTGGGCAACCCTGCGTGTGTGGGGCGGTGCCCCTGCTGGGCAACACCGGCTGTGTTGACGTGATGGCCTGGTTGCCCCCTGGCCACTAAAGCATCCGTGTGACCATGGGCGGACAGGGAGCCCCCTGTCCCTTGATGTCAGCTGGGTGCCCCCAGCAAGTCCTCGGGCTGGCCTGTGTGCCCGTGAGCCAGCCCGCTATGGTTTGGGCTAATGTGTGTGCTGGGTGCCCCCAGCAATGGTCAGACTGGCCTGCGTGACCGCAGGTCTAGTCATAACATTGGCGACGAGCATGGGATCCCCCGTGGGCTGTTGGTCGCCCACCAGAGGATTTGTGGGCCCCCATGCTGTGTGGAGGCGGCATCGGCCGCCAAGAAGAAAGAAGAAATCTCCCACCGGAGAGTGGAAGGAGTGGCCCCGCTGTTGCGCTCCGGACAGGAGCGAGGCTTAAGGTGGGTGTGCAGCCAGCCTTCAGGTTTGCCACACAGCAGGCCCAGAATGATCCCAGGCCCACCAGTGGCGAGTGTCCAGAGAGCTCTGTGTGGGAGCTAAAGGAAAGTGGGCCGCCTGAAAAAATCCTGGGCCAACCGCCGCCGGCAAGTGCTTCATGCTCTGCAATAATGGCTGAAGGAGAGAGGGAATCCCCGGCACCGTACGGGGTGAGTGTTTATTTATAGGAAAATGGGGAAAAAGGAAAGCGCGGCCATCGCCCCATCCACTGGTCCATCTCCCGACTGGGGAGATAGCTCCCAGCAGCAATGCTCCCCCCACCGCCACAACACTGTTTGCCTCCTGCTATGGTCAGCGTGGCCTGCGCGTGACGGCAGGTCTAGTCATAACATCCACCGTCTACACGCAGGTGTGGAAAACAGAAACAAGATGCATGTCGGCATGTACCAAAGAGCCCGAGAAAAGCGGGGCAATGTTTTAAACAAAACTACCCAACCAATCAGAACACAAATCTTCCACACAAGCACACCTGAAGCCTGTTAGACCAGAGGAGGTGAGAGAGGCTGGTGTAACATAAGTGTATGTAAAGAGTGGTGATTACTTGAAGGGCCCGGATGACCTGATAAATGTTCTCGAGTTCAAATCAAATCAACAGTGTGGATAGGATAGCTACTGTGCACACCTAGACAATGGGGAGACCTGGAGGAGAGGCATAAGTAGACTGAGGACCTCAGTGCACAATCAATAATACACTGGGCATGAAGAACCAATGCAAAGTAACTATAATAAATGAAACACATTCACCATGAAAAGAGGCAACGGGATACGTAATGCGCACACATGATTGCAGATCCAAGGCAATGATTACCAATACCAGGAATGCTAGTCAGCGCTACAATAAAAATGACTTGGAGGAATGCAATGGAAAGAAAATGCAAATCTTATGCAGCATGACAGACTAACATGCAAGGTAAATGTAAATGATACACAGCAAGGCAGAGCAATACGCCAGGTAAAAGCAAACGATCTACAGGGAAACAGAATTACAGCATTCTAGTCGGACATGTTCAAGATAATATGGAAGAACAAATTACTTACCCCTGGTAATGTTCTTTCTACTGGACCTTTCCTCCCACGGATTCCTCATCTCTGATATACCGATATCCTGCTTGCAGCGTTGGAAAACTTTTTCGACAGCAGAGTGCGCTGTGCTTCGTCTAGTCGAAGTCCCTCAGCAGCTTCCCTTCCAGCACTCGGACATGACATTGACATTGATATAAATAGCACGCACCGCACCTGTTGACTCAGTTCTATTTTTTTCCCCTCTTTTCGGACAGCCGACTTAGGATACGCAACCCCCATAGGCGTTGAAAGAGAGGAAGGTTCAATTCAATAAAATTCACCCACAGTCAGTGGAGTAGGCTGGCAGGGCAATGATGAATCATTGGGAGGAACATCCAGTCGAAACAACATCACCAGGGTTAGGTAACTTGTGCTTCTAATGGATTGTGTTCTCCCACGGATTCCTCACCTTTGATAGACTCCCATAGCAGTTTTTGTAAATGGAGGTGGGAGACGTGAATTTTGTCATTGGTGTATGCTATGCAAAACATTCCCAAACCAAGCATCATGGCCTGACAAAGAATATAAGCAAAATAAAAAAGGTGATGGCTGGAAGGGTTTGAATTAATCACAATCACAGGCACAGCACTGTGCAACCCTCCAGACCACTGTTTTTCATCCTGCCAAGCCATTACAGAAGGAGAAAGATCATATGCATATCAGGCTTGGTTCCACCCCAAAAGGGGCAGTCCAACCCCAACTGCTAGGTCACATCCCTTTTGCACAAGACCACAAGTATCCCCAGACATGTTTCAGTCATCTTGGGCGTCCTCAGTGAGGAGTAGCATGGGTCTCTAGGCCAAAGAATATAGGCAAAAATGTTTTGAAAAGGTGTGTATCGAAGACCCGGTTCCAGTATTACAGATGTCCTACACTGGTACACCTCTTTGCAGAGCTGAAGTCATTGCCACACCTTTGGTAGAATGTGCCATTACATTTTCAGGGACATCTTTCCCAGCTTAAGAATAACATTCTGCAATACACAGAATGATCCATCGCGACAATGGGCCTCATTACAAATATGCCGGTCTGGAAATAGCCGTGCCGGTATATCCGTACCGGCACCTTTTTCCAGACCACTGTAGTACAAGCCGCGATGCCGGTAACACTGGCATTCAAGTGACCCACCGCATCTGGCAACACCGTTGCCTGTATCTGTGAAGACACGCGGCAGCCGTGCCCGAGATCCCGGCATGGCATAAGTAAGTGCACATTCCATCACAATGGCATGGAATGACGTGTCACACGTGAAGACCCCATACACCACTACTTTTGAGCAGCTATTACACACACAGCCCAGGACATCTAGCACACTGGGCCACTGGGCACTGTACATGAATAAATGTACTGACACAGAAAGATCAATGTCCAGTCATGAATTTTTTTTCAACACCAAATATATTGTGACTAAATCAATTATTTACATTAGTGAAAAACCTTAACTCCCTCTACAATCCCACCCAACTATCCCTCCCCACACCACCTCCCCAACTATCCCTCCCCACACCCACCCATTCAGTGTCCAATTTCCGTCCCCTTTTAGGCTCAGGGGTGCAGCCTTCTGCAGGCCAAACCAGCCGCCTAGAGCGACACCTTGGGCTGCTCTGACGGGAACTCCCTGCAGTGGATCTTGTGGAGAGAGCAAGTGGCATGGGCATGTGCCTTTCGTCCACGAGGGCCTGCACCAACACAGAAATTGTCTCAGCCAGGGAGGACATCACACTGTTGCCCCTCCCTCACACACCGTGCCAAATGCAAAATGGCACCTGTGGCTCTGCTCTGTGACTGTGCAGACCTCCTGGAGCTGGCCTGAAGACCCTCCCACATGAGTCGGGCTTCATGCAGGTGGTGTTGTACCATTGAAGCCATGGATTCCTGACGTGCCACCATTCTGGACAGGCGTCCTTCAATATCCCTGACATTGTGTAGGGGTGAGGGCTCATTGGGCCTACAGGACTGAAGCCCTCTGCCTCCTCATAGTTGTGGTCTGTTTCTACGCTTCCTAGTCCACCGTCATCCCTAATGTGGTCAAATGGACCCCCTTGTGAAGCCTCTTACAGAAGGGGTGCAGGTGCCTCCTGTTGTGGGGCTGCCTGGGGTGCAGGTGCCTCCTGGTGTAGGGCTGCCTGGGGTGCAAGTGCCTCCTGATGTGGGGGTGCCTGGGGTGCAGGAGTTGTTGGCCTCTGTTGTCTGCCAGAGGATGCATTCGAGTCCTGCATGGACTTGGTGGTGGTCTGTCGCCGGTGTGGCCTGGTGGCCCGGGATGTTCTCAGCTGTTCTGCCTCATTTGCAGATGATGTGCCTGTGGGGGCCAGAAAGGCAGGGCATCAGTGATGGGTGTGGATTCATGAGACAGACATTAGTGCTAGTACTTTCCCATGGCAATGCTGTATCATGGACATGGTGGCCATGGTATGGTGCACACATGCCTGTGTCGGGGATGCTGTGCGGGTGCATGTGTGGTGTGCAAACATGGTGTGTGCAGTGGCTGTTGCGCGGTGTACTGGTGTTTCCCCTTTTGGGTGTTCTGGGTGGTGTGCCACACAAGCTGTATGATACAGTGTTGTGGCTGGTTGTGACATGGATGTGTTGCTCATGTGACTGCTGCCTATGGCAGTTACTGCGTTGGTGATGATTTAGCGGGATGGGCCGTGGTGTATGGGACGAGTGGCCCACATGTATCACTGATGTGTGCAGCTGGTCATTTGCTGTTGGTGGAGGTGCTTGACACTGACTTGACTGGGCATGTGCTAGCTCGGCAGTGACATCAGAAGTTGTGCTGTGTCAGGGGGATGTGTGTCTGAGAGCCAACAGGTGCATCTTGTGAGGGCGATGCAGGGTGCCTGTGTGATTTGTGAGTTGTGTATGAATGTGGTTTGGGTGCAAGGTCTAGGTGGATGTGCGCAACCAGGTAGAGGGGGGGCACCAGCAGGGCTGTACTGGCATTTGGCACAACATACTGGACATGTTTGTCTACTCAATTGTATACAGGGTACAAGTTGTGTGATCTAATATTGGGCTTAAAGCTACTCACCAGCCTCATCCGATGTGACGCCTCCAGCCTCCGCTGCACCTACTCCCGCAATGGCCTCGAGGTGCAAGACTCTGCTGCATGTTTCCTCCCATAGCTGCAGGTGGATGGGAGGTGCAGGTCCATCTCCTGTGCCCATGCCACGGCTGCGCTGTGCTGACAGGAGGTTTCTCACCCTGAGACGTAGATCCTCCCACCTGTTGTGGCAGTCCTGGACTGTTCGGGGTCTCGTCCAAACTGCAGTGACCTTCCGGACCACCTCCTCCCAGATGGCCTTTTTCCGCATTTGCGCCTGGCTCGTAAGTTGCTGCTGAACACCTCATCAGCATGCTCGACTAGCGTGTCGGCCAGCATGTTTAGTTGAGCCTCGCTGAACCTCGGCTTGCGTCTCCGTGATGCAGGTACCCTGCCAGACATGTCTCCAATGGTTTTCTGTGCTTGGGATGTTGCAGTCACTCCTGTGCACAGAGGATTGCAATGGATTGTGTTTTGTTAATGGCCGCCGGTCCATTTCCTGTTCCGGCGATCACGTTATTTCCGGTCACGGGAATAACGGTACCGGTGAGTCTGGTAGCGTGAAGCCAGAATCGCGGTCACAGAGGGTGCAGGTGTGGTTTTTTTTGGGGGAGGTTGGTGGTATTACCGGCATGCAGGTGCGACCGTTTCCGGCATACCAGAATGCACTTGCCCGCTGACACAGAATCAACCATTGATTCCGGCAGCAGTGCCGCACGGACACAGTAGCACCGGCATGCCAGTAATTCAGATTTCTTTCCGGCATACTTGTAATGAGGCCCAATGTCTGCTTAGTTGCAGCCTGACCCAATCTGTGTCTGATGTAACCAACTAAGAGTTGATTGTCTTGTCTGACATTTGCCAGTCTGGCCATGTAAAGGCTTACATCCCTTTTTTGATACAGTCTATGTAACCTATCCTCCTCCTTCGAGCTATGAGGGGGGGTGCATATAAAGTCAATATTTTAACTTTTGTGTCTGTTGAAATTCAGACACCACCTTGGGAAGGAAGGGGCAAAACTTCAAAAGTACCTTCTCTCTGAAAATGAAGGAGATGAAAGGAGATTTACATGGTAATGCCTGTAGCTCACTCACTCTGCAAGTAGAGGCGACAGCCACCAGGCAAATAGTCAACAATCTGGACAGGCATGGAGAGGTTCAAATGCAGCTCCCATCAAAAATGCTAACACCAAATTTAGATCCCAAGCCAGGACTTTAAAAGGGACTGGTGGAAAGATATGTGTCAGCCGCTTCAGAAACTGTCAATCACAAGGCTTTATTCGACATAGCCATTAGCCAAAATACATATACAGCGCATTGTTACTCAAAATGATAAGTCATAAATAGCCACTCTTTCAACCTGCTCGAGGTGAGTGGCACAGCTGCACTTTTAATTCCCTGCAGACCTAAGGCAGTTGTAAATTGAATTTAGCATTCAGGGCCTCCCCGTGCCCACGCTAGAAAGCGCTCGATACCTGCTCCTCACTTCCTGATAGTCTTGGGCCTTCCCTCCCTTGTTCCCGCCTCCCATCCTGCCCACCCCTCGCGCCGATTGGTCCAAGTCGAGAGGACTCCACTCCATTGCCAGTCTTCCCAGGGCAGCCCTCTGCCCGGCAGCCCATCGGCTAAGGACCTGAGGCAAAGGACGGCTCCTACAGAGACGGCCCCAAACAGTATCTGCAGGTATCCGCAGGAGAAGCAAGAAGCCAACCATAAGTAAGGGTGGGAAAGGCGGGACAAAACATTGCCACTGTAAACTCGTTATATCTGTAATATATTTCCATTCGGAAACTGTATTCCATACATGCAAAGTTGCATTTAGCATTTAGAAGTGTTACAATTAGCCACTCTGAAAGTTGAATTTAGTAGTGTGCCCAATAGCCTCCCTGCAAGTTGCATTTAGAAGTGTTCCCAATAACCTCTCAGTGAAAGTTGCATTTAGAAGTGTTCCCAATAGCCTCTCTGTGAAAGTTGCATTTAGAAGTGTTCCCAATAGCCTCTTTGTGTGTGAAAGTTACATTTAGAAGTGTTCCCAATAGTCTCCCTGTGGAAGTTGCATTTAGAAAGTGTTCTGTGCAGTTACTTTTAGAAGTGTTCCCAGTAGCCTCTCTGTAAATTTAGAAGTGTTCCCAATAACCTCTCAGTGAAAGTTGCATTTAGAAGTGTTCCCAATAGCCTCTTTGTGTGTGAAAGTTACATTTAGAAGTGTCCCAATAGCCTCCCTGTGAAAGTTGCATTTAGAAAGTGTTCTGTGCAGTTACTTTTAGAAGTGTTCCCAGTAGCCTCTCATTGAAAGTTGCATTTAGAAGTGTCCCCAATACCCTCTCTGTGAAAGTTGCATTTAGAAGTGTTCCCAATAGCCTCTCTGTGAAAGTTGCATTTAGAAGTGTTCCCAATAGCCTCTCTGTGAAAGTTGCATTTAGAAAGTGTTCTGTGCAGTTACTTTTAGAAGTGTTCCTAGTAGCCTCTCTGTAAATTTAGAAGTGTTCCCAATAACCTCTCAGTGAAAGTTGCATTTAGAAGTGTTCCCAATAGCCTCTCTGTGAAAGTTACATTTAGAAGTGTTCCCAATAGCCTCCCTGTGAAAGTTGCATTTAGAAAGTGTTCTGTGCAGTTACTTTTAGAAGTGTTCCCAGTAGCCTCTCTGTAAATTTAGAAGTGTTCCCAATAACCTCTCAGTGAAAGTTGCATTTAGAAGTGTCCCCAATAGCCGCTCTGTGAAAGTTGCATTTAGAAAGTTTTCTGTGCAGTTACTTTTAGATGTTCCCAGCAGCCTCTCTGTGATTTCAGAAGTGTTCCCAATAGCCTCTCTGTGAAAGTCACATTTTGAAGTGTTCCCAATAGCATCTCTGTGAAAATCGCATTTACAAGTGTTCCCAATAGCCTCTCTGTGAAAATCGCATCTAGAAGTGTTCACAATAGCCTCTCTGTGAGAGTTGCATTTTAGAAGTGTGCCCAATTCGCTCCTCTGTGGTTTTAGAAGTGTTCCCAATAGCCTCCCTGCAAGTTGCATTTAGAAAGTGTTCCCAATAGCCTCTCTGAAAGTTAAATTTTAGAAGCGTACCCAATAACACCTCTGTGGATTTAGAAGTGTTCCCACTACCCTGCCTGTGAAAGCTGCTATTAGAAGTGTTCCCAATCGCCTCTCTGTGAATGTAGAAGCCCGCCCAATAACCTCTCTGTGAAAGTGGTACATAGAAGCGTTCCCAATAGCCTCTCCGTGAAGACTTCATCTAAATCCGTTCCCAACAGCTTCTCTGTGAAAGCTGCATTTTGAAGTGTGTAAACAAAAATTTAGAACTGTGCCTAATAATCTGAGATCCCCTCTATGCAAAACTGAATATAAAGGAAGACTTAATATCATCTATATGTACAGGTGAATTTAGAAGTGCACCTAATTAATACCTAATAGCATATTATCATCTGTGTACAATTCAACATTGAACTGCACCTAAGAGCCACAATTAGAAAGACCTCCGAAAATCCACCTAAAAGCGTGTTCCAAGCATGAGTACACCAACTTCACCAGAGCTAGTCGGAAGCGACCTCCGTGGACCGCCCCCACTTCCCAATCCACCTTCCCTCCCGTCCCCCCATTCCCAAACCACCCCATCATCCTTCGCACTCCCTGCCATCCTCCTCTCCAAACACCAAGCCAGAGGGGCTCGATGGCGAGCAAACCACCCTAAGACCTCTCCTCCCCTGAACACCCTAACCATGTCCGCTCCCCTCACTATCATACCAGGCACATCCCGCCCTGCAAGCTCCCACCCCCCGCCTTGCCCTCACACCCCTGCCACCATTTCCTCCCGCCCGCACCCTTTTCCCTCCCTAAAAACTGCACGCCTAGCCCTTGCTAGAACCGAAGCTGCATCCCTCTCCCCCTCTGACCCCCCTACTCTCTCTCACACCCCAATCGCAACAAGAAAACTAAAGACGCAACGTTCCTGGTCCTCCTCAATCTCTCAGCACTCTTCGCCTCACCTCTCTCGACCCACCACCTCGTTCCTGCAATCACCTACTTCACCCACAGCTTCAGCCTTCCTGAAACCCCTCTCCCTCGATTTCTGATCAACCGCAACTTAAACTCCTAACCGCCCGCACAGCACCTTCAAATCCCCCGAATAAAACCCAACCATTCCAACACATGCAGCCACTCAACCCCACCTGAATCTTCCTGCTCGCCCACTATTCCCATCGATCATCACCCACCCTACCCCCCTACCTCCTGCACTCTCTCTACCAGCACCCCCTCCAGCACCGAGACCGACCTCGCCTGCCGATGTGAACTGCATCCTGTTTAATGCCCGATCCGTTGCAAAAAACAGACACTGCATCTTCGACCTCCTCACCTCTGTCAAACCAGACCTTGTCTTCATCACTGAAACATGGTTCTCTGACGACTATGACCCAATCGCTAATGAAGCCTTTCCCCCAGACTACTCCCTCATCCAACTGAACCGCCCCTCCAGAGGAGGGGGAATAGCATTCGTCTTCAAGTCTCTCTTCCACACCTCAATCATCGACACCCAACCTTCCATTCCTGCCTGCAAATCTCTCCTCGTTAAACTATCCATCTCCCCATCGCTCTCACACAGCTTCCTAATAATCTACAGGCCTCCTGGCTATGATGGACAATTCGCAAACAACCTCTGCGACTCTATTGCAACCCTTCAACTAAACCATCCCAACCTCACCCTTCTCAGAGACTTCAACATATGGCTCGACATCCCCACGAACCCTATGACACACTTCCTGGTTGACGGTTTAGACGCAATTAACATCCAACCCCACATAAATGGCCCAATTCACTATAAAGGACACACTCTTGATGCCATCTTTACCTCCAACACTCTGATTCATTTAAAACCACCACCCCTATCATCTGGTCCGATCACTTTATTCTCTCGTTCACCTTCCGCTCACCGACCCCCTTCCTTTACTCAAATCTGAACCCCTGAATCTAGGCAAATGCTGGAAAAAACTGATAATCATCCCGGATCTAGCCAAGGCACTCCTACAGTCTCCATCACCTACCAACCCTCTCACCAAATAACTTACTCCTGACGTCTTCGACTATTGGCTCAACGCATCTCTAATGCGCCTCACACCTCTGTGCAAACCATCAGCCCGCCGTGGCCTCTTCCCCAAATGGTTCACTCCTGAGTTGAAGATCACTAAACAACTATATAAATACCTAGAACGCAAATGGCAGAAAGACAAAACCCAGGAGAACAGGGCCACCTCTATCTGTACAAGGCCGAAATCCGGAAAGCAAAAAAAGCCCACTACAACTCACGAATCGTAAACTGCAAAAACCCAAGCAAAGCACTCCACAAAATCATCTCCGAATTCACCAATCCGGCCTGCTCCACAACTGTCCCGACCGCCTCACAATCACTGTGCGACTCACTCTCCCTCCACTTTTACACGACGTCTCTCGAAAGAACAAAAACCCTAACCACCACACTGGCTCTCTTACATCCACCAGACATTTCCCCGCCCGCAACGGCCATCCCACCAGCTCCGACATCTACACAACCAACTTTCGAATCCTTAAGCCCAATATCACCAGAGCAATTTCTCAAACTTCTATCTGCCCGCAAACCTTCTGGATTGCCGCTCGACCCTTGCCCAGCCACAACCCTCAAAGAAATGTTCACATCCACCTGCGCAGGGGAACACGCAAGATCCATCATAAATGCCTCCATTTCCTCTGGTAGCTTTCCCGACACATTCAAAACGGTTCACGTCAAACCTCTAATTAAAAAACCCTCGCTCAACCCCCTCGAGCCCAAAAACTATCGCCCCATCTCAAACACCAGGTTCCTTGCCAAACTCATTGACCGAACCGCCTACTCCCAACTAAATGCCTTTGTCGAGGCCAACAATCTCCTAGACCCCGCCCAATCAGGTTTCAGAGCCCGTCACAGAACCGAAACCACCCTAACCTCAATCTGGGATGACCTTAAAATGACGGCAGACTCCGCGGGATGCGCCGCGCTAATCCTTCTCGACCTATCTGCCGCCTTTGACACAATCAATCACTCAATCCTCCTTGACCGCCTCCACTCCCTAGGAATTCGTGGAACCTCCCTTAAATGGATTGCTTCATTCCTCAAAGATAGGTACCAAATAACGATACTCTCCACCTATACCTCCCAAGCCCGACCAGTCGACACGGGAGTCCCACAAGGAGCATGCGTATCCGCCCTCCTGTTCAACCTCTACCTGACCACCCTCCCACCGATAATCCGTTCGCACAACATCCTGTGCTACAACTATGCCGACAACACCCAGCTAATTCTAAAACTCATGAACTCAAATCTCAATCTCCGACCTGACCTCGCCTCCTGCCTCCTTGACATGGAACTCTGGATGATCCAAAGCCACCTCCTATTAAACCCCTCCAAAACGGAAATCATGGTATGTGGCCACTCCGAACTTCTTCCGGACCCACTACCATGACCATCCGCCATGGGCAACTCTCTGACCGTTTCCAAATCAGTGAAAAATCTTGGGTGCACCCTTGACTCCGACCTAACTCTCTCGCGCCAAGTCAACAACGTCTCAAAGTCGTGCCACTACCACCTTAAAACCCTTAGACGCATCTTTCCATATCTCTCCTTTCCCAACAGACTCTCCGCCGTCCAATCAATCGTTATATCAAGACTGGACTACGCAAACCCCCTATACCTTGGAATCCACGCATACCAACTGAATAAACTCCCAAGGACACAAAACGCGGCAGCCAAATTACTACTTGCGCTTGGCCCAAGAGACCACGTCTCCCCAGCCCTTGAGACGCTGCACTGGCTTCCAGTAGCCCGAAGGGTGACTTTCAAAACCTTATGCATCTCCCATCGAGCACTGCATAAAAGCGACCTGAATTTCTTCAAGACAAACTAAAACCCTATCACCCCCCCATGCACCCTAAAATCGAGTTCAGCAGGCCTCCTAATAATACCAAAGACAAACTCAGTCAGGCTAGGCGGAGCATCATTCTCAGCCTTGGCCCCCACGCTATAGAATTCACTCCCACCCCACATCCGCCTAACTGAGGACTTAACGTCTTTCCGCAAACTGCTGAAAACCTGGCTCTTCCCACAAAACCAACCCGCACCATACTGTCCCAAAACAGACCAACAACAGCCCAATGAAAGCGGATGAGTGCGTAGAAGGGATGAATTAGTGGAGCAGATGAGTACGTTGGAGGGGGAATGTGCGCAGAGGGGGTGTGTGCGTAGAGGGGGTGTGTGCGCAGAGGGGGTGAGTGCGTAACACGGATGAGCGCGTAAATCCCAGATGAGTAAAGTAGAGCCAACAAGTCTGGACAGCTGATGAATGCGGAAGTACGGAGAGTGTGTTTATTGCCGGAACGGACGATTCTACAGTCCTGGCGAATGTGCGCAGATGGGGGTGTGCGCAGAGTGGGTGAGTGCATAGAGAGGTGAGTACGTAGAAGAGATGAGTGCTTAACGCGGATGAGCCGCGTAAATTTCAGAGAAGCGAATAGAAGGCAAGAATGCGCAAACCGGATGAATGTGCACAACAGATAAGCGAAAACAGGATAAATGTGTAAAACAGATGAGTATGTGGAGCAGATGAGTAAGTAGAGCCAACGAGTCTGGATAACTAATGGATGAGTGCAGTGAGTGGATGAGTGTAGGGAGTGGATGAGTGCAGGGAGTGGATGAGTGCAGGGAGTGGATGAGTGCAGGGAGTGGATGAGTGCCTGGAGCGGATGAGTGCCTGGAGCGGATGAGTGCCTGGAGCTGACCGTGGAATGGAACGCAGGGGTTTATAGAGCGCATGGGGTATGGAGCACGTGGGTGTATGGTTCGGATGAGTGTATGGAGCGGATGAGTGTATGGAGCAGATGAGAGTATGGAGCGATGGGCGTATGGAACGGATCAATGTATGCATTGGTTGTGTGTATGGAGAGGCTGAAGCAGTCAAGAGCGCATGCCTGGCGCTGTCAAGAGTGCATGCCTGGCGCTGTCAAGAGTGCATGCGTGGGGTGGATATGTGGACAGTCGGGTGGCAGACAAGAGCACATGCACTGAGTTGACTAGACCGCGAACCAGAGTGCATTAGACCAGACTGGAATACATAGAACTGATAGGTGTCCATCCTCGGTACGGACTGGAACGCATAGAACTGCGTGACATATATAGTATGGTTTAGAATGAAAAGAATGCTTGAAAGAGCATATAACTCATCATATCACACCACCATGCTTACCCTCTCCCTTACATCATCACTCAACTAGAACACAGAGATACTATGACACCGTTCGGTATAACTGTTCTCATAGCAACATCCGCCGCTCACTGCGCATCACTCTAAGTTGACACTGCTGGTCTCACACCCCCCAGCCAGGTGTTCTCCTCAGGCCTAACGCAGCCGCAGCCGTTCTGGATAAAACCTGCCTGAACGAACATATTCTCCTGATCCCTCAATCACCACACCTAACGCTAAGAAGCAGCTACTACACGGATATCGCACAAGCTGCACACATACCCGGTGCTCATACGCACCTTTTGACTCTCTCTACTCTCTCTACTGATCTGAACTTCGGTTCCAAAGGGCGTTCAACCTACCAGCGCCTTCAGACCATACCAATGGTATATAAGGCGCTATATAAATGCAAAATAACATAACATAACACACAGATAAAATATGTACATATAAACATCATAGTGGGCTGGAAATTTCAAAATATGATAATAAAAACCACTTATCAAAAAAACATATTAGAAGCGGTGCATCCCTATCACAACGGTCATTTATCTCTGTTTGGTGCTGACAAAGGCGGCATGGTCAACGACCCTCTGAATCAACCAACCACAAGTACCGTTTTGATCTTGGCTTCTGTGCAAATAATTATAGGAGTGCAAACATGCAGTCATTATAAAGTGCAAGCATGCCTCACATATCTTACATTCTTGGTACACAAGAAACTGTATAACAATAGGCATCTTAAAATAAGGGCCTTGCTCTGGTGTGCGTTTTAAGATAACACCGCCATATAACCCTTGGCAGTGGACACCTGCAGCCCCCAATGGGCCAAGTGTGTCAGAAAAGAAAGTACTGTAGGAGTATCACAAGTGAAAGGATCAATATCTTTAGCCCTACACCAGCTGTAAAATGTATTCCAGCAGCAGGGGTATAGTGCTTTTGTCCCTGGCGTTATGACGAAAGCAACACCTCATTAACGTCTTCCGGGAGGTCCCAATCTTTGTATCTTCACCTCTCAGAAACCAGGCATGAAGGTTCAGAGTTAAGATTTCTGGGTGAAAAAGATGGCCTCCATTTTGGGAAGACAAAGCAAAGCAAAAGAGGTGATGGGTGGAAGATTTAAATTAATCCTAGCCTTTGGCATTGCTCTGGGCAACCCTCCAGACCATCGTTCTTCGCCTGCCAAGTCAATATAAAAGTGGAAAAACCATATGCAAATCAGGCTTGGTCCCACCCCGAAAAGGGTATTCCAGCCACAACTGCTTGGTCACATCCCTTCTGCACAAGACCACAAACATCCCCAGACATGTTTCGGCCTTTGGGGTGGGACCAAGCCTGATTTACACATGGCATTTTCCCCTCTGTAATTGCTTGGCAAGCTGAAACACAGCCTGGAGGGTTGCCCAGAGCTGTGCCCGTGGTTATGATTTGTTTAAAACCTTCCAGCCATCAACGTTTGGTTTTGCTGTAGTCTCCCTGAGTGGAACGGGTATGCCCAGGTGTGGGGCCCAAGCCTGCTGGGCCTAGAGACCCAAGCTGCTCCTCACTGATTATAATTGGTTATTTATAACGCACTTAATACCCTACCCAGAGGTTTCTAAGCACGGACCCGGGGATCAAACCTGTGTTGCTCCACGTCGTCTTGCTGCCATGGGGAGCGCGTTGCCCCTGAGCTATCCTCCTGAAACAGGTCTGCGGATGCTTGTGATCTCGTGCAGAAGGTATATGACCTAGCGGTTTGGGCTGGAATGCCCCCCCTTTTGGGGTGGGACTAAGCCTGATTTGCATATGGTCTTTTCCCTTCTGTAATGGCTTGGCAGGTGGAAAAACAGTGGTCTGGATGGTTGCCCAGAGCTTTGCCCTTGGTTATGATTTGTTCAAAACCTTCCAGCCATCAACGTTTGGGTTTGCTGTAGTCACTCCCTTTTGGGAGAGCAAGTCTGCTCTCTGGAGACAACAGAATGAAGGGCAGGTGGACATGTCCAGAGGTTCATGGTACCACATTCTCCAGGCCCAATCCGGAACAATCATGATATTGGACTTCCTCAACCTCCTGATGACATGAGGAATGACTGGGAGTGGTGGGAACGTGTATAGGAGTGGAAAATACCAGTCCACCACCAACGTGTCCCTCAGAGCTCCTCTCGGAGGAAATTCCCTGGAGCAGAACAGGTCGCATTTCCTATTGGTACTGGGCGTGAACAGATCTACTTGAGGGGTTCCCCAAAGGGCAAAGATCTCTAGAAGGACTTCTTGAGCTAACTCCCACTCATGAGAGATTGTGCTCTGCCTGCTCAGAGCATTCTCCGTTGTGTTCTTTTCTCCGGCTAGATGAACAGCTGATAGAGAGATTCCTTGTTGGGGAGCACAAACCAGAGCTGCATTGCCTCCCTGCTCAGTGGCAGTGACCCTACACCTCCTATGTTGTGGAGGGACTGCACGGCCACTGTGTTATCTGTCATTATCAGGATATTTTTCCTATCTATGGAAAGCAAAAAGTCCAGTAGCGCCAGTCTGATCGCCCTCAGCTCCTAAGAGTTTTATATGTAGTCTGGATTCCGATGGGGACCAAAGGCTGCTTATCGCGAGATCGTTCATGTGGCCTCCCCAGCCCATGAGGGAAGAATCCATAACTACTGTCATCTACGGCCAGGGTTGCCATCATCACATGCGACCTTGCTCAGACCCTGAAGAAGGTCTGTCATCCTGCCTGAGAATTGTGACCATTGGTATCTGAGGGATCACTGGAGGGACCACATCCTTAGATGGTTTTCTGGTACCAGGAAAATGCAGGATGCATGAGACCCAGCAACCTCAGAAAATTGAAGGCGGAAGATGTTGGGCATTCTGAAATGTTTTCACCATCTGCGAGATATGTTGAGCCCTCAACTATGGAGGCAAAGCCTTTCCCAAGGAAGAATCCAGGACTGCTCCAATTAATTGCAGCTTTGGGAAGGTGTCACCTGGAATTTCTGTTGCGGGAGAAGCCCAGTTTGTGCAGAGAGTGGCAGGTACTGCTGAGATGTTCCAGAGAACGAGCTCTGATCAGTCAATAGTCTAGGTTGGGATAGATGTGAATCCCTCCCCTCCGTTGATTCGCTGCCACCACCACCACCATCAACTTGGTGAATACCCTGGGGGTGTAGGTCACCCGAAAGGCAGCACTTGAAACTGATAGTGAGAAATGCCAATGGAGAACCTCAGGTACTGCCTGAGCTTTTGCACATGAAAATAAGCATCCTTAAGATCAAGCAGCACCATCCAATCCTGGAGTTGCAGAGCCTGGAGGATCTGCGAAAGAGTGACCGTCTTGAATCTGTCCTTCCTATCCGCTACAGGTACCCTTTCCACAGCAACTTTTTCCAGCAGAGAGAGAATTTCCTACAGAAGGATCGAGTCTGGCTCGCCAAGAGATTGTTTGCTCGGGGGACAATCTGGAGGTCTTTTTAGGAAAAGGAGGCCGTACCCTTGAGCTACGATCTGCAAAGCCTAGGCATCTGAAGTAATGTTTTCCATTCTTCGAGATTCTGGGTTAACCTGAGGCAGGGCAGCTCTTTCTCCATGACCTTGTGTTCCACGTGGAAATCTTTGGAGTCTCTGGGCAATTTGTCCTCTGCCTCTGTCCAAATGAGGAATAGAAATGAAAGGAACGCCCCCCTCCAACTTTGAGAGGGCTGGTGTTACTGAGGCTGGTGAATACCTGCCCCCAAGGACTTTGCAGCCACCTTGGCAGCTTGTACATTTTCAAGGCTCTCTTCAGCCTTAGCCTCAAAAGGGTGCGACCCATAAAAGGCATGAACAACAATCTGGATTGCACATCAGGAGCGAAGCTTGATTTACGGAGCCACGCAAATCTCCTTGCAACTATGCTAGCAGCCATGGGACAACAAACACAATCAGACGTGTACAGTCCTGATTGTAGTGACTGGCATGCCACCTCCTTGTCAACTTGGATAACGTTAAGGAGACCTTCTCTCATTTCCCATTCAGGGACATGTTCAGCCGCATTGGAGAGAACATCTCATAAAATGTGGGTGTACTTGAAAACACCCTCTTCCCCAGCACATCATATTTTTTATCATCCCTGTCGGGAGGGATTGAAGAGTAGGGAGCTGCTTTAGAAGTAGAGGTAACTTCTTGGACTACGAGGCTTTCAGGAGTAGGGTGTCTAGAAAGGGTATACACGCATTTCGTCGAAGTATTTTTCATCGTGGGACTTTTCATCGCCGACCCTTTCATCGCCAACATTTTTTTGAAAAACATTTTTTTTAGGGGGGGGTGTTTGTGCGGGTTGGGGTATGATTATTTAAGTAAGGGGGGTTTTGGGGGGCGCAGCCCCCCTATAAATAAAATAAAAAATAAAAATGTTGGCGATGAAAGGGTTGGCGATGAAAAGTCCCACGATGAAATTTCGTTCGGCGAAATAACGTAGAACCCTAGAAAGGAATTCAGGGTCAATGGCCGATGGTTTGTATTTTCTTACCAGCTCCTTGCTGACAGCAGGAGTGGTACCAAGTTTTTGCCAATTTTCAAGAATGTTATTCTTTAAAGCAGAATGAAGTGGCAGAACAGGCTCCTTAGGGGATCCTTTGTCCAGGATGTCGGTAAAATCATCCTGCACTATAACCTTGGCACGACGACTCCAACCCAAGTACTCAGTCACTTTATTCATAACAGACCTATATGCTCCACTAGGGTGGCCAGCCGGGTCTAGTAGCAAAGTACACTTCTGGGGAAGCGTCTAGCACACTGGCATCTCTCAAGCATGTAGTAAAATCCTCTAGTCTGGAGTCCTCAGAAAGGAGTTCCTCCGGACATTGGGTGTGCCAAATATTTGAAATGCAAAAAGTGGATTATCATCCCCTTCTTCCTTGAAATTGCATGAATAGACAAAGTCTTTTTAGACAAGGGCTTAAAACCCGTTCATGGGTTGGAGGATGGTGCTGATGGCTTCAACGTTGAGTCCTTCGATAATGAAGAAGAGGAAGCCAGAGACTTTGTTTCTCATGTCAACACCACTTGAGAAACCTTCTCCAGCTTTCAACCAAGGCTCTTGGGCGCACGAGACATAGCCTTTAACGACTCCCTTTTGGCCTTATGAGGCGTGGTGGGGTCAGTAGTCTTCTTCTGCTCTTTCAAGGGACTGGGAGGGGCCCCCTTCGAAAACACTTCCATCATTTGAAGACAGAATTCTTCTAAATCTGCTTTAGAAGTTGATTTATGCAGGGAAACATACTTTCTTTCTGTCTGGCGAGGAATCCGAGGACGATGAGAGATGGCGACTCTTCTTGGATTTTCGAAGAGAAGACAAAGATGAAGAGTGCCGCGAATCACTCTTGGACCTCAAGCGCTCAAATAGTTTGGAACACTTTTTTGATCTCTGAGGAGACTTATCCTTCAGACTTCTATCTTCGAATGACCTCTTCGAAGGAGTGGATGTTGGGGAGTTGGTAGCTGACTAACCTAAAGTGATCTTAGCCTTCCTCTCCTTCACTGCATTGCTGGTCATGGACTGGCACAAATGATACAGACATGATGTGAGGTGCACAACAGTATATTTTGGTCAATGTCAAAACTTAAGTAATTTCTTCAGCAAAATGTATAAAACAATTTCAGGTGCAGATAGGTATTGTTCCCGGCCACTGAGAACATAATAAGCAAAACCAAAAAATAACCCACTGTTGCCAGTCGAGGACCCAAATTCACTCTCTAATGGACATAGCTACCCTGAATTTTCTTACAACTTAATCCACTCACTCAAAATAGAGAAGTTAACTTTCAAAGTCAAAAGAAGACTCACGTCAATTATTTCCAACACATAGTGTTTATCTTTGCATGTCAAAAATTCAGAAATAAAAACGTTTTAGTATCTACACATAAAGTACTGTTATTCTTTTACCCAAAAAACACATTTCATCATTCATTGAACTCAATTCCCTCAGGCATTTCCCAACAACACTACTAGTATTTTGCCCTTTAATTTTAATTCACAAAACAGAAAAACATGTAATCATAGGAGTGAGTCTTTTGATGTAATGTATTACTCCTCCAAATCTTGCCAACACGTTTCAGATTACAAATCCATCTCAGGGCATGTTCACTGTTCTTCTGATATACAAACTTCTCATTTTCACCTAAAGAACATGTCTAATGTTACCTTAAAGGACCTCTATTAATACTGCCTTTAACCTGGACTCTACTTACACTAACTTTTAACGGAAACACAATGTTCTTGTGGCCGTGCACCTATAAACAAAACAAGACACAATATACTTGTGGACATCTATTTTATATGGCATTTGGACCTCAAATCCTGGCTAACGATGCACTGGGGATCCCTTCCCCATCTTATCGCAGGTGGTGGCACCCGGCCCGTTGGGTCATCCCAGTCCCATCACCCAGCCTCATCCATGTGACAGTCACACATGTCAGGTTTGTGTCAGGGTCCATAAAGGACTTATCTATGTCAAGACACCATACTTAGTCGGCAAACGGGTGTGCCCATATGGGCCACAATCAAGTTTACATCAAATTGCAGAGGGATAGGACATGTAGCAGTCACAGGTGCTTCCTGGATAATTGGCATTCAAATTCAAGAAAATGCAGCGGATATTGTGCACACAATTTTAATGTTTCCTAAAGGCCAGCATCGCCTGCTGTGGTGCAGGTGTTCAGTGGTCAGTAGTAATTTAAGTGCCTCTGTTGTCCAATCAATTCCATCACATACCTTATGACCACTCTCAATGTCATAAATTCCCACACAATTCTATCTAGGGACATATCATGGAACATGGAGATGTTTATCTGGCAGATGAAAAATGTATATTGGTAACCGGATGCAAAGCCTGGGACTTTGATGCCTGAGCTATGCCTGCAGTAATGTTACTGACACTCTGAAAGGATCACACATTGGGCCTCATTATAAGTTTGCTGGTCTGGGTGGAACGGTGCAGGTAAGCTACCGCCACCGTTGCTACCGACCGGGAAACTACAAGTTGTGCTCACGGGTGCCTTTCTGCCCTCCAGGTCTGACCTAGCGGGCAGACCGGCACCCGCAAGAACAACTCGTCGGATTCACCGGCACCATTCGTGAATGGTGCCGGTGCATCCGACCTCCCCATTCGCATTAAGCCCTATAGGGCTCAATGGGAATGGTGAGTAATTGGTACCGGCACCTTGCGATGGGTATTTACCGGGTCCGGCGGGGTCGGAATACCCTGGTAATTGCCCATTGCCTGGCTGCCGGTATTTTCACAAGTTTGGCAGCAGCCATACCAGGTTTTACCGGCACGTCTACCGCCAAACCCGTAATGAGGCCCATTGTACATTTTAGGACTTTGTCATTCTTCCTCCTCACTCATTCTCCCTCATTTTTCTGTTTGTTCTCCACTGTATTCAGTTGTCCTCTTCACTCCCCATACATAATTAGCCAGACTTTCTGCCATTTTCATCCATCGTCCCCACTCCTTAATTATCAGCCATCTTTCTCACCCCTTCTTGCTTCCTCAATCAGCACTTTTCCTCCTCATTCCCCAAATCATACCCTGTGCTCATCCCTCCACTCCACTTATCAGCCATTGCCCTCCCACTTCTCTTAATTCAATCCTCCAATTGATTCCTCATGTCTTCTTCCTCACTTTAACTCACACTTCTACTCTACATTGCCCATCTTTCTCACTCATTTCTCACCATTACTCCTCATTCCTAGTTCCACCTCAGTCATCATTCACACTCCTCCATATTGCAATATTCCTCTTCACTCCATATACCTTAGTCCATGTCATCAATCATCATCCTCATTACTTATTCCTACTCTGCACCTTTTCCTACTCTTGTTAATAAATTGTCCTGTGTACACCTCGTACCTCACTACTACTTCACAATCCTTCTCAGCAGTCACTAGTCAACCTCAGCACTCAGTACTCTGCACTTACCAATGACACACATCTGTGCCATATTCCCCTCATTCTCTTCAGTCATAAAGTGGCCAAGAATCATAAAGCTGGCAAGGATCAGAAAGGCTCTCAGAACTTTCTTTTCCAATCTTTCATTTAGGATTTCTAAATTACGCAAACCTTTTAAAAGGGGTACCAGGAACAGGAACGGTATGGCTTAGTTGTGTAATCAGTGTAAAGTACACCCAGTTGTGACAGGGTAAGGGGCACAACCCCATCAGCGGGGTTGATAGGGACCCCTCTCAACATGGGGCAGGAGGCCTATCAGGGTTTTCAACAGAGCCAGCCCTGCCAAGAGGCAGTGTGAGGGAATTGAGAGGGCACCAGCGTTTGTCCCACCTCTTTGTGCCATGCAGTATGTACCAGTTATCACCATCTGTCATATAATGCTGACAGTATCCCATTCTGGTCCGAATTCTGTTTCTATTCTTACAGGACTACCCGTTCCATAAAGAGAACGGGCCTCGTTGTGCTCTGGAGAATAACACCGTCAGCGCTGCAGGGAAAGAAAAATATCTAAACAGATCTGGCAAGGGATTTCACTGCCTAATTGAGGTTCACTGCATCTCCGTATTGGCATTATACGCCCAGGAATTAGGAACAAAGAGGCTGCATTACATGCAATGCAAAAGAAGGGGGCAGGACTACAAAATATTTTTCAAACTGTCCGCTGTTGTGGCACATCCTCTGGGGAAACCAGAAAGGTAGATTGGTCAAGGAAAACGGGTGATCTGGGGAACCAATGGGGAAAGGAGGACACAGATGACAAAGGCAATCAGAGGGGGAAAAAACAATATTCAGAGAAGGTTAAAGGTGTTCGAGTGAGGTCAGGTGGAGTGGAGGTCGACCAAGAGATTAGGCAGAGGAAGGACAGTGCGATTCTGAGAGTGTGGTGGAGCATGTTACAGGTCAGGTGTTGGTTGTGAGAGAGAGTGGTACCTGATTAAAAAAGCGTGGCTGCAAGTGAGTGGCTGGGTGTTCGCTGGAGGGTGAAGGAGTAGTGTAATATAACAAGTGAATGAGAACAAGGAGTGTGATTGTGGGATTGAAAAAACAGAATGAAAGGGGAGAGAGAAGGTAGTAGAGTTGGAAGGGGAGTGGGAGCATATGGGTGAGGAAGAAGAATGGAGAGTGTTCACATCAGAGGGCCAGAAGAAAGAGAAAGTTGGAAGACGACTGGAGAGAGAGAGGCAGGAGAGGAAGAGGGAGAGTAGAATAGAGGGAATAGTAACATCAGGGAAAGAAACACGAGGGAGTGAGTCGCCAGGGTAACCAAAACTTGGCAACTGGAACGGCAGCAGAGCACTAAGAAGAACTACTTGCATCCTATTTCCAGGGTACCTAGAAAATTCTCAGAGGGAGAGTGACAGAAAAGTCCTTTAAGCACTCATTCTAGTCAGAACATTAGATGTCGGTGTTACCTATCATTAGTATTCAACCTGGGGTTTAGGGGTGCATGGAGTAGGGAGGTGGAATACCCACGGCAGGCAAGAGGGCCACAGTTCAGGCTGCTGCCATAAAATCAACATCTTGCTTGCAGAGTTTGAAATGGAAACTCTTGAGCCTCTCTTTTGGGAGGGTTGGCTTGTGGTGATGTGAGGTTGGTCTTCCGACTGTCGCCCTGGACTAAAATATTATTTAATATTTACATATTAAAACAGACACTGCTCATTTCTAACATGCCTTGCGTAAAATGAATCAGGGAACACTGAAACAACCATACCTTTTTCATGTCTTCAAACATTATGATCAGGACATTCTCATCTTCTATATGCTTATTCCAGGCAATGGCATGGTCAAAATAGGAGCCAAAGTTAACTGTAATGTAAACACATAACTGTGAGCCCAGTGCAGAAACAGGGACAGTTCAGCCACAGCAAATCAATCAAATGTACCATTTTGGAGCATACGCCATTAATTGGAATTACGTTTATTCATATTTCTTGAGATGTGACAGTAAATACAGTGAGGGTCCACAACAAAAGTGAGCTATCCTCATTTTAGTTTTGCTATGAAAGCCCTTTGTTGTGACCTCAACTCTTGTAAAAAAAAAAAAACATTAAAAAAAAACATTTTGCTTACTCCAATGCTTTCAGCAAGCTCAGTCCACTGCGCAAGTCCCGTTGAATGAATGAAAACACAACCAAAATGGCCACTAGGGTTTTAGAAGGCAGGGCTCCGTACAGAGCCCCTCTTATAGGACCATGGTGGCTGGAAAAGGCTGGAAAAGGGGAGCTGCTGCAGATGCTGTGGGCTCTGGCAACACAATCAGGTTTTCACTCTCTCTCACACAATTCCATTTGTAGTGAACAGTACCATACCCAATCTATGGGTTCCTCTGTGAGCAAAACATACCCCTACATTTGCCGATTTGTTTATGGGCCAATACAAACCCACATACTCAGAAAGGCATGAGGCAATGTTGAAATGGTACATAGACTATATTTTTGTCATTTAGATAGGGAACAACTCTAAATAAATTCTAAGGACTACGTCCTCTCTTTTAGAACTGATAGCCAGTGCCTGATTTTATCAATTTCTATGTCTGTTAGTCCCTTGTTTGTCTCTCTGTGCGCACTGAGGGCTTTGGGCGTGATGCGCCATCGAAGAAATTAAATTGTAACAATAATAATAACATGAAACTAGAAAGGTTCACAGAAAAACTCATTAGTAATCCCTTCCAAATAGAGTTAACATGTACACACACTCGAATGAAGATAACTTTCCTTGATCTTAAAATCAAGATTATAGACAATAGAATTGTCACAAGTACCTATCGTAAAGCTACAGAGGTGAATTCAATTCTACATGCCACTAGTGGACACAAGCAGTAAGAATATCAGAATATCCCAAAAGGAGTAATGTTGAGGGCAAAACGTAACACTAGCACAACTGAAGATTTTGAGAAAGAAGTTTTGCTTATTACTCAAAGATTTAGACAAAGGGTTATATGGACAGTAACATTGCAACAGCTACTGGGAAGGCTAGAGAACTAAGACAGGAACACACTATTGACACCCCAAACCAGAACTAATGCAGTTGGAAAGGATCTTGTCATATTTATCATGTTTTTGGCACATAATAAGGAAGTATATAAGATACTCAATATATATTGAAATATCGTACTTTTATACAAAGATTTGAGTGACCACATGAATGAGAAACCATGACAAAGGCTATGAATATAGGACAAAAAGTCAGCCCGAGCTATATGGCCATCAAATCAACAGAGTCCCACGGCAACCGGCTGTCCAAACCCAAAGGTTTCTTGAAATGTAGCACATGTAATATGTGCGGCTATGCACTTAGATTCAAGGTTTTATTAATTGTAAATCCACATTTGTAATCCATCTCATTATTTGTACATGCAATACATTTTACAAAGGTAGTACCAAAAGAGAGTTAAGATTGAGAATCCGAGAACACTGTTACACAATTAGAATGGGAAATATGCAATACCCGTTGGCACAGCATAGGCTTCTGGAACATCAAAAAGATGACGTGAAAGAAATATGATTTGTTGGAATATAGAAGTTTGCATGAGAACCCAGATGTGATAACAGGGAGCTTGAAATGAGAAGAAAGAAGCCAGATAGATTTTCGAACTTAAAACGATCAGAGACGGTCTGAATGGTCATTTGTTGTGCACTGCAACATTGCAGGAAGTCCTTAATCACTCCCATGAGATGTTGCCCCCCTTTATTGATAAGGTATGTAGAAGTGCGCACTTAAGGCATGTGTAATGTTGTGCACTAGAGGAATCAAGTCACCGTAATTTAGGAAGGTAATAATTCCCCAAGTGCACTTGGCCTCTGCATGTACCAGAATCACTCCTCGAAGCCCATTTAAGTACAAAGCAGTTAAGAGTCTAAAATAACATGACACTACTGTTCATTGGTACAGTGATATATTTGCCTTCATTCCAAACCACCACTTGCCACATATTAATTCCGAAGTACACTCTTGAGTAAACCCCATCCCTATCAGTATGACTATTAATTACTCCTTAGTCCATCTTTAGCAAGCTAAACTCGCACCTTGAAAACAGTATAAATACATATTATTATTTTTATTATTATGGTATTTATTGAGCGCAGAACTAGCTTTGAGAATCAACGGAGCACTTTAGAGAGGTATACAACAATACAGATACATAATGGAGCGCTTTACAGAGGTATACACCATTACAGCTGCATAACAGAGCGGTTTTCTGTGGTAACAACAGAACAGATATGCAGCGGGGGTAGGATACAGAGAGGGACAGAGGAAGGGTACGGCTGTAGCGCTGTACTTAACAGCACCTGCGAGTTCCACCAGCCACAAGAATAATGGTCCATTCCCAGGACAGGGATCTCCTCCTACCAGACAAGATAGGGCAACTACTAGGAGCACATTCCCAGTATTGGCACCTAGGAGGGATTATTTGTTGATGCTAAACAATGCGATCTGAATGCCTACTCCTATCTCTCTTGTATTGTATAGGAGACCGCCAATATCTGCGTTAACATGCGAGTAATGCCAGTAATGTTGAGAATGACTCACTGGACCTGTTAAAATACAAGCCCGACTACTGACCAGGCTCTTTCACTTAATATGGTGTTTCCTAAGCAAGAAGGTTGGTTCATTTAATACTCTTATCCATTCTGAATCATTCATTTAAAATCTTAAATGTATGCATATTGTACGGCACTTATCACAGCCCCATTTTAGTTTTAGATACAAGCATAATATATGCTCAAGAACTGACTATGAGAGACCACACAGGTACATCTCTGAGCTTGAACACGAGGATCACAGCATTTGCCGCGCATGTATAGTAATTTTTTACAGTACACTGATTTAGTCAACACCCAAGGATTTTTGTCTTGGATCTTGCTAACCTAGAAACAATGTAACATCTAGTTGCTATGATGATTAAGGGCACAGAGTGATGCTTTCGATCACATGCAGTCGCAGTGGTGTCTCATTGGCCAAAGAAACAGTGCAACTATGTTTTTTACTATATTGAACAACAAAACTGTGACACCACCTCAATCATGGATTACCCACGTAATTGATGAACCAATGATAAGCAAATTACTTACTCATTTTCGTTTTCTTTCCTCTCTCTGTCTAATATTGGGTTGGTTATGTTTTTCTCTGATCACAGACCAAATGTTCTGAACATTTCTCTTCATGGATTATGTTTTTAATTAATTCTGTTAATTTGGATGATTGAGTTTACTTATCTGACAATGTATGCATTAACTAACTCTTGCAAGTTAAGGACACTAACACATGGTTGTTTAACCCAAAGTGTATGTTTTTTATTTGAATGCTATTAATTGTTACCCCAGCAATGAGTAATGTTTGTGAGCCCTGAGGAAGAGCGAAGCTCGAAACACGGGTAGGCTCACTGATTACAATGGCCTCATGGCCATATATTTGATTCACAATAAATCATTGATAAGGACCTGAAGTGTCTCTTTTGTACCCTTATATGAATAGAACTACAATTAAAATGTACGAGTGTTCACATTAAATCTCAGGGCATACGTGGTTAGGAATCGAGCTGTCTTTTGCGTTTTCCATCTCTATGGGGTGCTCAGGTCATCCACACATTCTTCCTGACCCCGAATCTGTAGTGGAGTTTCACTAGTCCAGTACAAGTTTTCCTCTGTAAAAGAGTGGGATTATGGGAGATGTTTTCAGTGTGCTTTGCCAGCCAGGTCCAGATAACGTGCGCTTGGCACATGCTCTCCAGTATCCCAGCTGCCTTCAGGGACCTGATCAGGGTTTCTCCATAGTCTACCACCTCCTGAATCCATGGTTGACTTTCCCGGATCCTGACCTGGTGTTCCCGCTGACAAAGTCCAATTCTGAGAGTTACAGCAACGATTTGTTTGGGCTTTACAAATGGCCCGGGTGATGTTAACTAGGGAAGATGTTGTAGCTTGTTTTGGGACCCTAGCAAGCTCATTCCAAAGACCTTTTTGTAACAATGACCAGAAGGTCACTTCACTGTAGAGAAGCTTTCCAAAGTATTGCGTAAACAGACTATTGCTACTTCCGATCATGGTCAGAAATCATAAGTCTCTTGAAGATTTATTGTTTTTTGAAAGTTCAACAAGTTTGTTTACTCTTATCAAAACAGAACAACAACATTAGGATACATTCTTAAACAGCTAAAGTTGACCGAAATCCTCACAATGAATGGAGGCTGCTAGATCAACAGAAGGGGAAAGACATAAGGGGGTGGGACAGATCAGAAAGGATGGGTAAAACAATTTAAAGGGGGCAAGGGCTGAGGTAAGAGTAAGAAAATGGGTCAGTGGTAAGAACAGTAAGTAATATAATAGTTGCAGTTCTAGTAGGTGAATTAGCCCAGAAAACGTGACCATATATGCATCTTTCTTGGATTTCCCTTTTGGAACGCTGACCTCGTCTCCGAGCGAGCTAGCCTGTGGAGGTCTGTTAGCCAAGTGCTCACCTCTGGCTTGCTCCTCACCTCCACCCCATAAAGATCCCCTTTTTTGTACATGTGATTACCTTCAAGATTCACAGTACCTTTTCCAGATCGCAAAGTGTCAGTCACATTGAGACCAAGATTACTACCAGCAGCGGCTAAAGCTGCAGATGCACTCCCATAACCGGTACAATCCTTTCTCCGATATTGGCCCAAATGTCAGATGCAGGGCCCTACAGAACCAGCACAAGTTTTCGTTCATTTCCATTTTGAACATTTTAAACAGGCTTCCAGCATACCCTAAAGATTGTTTTCGGCTGCATCAGGCAGATTTCTGAATTCCTCAAGCATGTCCTTTCATTGTGCAGGACACACTGCTATGGAGGAAACTAGGAAGGTCACGTCCAATGTAAAATTGCCAAAAGCCCAAGCATCTGTGCAAAAGCCTACCCCAGTGATTGCTGGATCATTGGGGGGTTGCTTGACCAATATAGTGCAGATAATCAAAGACCATGAATGATATGATATGATACCCAGAGGTTTCTAAGCGCGGACCCTGGGATCGAACCTGTGTTGCTTAGTGTCGTCTTGCTTGCAAGGCGATCACGTTGCCGCTGAGCTATCCTCCCGAGACCAAGTATATCATCATACCATCCGTATTGTCCAGAAAGGCTGGAAAAATTAATCTTCCACCACTTAGGCCCCAAGATCCACATTCCTTGTCCTCCCAGTGTTCCTTGCCTGCCACGGTAGAAGAGTGAAGAACTATCCCAGCATCAAAACAATGGCAGTTACCCAAGCAGAGAGAAATGGCAATATTTATGGTGCGGATAACTCGATTCTGGGTGATTTCGATGGATGTGACTGCTGCCCCACCTCGGCCTCATCATCCCCACCGCCTATGACAAATAACATTCTTTTGCCAGATATTTTGCCACCAAAGGAGGGGACGATGATTCTGATAGTGGAGGTGCAAGTACTTTGCTGGAATGTAGCAGGGTTAAACTACCATATGGAAGATGAGGCATGGGTGTCCTTTGTCCGGAACTACATCGTTAGGTTCCAGGAGACATTGGCACTGACAGCCCCAAGTATCCAGGGCTATACAACCTTCCCAATACCGGCAACAAAGGGCAGGCCAAGTGGGGGGATTACTCTTTTGGATCCGCTCATCCATCTATAGGAATATAAATATTATTTAAACTGCCTGATGGATTTGTTGGAACTTCATATTTTTAGGATTCACTGGAACAAATATCTTATTAATCAATCTGCATTACCGGGAGGGAGCTCTTGCGGGATCACTATTTACTCATCTACAAGTCTCCATACAGAAATGGAGATCTACATTCGGTGAATCCCCAAAAATCCTTGTAATGGATGATTTCAATGTACAGTACAAGTCATTGGAGATTATGGCTGGCCTGTTAGAAGAGGAGGATAGACTAGGGGGAATCAGGGAGCTGGTGGCCTCCCCACCTAAGAGAAAATACAAAAACTCTGAAAAAGTTGCTGCCATAGTGCTGTCAAGCAACGTTGAGGGCCTGCAATGGCAGGGTCCTGGGAGACTTCCCTGCAAAGAAAACCTTATCATTCCATTAATTGCTCCTGTATAATAGATTACATTTTACTGAATCTGGAGGCCTGGCCCTCTATTGATTTTAGAGGTACCATTAGACATGAGAGTGATCACAGCCCGTTAACTTTATCAATGACAGCAATGCTGCTGGGGGTCCCGGGGGAAAAGGTGGGCATGCCAGCTGTTGACCTGACCATTAGTGGGCATGAAAGGCGCACAATAAAGTGGGCAAAAATCGACCTGGAAGTGGCTTTGACATTGATATACAACTCTTTGCTCCCATCTCTCATGAACTCTTTTCAAAACGCAAGAAATGAAGACATCATTTACCATCGTGAGTCAATCCCTCCGCAAAAACCTGTGGTATGACAGCGACTGCTGCAGGGCAAAGGGCATTCTTATAAGACCGGCCAAATTGGTGATCACAGAATGGTTAGGACCCATTGCGTGATGCACGGCAGAACTACGCCCAGGTTATAAAATCCAAGAAATCTGAATATCAGGAGGGCCATTGGGAATCATTGCGTAGTGCAATAAAATATGGAAATATGAAGGAGTTCTGTGGTAGCTGGTGAGCAAGGGGTGCCCATGGAGCAGAACTTAATCCAGGGAGCTATTCCCGAGGAGACTTGGGCAGCCTTTACAAGGAAAGCAGAGATTGTGGGATACCCGATCAGAATATCTTCACTGTAGAGCAAGATGATTTGCACTGAGTCTTCGGGGAGGCGAAGGTTAAATTGGTACTGGAGAGCCAAAAAAAAAAGGGAAGGTGCCGGAAGCAGATATGACTCCAGCTGATTTCTTTGGAAATTAACCACTAATCTGGGTACAATATTTGACTAGACTTTTTAATGCAGTTCTGTTGCTGGGCAGGGCCCATGCCTCTTGACCCAGGCTGTCATTGTCTCCATCTTCAAGAAGGGAGACAGAAACCATCCAGCCAATTACAGGCCAATCTCCCTTCTTGATGCCAGGGGCAAGGGTTTTGCAAATGCCATATTGGGCCATTTGGCGGCCTGTATCAGGGATCTGGAGTCGCAAAGGCCATATTGGGCCATTTGGCGGCCTGTGTCAGGGATCTGGAGTCCTGAACCGCTTGCAGGTGGGGTTTCAAAAGGGTATCAGTATGGTGGACCAGTGCTTGAGGCTATGCCTGATTTGTGACAAGTATGTCACCTTGAGAAAAAGGCCTATTTATGCCGTCCTTATATCCTTAAAGACGGCTTTTGACACTGTCCCAAGGGCAAGGCTATGGTCGATCTTGACAGAACTACGTATCTGCAAAAACCTTCTAAACACAATTGGGATATTCTATCTGGGTAATGGCATGAGGATCCACTGTGGGACAGATGAGACACTGGGCCTCATTACGAGGTGGGTGGTAAGGGATTACCGGTACCGGTAATCCCTTACCGCCCTACTATGAGTTCCCTTTGCGGGTCCCTCCCTTAACGCCTGTTTTTTCCAAGGCGTTGAGGACGGGACCCGCAAAGGGACTCTGGAGCTAATAACGGTACCGCAATTTGCGGTACCGTTATTAGCGCCTTCCCCATTCCCATTAAGCCCTATGGGGGCTCAAATGGGAATGGGGAAGGGCCCTGGTGAATGGGGAATTACCGGTCCCGCCAACCTTGGAATGGACCGGTAATTGCTCCATTCACCAGGGCAGAGTCGGTAGGGTTTTGAAAGCAGCCATAGAGCTAATAGCTCCATGGCTACCTCCAACCTCGTAATGAGGCCCACTGTCTAGAAGAGTAAAAATTGAGATGGGATGCGCCAGGGTTGTGACCTGGCCCCCCTATTCTTTTGTTTATTTATAAATGGAGCAATCATTGAACTTTTGAAAACTCCCACTGATTCCCTTCACTGGCACTAGATAGGATCCCCATCCTGATGTTCGCAGACGATGCAGTCCTATTGTCATTGACGCATGTGGGACTGCGTCGCCAGCTTGACATCTTTGCAAGTTTCTGCTGGGAAAATGGCCCGACAATCAACATCCAAAAAACGAATGCCATGGTCCTTAAGAGGAAATGGGGGGGGGGGGGGGGAAACGGTTAGAATCAACCTAGCACTGGGTGAAGCACGAATTGAGCAGGTTAAAACATATGACTATCTGGGCCTAAGAATTAACGAAGACTATACCTGGGGGGGATGAGGACAACTGGCAAAGGTGGGACTGACGCTGACCAGGTACAGTGGTGTCATAGCCAACTCCGCCAAAGAGCATGGAGGTGGGGCTGCGTGTGTGGCCCTAGAGGCTTACAAGGCCCAGGTACGACAAGCAGCCGTTTACGGTGCTGGGCTGTGTGGCTGGTGTAACTCCGCCCACTTGTCAGTAATCGAAAATAGATTTCTGAAAACCATTCTGGGCCTCCACACCCTCACTCCAAACTTTCAGATTTCCCTTCAGCTGGATGTACAGGGAGCAGTAGAGGATGTAATGGCCCAGGAAGGTGCATTGAGCTTACCATGGCTATCATTCTTAAAGAAGGAATTCCAATTTTTTTGGTCTGATTACATTAATGTCAACTCCAAGGGTAGTGTACGGCGTCCCCTTGTGGCTGAAAGAAAAGCAGAAATTAGAAGGAGACTGCAGTTTGCATCCCCTTTTTGTAAATACTGGTCCATGAAGCAAAGCCGGGCCTATGAAGACTACGTGGAAGACTAATGTTAGTCCGTTTTGCTCTTCTTCTTGGACACTAGGGAAGACATGGTCCACTTCCTACTTTTGTGTCCCAGATATGGTGACGTGAGGAAAGCCTCATTAAAACCTCTATTCGTCCAGCGCTCAATCACTACAACTGCTGAAGCTATAACACTCTGCCTAGCAGCTAAAGATCGCTGTGCTACTTTTAGAACAGGGTGGTTTTGGATCAGGGCCTGGCGAAGGAGATCCAAATCTGTGAAATAGCTCTATGACGCAAAGACTGGCTGCAAGATTCAGCCCAGTGTTTTTATGGATTAATTCCTGCTGAAGGTATCCTTTATCATTCGGAAAACTGTATGAACGTAACTTTTTGATTGACTCTTTAAATTGGGGCCAGTTAGATGGAATGTTTCTTATGTATATTAACACCTTAGCGGATTCTAAAGTGGGTAATTGTGGCCCACAAGTAGGTTGATCCAATTAAATGACCAACACTTATATGTTCTCTTTGCCTGCAGTACGGTGGCAGGATGATGTCCAGCTATAGAGCATGTAAATGCTTACTGCAAAATATAATGTACTTTAGGCACACTGGCACCTTTACATTTTATTGTTCTTCAATAACTATCTGAAAGGGTAGCAAAAACAATGCTTCCATCATGTTTTTATGCTGTAGATCCTTGGGATTGTTCTTGATTTTATGTCATGGTTGCTGTGTCCTTGAGACTTCATGTTTTTGATATGATGTTTTGTTGTTTTAATATGTTGGCTGTTATGGTAACAATTACCTAAATAAAGCAGATACTAACGAAATATCTAAGTTTTAATTTGAATTAGTCTCCATCAATCAATCAATGCAAGTAAAACTATGATAAGAACAAAGGCAGACAATGCTCCCTCAGATTAAAAGGGTGTACAAAGCTTACTGTACATTCTCAATTGTACCCTTGAGACAATTTAATCGAACAAAGGTGGTCCCATCTCTAACGTATGGCATTCAGACAGTCATGTGCATATTAAGTGAGGTCTTGAATTCAATCGAAGGCCTTATGTGGAAAAAGGTGTTTGGTCTTCCATTGGCTGTTCCCAATGTGATTAAATGCCGTAAATGTGGTCTTTCATCTTCGATTTGTATTTTAGTGTGGAGAAAAATATGCGATTCTTGGCCAACAGTCTGGACGCAAACCCCAAAACCCACTACCTTGACATTAAGGATAATCTGTTGGGCGCGTTGTTGAGCTGCGAAGCCAGCTTGACGCTTGAGCTTTGCGTGGCGCGGGTGCTTCTCGCTGCTTCTCTCTGGAGCTGACCCGCAGATTGGGCTCTGCTGACCCTTGCTGCGTCGCTGCTCTTGTCCAGAGAGCGGAGATCCTATTGACAGTGGAATCCGACGTGGCGTTCCTGAGTGCTGCCGAGCCTGGCCCACTGCAGGCCTCTGCTGTAGCTTTCGTCTTGCACAGCGACAGTTAGGAACAAGTTCGGGGGGCTGACTTCCCTGTGACGTTTGGGCGGCCGCACAGGGGTGCCCCCGAATGAGGAGACGTGGCAGACCTTTGCTGCAGAGCTACCAGTGGATGCCCGTTTGAGGCAATGGAAGCGCTAGATGCCGCTGGGGCCTGGGAGGTCGTTGCTGTTACTTTCTTCTTTGCTGCTAGACCCTGCTACAGCCAGCATTTCATAATTGCAGCATTTATTTACGAGAAGGGCTCAGGTTCCAGACACACTGAGTGTGGAGCACCCCCATTATTGACCTGGGTGTGCTTTTGGGGGGGTGTTGCAGCGCTAGGGACCCCAATACTGCTACATTGGCAGGGGCATGCCTTGACCCTGCAGGCTACTCGCCTGGATCCTACATAGTGTGCTGGCATTGGGACAGCCTCATCTGCGTGCACCCAGGGTCTGGTGGTGTCACGCACATGCTCTGGCTTCTGTGGGTCGCTCTCGATACAGAAGTTTGGAGGGGGCAGCGATGGCTGGTGGTGAGGCGGGGATCCCCGCTGCATATTTCAGTGTCCGCGGCCAAGGGCATTGGCTAGGGCCTTCTATTTGTAACGGCGGTGCTGAGGAGAGACTACATCTACGACTGCTGGTGTGCACTACTGCTCTCTTTGCACCAACAGGGTTGTGGTCCCCGGAATTGAGCGTGCTCTGGCATGACAAAGGAGGCTGGCAACAAGAAAGGTGGGAGCATAGATCGGTTCACAATATCCACCCACAGGCCATCTCCTAGCACCATGGCCTTGATACACTTGCCTGGGGAGGTGCCGGCCACCGTAGCCACCGCCCCGCTCGATATGCAGCAGATCCCAGAGACAATGCAGCACAGATTTGTGTCTGTGAATGAAAAACTAGATGACATCAACACCAACATTGCTACCTTTCGCACCCAGTTGGGAAGAAAACTGACGCGAATTACAGCGGCGGAAGGTCGGATTGGCTCGATGGAGGATGATGTTGCGGCCCTGCAGTCCACCGTTGCCACTTTTTCAAGGGATATGTAGTCAGTGAAGGCGAAATGCGATGGCCTAGAGTCTAGGTTGAGCAGAAACAATATATGTATGATAGGAACAGGGAGGGGGCGGTTGAGGAGCTGTTCCGCAACTTTACAAGTTAAAAAACTGGTTCGGGAAGATATCTCGCGCTCACACCTATACTTTAACAAAATTCCTCAACAATTTTAGTCAAAACAACATCAATTTAAGGGTGTGCAGTCATAATGTCGACATCAATAATGTCGACAGTCAAAATGTCGACAAATTAATGTCGAAAATCAATAATGTCGACATACAAAAATGTCGACATTTTACATTAATGTCGACATTTTTTCGAAATGTTGTATAAATAAATAAATATATATTTATTGTTGTGTTGTATGTGTTGAGTATGAGGGGTGGGGGGTGGCAGGGGGTATTGGGTGAGAGGGGTTGGGGGGGACATCCCCATAGTAAATAATATTCTTTTTATTTATTTGTTTATTTATTTATTGAATAATAAATAAATAAATAAATATATAATTACTATGTGTTGGGAATGAGGGTGAGAGGGTGGTTGGGGGGGGTGTGGGGGGGTGTCAGGGGGGTGTTGGGTGAGGGGGGGTTGGGGGGGGACCCCCCCCATAGTAAATTAGACTCTTTTTGGTTATTTATTTATTGAAAAAATAAATAAATAAATAAATAAATAAATAAATAATTAGATTGTGTTGAGTATGAGGGGTGAGAGGGTGGTTAGGGGGTGTGGTGGGGTGGCAGGGGGGTGTTGGGTGAGGGGGGGTTGGGGGGGGACCCCCCCCATAGTAAATGATACTTTTTGTTGGTTATTTATTTATTGAAAAAATAAATAAATAAATATATAAATAATTAGAATGTGTTGCATATGAGGGGTGGGAGGGTGGTGGTGTGGGGTGTGGGGGGGGTTGCAGGAGGGTGTTGGGTGAGGTGTTGATAGTGTTAAGGGTTTATAGTCATATTGTCGAAAAAAAAATGTCGACATTTTTTTTTCGACATTATGACTTTTTACATTAAAAGTATAGAATGTCGACATTATTATTTTCGACATTATTTTTTCGACATTTTTGTCTGTCGACATTTTTTTGTCGACATTATGACTATAAACCCAATTTAAGCCCATCAGTGCAATAATTCCCAACAAAAATTGTTTTTTAATTTGTCAAAGAAAAACAGCCGACACGTGTTTCGACCATAGGTCGTTCTCAAGGCTATGTAAAATTATACAGTCAAATAATATATAGCAATTAAGAAAATTATAAATGAAAAACCATACCATATAGTTCCACATGTCAGGTCAGGATGAGAGAGGTTTTTTTTGCCATAGTCAAATATTTGAAATGATATGAAAAGAAAATCCCAAAAAAAAATCAAAAGCCATAAATTAGTTCATATATCCAGGAAATCTCTAATATGGAGACATTACCCCCATAAAAACCATTCTTTATAACGACTTCCAAATTTAACTAAATTTTGAAGAAACAATATTTAGTATTTCAAAATGCTTATTACATGCATAGTTAGTTTTTAAACACAAAATCCTATTTTTTTTTTTCACCTTGTGAGACCACTCTAGCTAGACCAAAATATAAATTCTCGTGAATTTGTAAATTTGACTGTGTTCCCCTGTTAATACTAGATCAATCATGCAATATTACTGGAACTAAGGCTTACCCCATATATAGATCACTAGAATTCTCCTGTTTGAAGTGTAACGGATCACTCAGTTTATTCGGTCTCGAGTTGTCAATTCAATTTTCAGATCTGTACAAGAAATTCCTTTTTTAATTTAATTCTTTAGTTAAAGTTACTAAACTAACTAGTATAATGAAATAATAATAAAAATGATAAAAAATGCTCACCAGCTTTTAACGTTTGAGTTTCCTGAAATTTTTTTTATATATAGCTGAATGCTATCACATTCCAAACTTTTTAACACATAAATGTGTATCTGGAAACAAAGTTCACCTACAAAAATAATAATAAGTTCATTCGTATATATCGCTATGATACAATCTCCTCCATTAGACATTAATCTTGAATTATCTTAAAACTCACCATTCAAAGGGTTAAATCCCACGTCTGTGATTTTCTAAAGGGTTCCTGCACCCATCACAGGATCTTATATGCATATTACCCGCGAAAACGCGGGCCGTGTTTACAGTGACGTCACGCGCACACCGACGCGATGACGTCATGCGTAAAATACCGTGATGACGTCACGCGTACGGGCGCGCGACGTCGTGCTCGAGTAAATTTAACAAACACGGGCATATGACTTGTCATTTACTGTGCTCGCATCAAATGGCTATTCTTTGAAGAAATTAAATTCTCACAAAATAACTCAGTATCCCTCAAGTGGACTTCAAAATTTACAATTTAGACTATGGCCCTCATTACGACCCTGGCGGAAAGTGACTGACCGGACCGCCACAGCGTAAATAGCGTTTCCGCCATTGCACGAAGGAGCAAAGTGCGGGCCATTCCGACCCATCGGGCACGAGCACCACGGCATGGCGGAAGTGCAAAGTCCGCGATGGCGGAAATGACCCCAAAACGGCCCACACCGCCGCCGTACGGCGCCCTAGGTGCAATACCGCCACCCATCACAGCGGACACCGCAGTGTGCGCCTACCGGAAAGTACGGTGACCGTAAATATACGGAAACGGAAGCAAAAACATGGACCCGGAACGGGAAACATCCCGCCGTACACCTATAAAACCACAAAAACCACACAACCACTAAAAACACTACCCCGAGACACACCCCAACCCGTCATCCACCCTAGCGAAACCAAGAAAAATGGGAAAAGTAGCGAAGAAAGCGTGCGACCGCAAGCGGCAGGTCCACTTCTCCCGTGAGGAACTCACCGTGCTAACAGAGACCCTCCAGGAGAATGCTGCCGTCGTCTTCTCCACGCAAATGACCAGGACGGCACTTGTGAACAAGAAGGCCATATGGGCTCTGGTGGCACAGCGGGTAAGTGCGGTGGGGACCGCACCCCGCAACCCACAGCAATGCAGAAAGCGATGGGACGACCTGCGGATACGCGTCCGCAGCATACTCTCTGCCAACCGCAACATTGCCACAGCCACCGGGGGAGGTCCTGAATCACCCATCAAGTTGACCCCCTGGGAAGAAATCTGTGCCTCCACCATCGGAATGGAGAGCATAGAGGGAGTCGGAGGGATGGAGAAAGGAGTGCAGACATCCGAAGAATCAGGTAGGTGGGCCAGATAAAACAATGCTAAATCCACAATGTCCAATCATGTGAAGTACCATGTGTCCACATAGTGCAACAGAAACACATGTCCAGGAGAACGTCCACACACATCGCCCTGATAGCGCACTTTAAAACTCACAATAAATACATAAATAATTAAAAACACCTAAAACAACCACTACACGTGCAGCAGGCACACCCTAACTGCAGGCTGCCAAACAACTGCACCCTCACTCCACACACAAATGAAAGCACCTCCAAGGCCCCGACCCAAATCACACTCAGGTACCACCCCAATGCATGTGATACAATGCCATTCCAATACCCACAGACCCATTAATAACCCTCGCCCTCCTTTACTCCACCACAGGGTCCGATCCAAACGACGAGCATCAGGACACCCCTACCAGCACACCTGCAAAGAGGGCCAAGACCAACGGCCAAAGACCCTCCACCTCAGCTGCACGCATCAAGACACGGCAGCAGCACAAATCAGGTGGCAGCACAGAGGAGGGTACATCAACAGGCACCCCAGCAGCCAGCATGCCCACAACACCACCACCACAGGTCCCCCCAACGGATGCCACAGAACGCACTGCCTCTGGTGGCAGCAGCACCATAGGTGACACCCCATTGATGGCAGCATGCTCCGACACAGAAGACGGGGATGTCGAAGTCAGATCCATCCATGACCTGTCCCAATCCCCCTGTCTGTCCCATCCCGTACAACATGAGGATACCACGCAGGGGCACCCACAAGACGACGACTGGCCATCCCCCACAAGCCCTGTGGCAAGGCAACATGAGGACAACAGCCCCTCTGTGACACCCCCGCAAATGGCCATGGCCCAGCAGAGGCAACAGTCCCTCGACCAGTTAATCGTGCAACAGCAGCAACTGGCCACGCTCCTCAAGGACCATGCCGATGAATGTGGGGGCACTAAGGCAGACATAGAAACATCAACTGAGACACTTAGGGCAGAAATGGAGAGAAGTACAGAGACACTAAGGGCACAAATGGAGAGTAGCACCGAGAGCCTGAGAGTCCAAATGGAGAGTAGCACCGAGAGCCTGAGAGTCCAAATGGAGAGTAGCACCGAGAGCCTGAGAGTCCAAATGGAGAGAAGCACCGAGAGCCTGAGGGGGGAACTGCATGCGACGTCCAAAGACGTATGTGCCGAACTTGCCGCAGTGCGCCGTGTGCTCACTGAGCTCTCACAAACCCTTAGGGACATGCATGGACGTGAGCAGGCAGAGACATCATCCGTTGCAAGTTCCGTCCAGGGCAGCCCCCAACGTAGATCTGGGAGGAACCTGTGCTCCACAGGCAGGGGTGCCCCTGATACCCGCAGAGGGGGCTTGCAATAGCGACAGCCCACTGACAATGAGCATCTTTGGACACTGGTGTTCGGGGGGGAGGTAGGAGGGTGGAGGGGGTGTGTTGGGCTCACTTGGGTGGCGGGTCGATAGGGTGTTCAACATGATATCACATATGCCATAAACAGTGCACGATCAACCAATGAGATGTGTGGACAATGATCTTTGTGTACTAGGCCATCATAGGCGTACAGTCCATATTGTGCATGTACCATACACACACAGTGCCACGAGTCCCGTGTCCATGTATCAGCCACCAGGCGTGAGTGCTAGAAGCATGCATCAATGAGATGCTGACGAATGTCACGGCCCTCCGGTGCCTCGCAGACTCCATGAGGTGCTGCCACATCCCCACCCTCATCATGACCATCATCAGGTGCTTGCAGTTCTGCGTCAGGGGGCATGGGCACATTTCTACGTACACACATGTTGTGGAGCATGACACATGCCATGACCATCTTTGCAACCTTCTCATGGCGGTACAGGAGTGCCCCGCCAGACCTGCTGAGGCAGCGGAAACGAGTCTTCAGTAGGCCGAATGCCTGTTCAATGACTACACGGGTACGTGAGTGGGCATGGTTGTAGTCCTCCTCATGCTGGTCCCGTGGGTTCCGGACTGGTGTGAGGAGCCATCTCTTCAGTGGATACCCAGCATCACCTGTATGTGGACGATAAACGTATGATGTGGAATGCCATTGCTACGTACGCACACCCCCCCCCCTTCCTGCCAGGTCATTGCCGCATCACATACCCCACATCATCATGCATGAAATGAGACTCACCGAGTAGCCAGGATCTGTTCCCTGCGTGTCGCTCCATGTAGCGTGGTATAGTGGAGTTCCTCAAGACCATAGAATCATGGGTTGATCCAGGGAATCTGGCACAACAATGTGTAATGATCCTGTTGGAGTCACACACCATTTGTACATTCAGGGAATGGAATTGTTTTCGGTTGCGGTACTGGGCCTCCATGGCATGTGGGACGACCAATTCCACATGGGTGCAGTCGATGGCACCAATGCAACCCGGTATGCCGGCAAGTGCATGGAATCCCACTTTTGTGTTGGTAATTTCCTGCTCCGAGCGTGGTAGAGAGATGTAGTCGTCTGCGTGCTGCAGGAGGGCATCGAGCACTTGCAATAGTGTCCGTGAGAACAGTGGCTGAGAAATGCCATGCAACTGTCCGACTGTGTGCTGGTAGGTGCCTGTGGCCAGGAAGTGGAGTACAGACACCACCTTCAGTAGGGGTGGGATGGCGGTTGGGCTATCTATCATGCTGACAAGGTCAGCCTGTGTCATGTCCACAATGGCGGCTATGGTGTCCCGGTCCAAACGGTAGAGGGTGTGGATCTGCTCATCAGTGAGGTTGAACGGATGTGCTCGGAGGCGTGGGATTGCGGGCTGCCTGCGTGGTGGTAGTGGCTGTGCTGGCAGCCCTTGCTGGCCCTGCCTTGGCCTCCTCCTCCTCCTGCGTCTCCTCCGTGCGGGCGGTTGTAGTTGGTGTTCGTCTGCTTCTTGGAGTTGGAGTACTTGCAGTGCTATCAGGTCCCCCAGGGCCAACATCGCGAGTCCGGCCGGTAGCATTTCGGTGTGGTTGTGGGAGGAGACCGGGTGTGCAATTCATGTGTTTTCAGGCTGTATGGCCTCCACCTGTGGTGATTCATTCCACCTGTGCAAGCAGCTCTCCCCTTTGGGCGAGCACGTCCCGCACACAACGCTGCAATTCGAGGAATGGCATCTTGCAAATGCAATCATGTATTTGTACCCGATGGCCGTGTAACATTTGTTGATATGTACAATCGGCTATGGTCCCATTGTTTCACATACAATCTTTGCAGTCGCGAACAGACTTGTGATGGGTCAGTGGAACGTAGTACTCGAGTAACGGTGGGCCCTCATGCATCACTGTACCGAGTTGCAACGACGGGCGGGGCGTCCCATTAGTGGGTGAAGGCAGTTGCCATTTTCACACACAGCCGCACTAGATGGATTAATTTGTGATTTCAAACGGCCACAGATGCCTTTTCGACGTGATGTTGCAAATGAGGAATTCGAAGGGCGGCGCTTTCGGTTTTCAGCTAGCGGCGAGGAGATGCCCACAGGTCTGACTGCAAATATAACGTTCTATTGTTCAATGTCCTTGAGACAGGGGCCATGGCGAGGAAGCAATGATTGATATGAATAGTTTGGGATGCGCAATAGCGACGTGGGCGATGAGGCCGGACGTTCCCAAATACATGTTACTTCACAACACTTGAATTACGGGCTGGGGCACTGTGGATTTTGCAGGCTGCATGACGCACAGACTCAATGGAAATTTCTAATGTTATGTGAGTAAATAATCAGGCGTTATTATACCGGGATGAGGGAATGATGAATGGATGCATGGGCAGGTGATTTGATACAGGGTTTGCCATGTACAGGGCTTGTTGGAATCTATCCGCCTCCCCTGCGCTATGTGATGCAGGGCTGCCATAGTGGGACCATCGTCTATCTGGCCTTGTTGAGCCCTCCCTGTCTCGACGCGCCTTCAGACACTTGTGTCCATGCACGTTAACATTCCCATCTGATGGAATCTGTTTTGACAGACGCATGCACAGGTACACTCGTTTGTGATGGTGTTTACACCTCGATATAGATGGTTATGAGTCGCAAGTGGCTTTGGGGTGGTGATGATCCTTTGGAGTGGGCTAGCATGCATATGGCTGTGGATTTAGTGTGATCATTGAAGTGAGTTGTTCGAATGTAGTTCTGATGGCCATTCTGTTCTTTTTCTTTTCTTTTGGTTGACAGGTATCTCCTCCCCTTTTGCCACTGCCATCTGTATGCCACTCCTGCAGATGGCTTTTACTCCCGACACCTGCTGCTTCGTGTTAATCACTGGAGCAGCATTATGATCTTATGGGACGATCGCCAATGGGCCACATGCCCTTACGCAGTACTAGTGGCTCGGAGCAACATTTCAGCCTTTCAGCTGGACTAGTGCCTCCCCATCGGGACGGCCCTGCGGTTCTGTGCGCTTCCATGTTGCCTTTTCGTACGTGAATGTGGCTCTGTGTACCATGATGGAACAGGGCGTCACACAAGTAGTAGCTGGTCATTCCTTGCGGATGCAGCCCACAATGGTGATATGTGTTTTGGAGTTCATGGACTAATGGCTGTATGGGCTTGGTGATTTTGTTGTGCATTAAATTTCTATTCTGATATGGGCCGTGTAGCGTTCTTCTTTGCGAGTGATGTGGCATATTCCTATTTGGGGAGCGATGTATTGTGAGGAGATCTGCATTGGGTTCCAGCTTCGGAGTTTAGTTGCGTGGTACTGTGCTGGGCGCGTTTGCCTACGGAGCCCAGTGAGGTCAGGGATGGGGGCTGCCAATATGACTGTTTGAATGTTGTCATGCTCAGGGGCGGGGGATTGGGTTTTGTGTAACAGATGCCGGTCAGCCAGGTGGACTGGTGGAATGTTGTGCTTTTCGGAATATTGCTGGTCACAGGTGCCTGTGTTTGCGTGCGTTTCGGGGGGGGGGACTGTGGTCATGTCCATTGGAATGGCTTCTGTATTCGTGCCATCTGTGCCCTGCAGCTCCCATTGGCCCCTCTTGTGATTCTTTTGTTCGTTGGCATGCATGGGTGACTTGTACATTTCACTGGTTGCATTGTGACTTCATTGCACCTACGGGGAGTTGTACTTTGTGGGCAGGGAGCGGTGTACAGGCACTCAGTGGGGCCGTTTACGGTTGATTCGCGATGCCGTACTTCTCACCATGGCGGAATGGTACTTTCCGCCATGCTTGATGGCGTTAGGTACATGTCCGCTAGGGTCGGAATTCGCGTACCCTTGCGCCATGGTGGTATTTACGATTTGGCATGGCGCGCGCGCGCGTGCTTGGTGCAGTTAGCGTTGGCGTTCACTACGGTGTCGCTAATGGATTCGTACTTTGCGGTGACGGGTCATAGTCGCACCGAGCGCTATTCGATGGCGGTATTGCATTTCCGCCATCGTTTTCCGATTTCCGCCAGGGTCGTAATGAGGCCCTATGTAATTAAAATAAAATAATAAAAATATATGAAAAGTATGTAAAAATTACCTTATGGAATATACAAATTAGGTTTAATTACACATTGTTAATTTTGGTGTATGATAGAGTGGCTTCACAAATGATGAATATGTCATAGATATTCATAAAAGAAATATCGCCAATTTATAAAAACACATGCATCTCATGATCATGATTGAGACCATTTAAAGTACTCCTAAAATAACAAATTAACTTGCATTCTTCTTGCCTTAATTTGAGCCTAATTGTAATGTGTAATTAAACCTAATTTGTATATTCCATAAGGTAATTTTTACATACTTTTCATATATTTTTATTATTTTATTTTAATTACATAGTCTAAATTTATTGTAAATTTGGAAGTCCACTTGAGGGATACTGAGTTATTTTGTGAGAATTTAATTTCTTCAAAGAATAGCCATTTGATGCGAGCACAGTAAATGACAAGTCATATGCCCGCGTTTGTTAAATTTACTCGAGCACGACGTCGCGCGCCCGTACGCGTGACGTCATCACGGTATTTTACGCATGACGTCATCGCGTCGGTGTGCGCGTGACGTCACTGTAAACACGGCCCGCGTTTTCGCGGGTAATATGCATATAAGATCCTGTGATGGGTGCAGGAACCCTTTAGAAAATCACAGACGTGGGATCTAACCCTTTGAATGGTGAGTTTTAAGATAATTCAAGATTAATGTCTAATGGAGGAGATTGTATCATAGCGATATATACGAATGAACTTATTATTATTTTTGTAGGTGAACTTTGTTTCCAGATACACATTTATGTGTTAAAAAGTTTGGAATGTGATAGCATTCAGCTATATATAAAAAAAATTTCAGGAAACTCAAACGTTAAAAGCTGGTGAGCATTTTTTATCATTTTTATTATTATTTCATTATACTAGTTAGTTTAGTAACTTTAACTAAAGAATTAAATTAAAAAAGGAATTTCTTATACAGATCTGAAAATTGAATTGACAACTCGAGACCGAGTAAACTGAGTGATCCGTTACACTTCAAACAGGAGAATTCTAGTGATCTATATATGGGGTAAGCCTTAGTTCCAGTAATATTGCATGATTGATCTAGTATTAACAGGGGAACACAGTCAAATTTACAAATTCACGAGAATTTATATTTTGGTCTAGCTAGAGTGGTCTCACAAGGTGAAAAAAATAAAATAGGATTTTGTGTTTAAAAACTAACTATGCATGTAATAAGCATTTTGAAATACTAAATATTGTTTCTTCAAAATTTAGTTAAATTTGGAAGTCGTTATAAAGAATGGTTTTTATGGGGGTAATGTCTCCATATTAGAGATTTCCTGGATATATGAACTAATTTATGGCTTTTGATTTTTTTTGGGATTTTCTTTTCATATCATTTCAAATATTTGACTATGGCAAAAAAACCTCTCTCATCCTGACCTGACATGTGGAACTATATGGTATGGTTTTTCATTTATAATTTTCTTAATTGCTATATATTATTTGACTGTATAATTTTACATAGCCTTGAGAACGACCTAAGGTCGAAACACGTGTCGGCTGTTTTTCTTTGACAAATTAAAAAACAATTTTTGTTGGGAATTATTGCACTGATGGACTTAAATTGATGTTGTTTTGACTAAAATTGTTGAGGAATTTTGTTAAAGTATAGGTGTGAGAGCGAGATATCTTCCCGAACCAGTTTTTTAACTTGTATTTTTGTTACAAACTTTGTGGGAAGTTTGAGGGTAAGATATAACTTGCTGCCGACCCATATTTTTTAAGATTTTTTGGTGGTAAATAGCGCACATGACTTAATAGCGATCCCACAAGTGTTGGTAATTTGTTATTTTCGCTTTTTTGTGCCTGCTGAAATCCACCACCAGAGATGGCGAGTTATATGAGTAACAGGGATGAGGACAGAGCTGCATTATTTGCACCTAGGGGAAGCACATCTAACCCCTTTAGGAGTAGTTACACTGCAACAGAAACACTTAGACAGAAATTTGTTAAATTGGAGAGATTGTCGAAAAAGGCAAATTAACAAGTATTGGGAAAATGCATCCTTAGTGAATTATTTAGAAAATAACATCATTCCCCGAGGTTTGAGAATATTGATATTCCCAAACTTCGATAAGGATGAAGATGCTGATCTGGCAGAAAATTGGGAAAAGAATCTTAATCAAAGTTCTAGAACAATGTTAGAATTATTAATAACACATGCTACAAGAGAACACAAGAGGGTTACAGAACAAATCAATAAAGTTAAAGAAGAAATCAAGGGTATGCCAAATACAGAAAGTACAAAAGAGAAGAATTATGAGAAAATGAATGAAATTTTGCGAGAATATCAAGATGACATTAAATTAAGAAAATTTAGAAAGTTTTTCAGAGATGACAAGGACTATAGACTACAAAGGGTATATACTTTCCAACCTAAATATGATAACATAACACCACCATCGAGAGTAAGTTCATTTAACTCTACACCTGCCAGCTCAGATCCAGATTCAGAGGAAGATGTTATTGACAATATGGAACTCTCTGATAATACTAAAGAAGTTATTGATACCGCACCTAGTGGAGGAAAAAGTTTTTTAGAACAGATACGGAGACACAAAAAGGGAAATATCAGATTTATAAATCAAAAACAAGTCAGATTCACAACACCACCAGCAGCATTTATACCAACACCAGGTTCCACACAAGGGGCAGGAGAGGGGGTAAGCGGAAGCGGGAGTGGAAGCTCCGACGAAGATCAGGGTCGTCCTGGAATTTCGACCAGGTCCAGTACCAAGAAACGACAGGGGAACCAATGAAATGTGATCTGGTTATCAATTTGTCGGATAAACGCCTCTCAGAGGTGGAAATTGCCGTGTTGAAGAAAGGCTTTTCCTTTGCACCAAGTGCAAAAACAGATTTTGTGAATTTTCAGATAGATATTTTCAAATTTATAAGAAAATTGAAATTAAAGAAATTCTTTGCAACTCAGGTTAAAGTGTTTCAGCCTAAGACCACGTTGAACCCGCTGAGTTTGTATACTATCTCTGACATTTACAATATTACTACCCTGACGAATTTAAATCAAGATACTATAGTGGATAAAGAGTCAATTTGTCAAACATTGGGTGTTAATACCAGACATCTTGATTTAAAAGAATTAAAGCCGAAATCGAAATTTACTCCACAATTGGGTACAGAAAATGTAATTGAAACTTTCCATAAAGCAATCATTAAAGATATCCATAGACATATGGATAGTGGAATTTATAAGAGAAAGGGATGCAGATCCAATTTAAGGAAAGAGGAAACGGAAGCTTTAGTGGCTTTAATGAATGACAAAATGATAACTATTAAAGAAGCGGACAAAGGAGGTAACATTGTAGTGATGAACACTAATGATTATATTACAATGGCCATGTTACATTTGGATACTTCACATTGTTACACCCCTTTGAAATCTAACCCTACAAAGAAAATTGTAACTGAACATTTGAAATTAATACAGTCATGGTATGACAAGGGCTTTTTATCAGACGATGAAAAGGCTTTTTTGACCAATACGGAGCCGACTATGCCCACCCTATATTTTTTGCCCAAGATACATAAGATTTATGAAACTTTACCATCAGTTAGACCTATTATGAGTGGTATAGGGTGGGTAACAGAAGGCATGTCACAGTATTTGGATGAAGCCCTAAAACCTTATGTTCTGAAAATGAAATCCTACATTAGGGATAGTGGACATGTTTTGCAATCTCTCAAAAATTTGAAATGGGAACCAGATTATCTTCTAGCTACGCTGGATGTCTCAGCACTTTATACTAGCATAGATCATGATTTGGCAATTCAGACATTAGACTACACCTTTGGAAATTCGTCTGCCTCTTATATACAACATATAGACATGCTCAAGAGTTTTTTGAGATTCACATTAGATAATGTATTTATCTTTAACGAGCAATACTATGTACAGGCCAAAGGGGTAGCGATGGGTGCAAAATTTGCACCGTCCCTGGCCAACCTGTTTATGGCCCAATATGAGGAAACACACATCTATGTACAAGAAACGTTTAGAACCAACCTAATAGTATGGAAGAGATTTATAGACGATGTATTAATTGTATGGAAAGGATCACCTGAATCATTTGAAACCTTTGTGGCACATACCAACAACAACAAATTTGGTATCATTTTTACTGGTTCAGCTAGCTCGGAAAGCATTGATTTTCTTGACTTACATATTTTTGTTGACAATGGGCATTTTGAGACCAAAACATATCGTAAACCAACAGAGGTAAACTCTGTACTTTGTGCACAAAGTAGTCACCAAAGATCTACGATAGAGAATATCCCAGTGGGGGAATTTTATCGGGCCAGGAGAAATTGCAGTCGAGATATGGACTACCATGAAGAAACTAAATTGCTTGTGAACAGATTTAGAGATAGGGGTTACAATTTAAGATGCATAAAGAAAGCGGTTGAAAAGTACAAAGAATGTAGTCAAGTGGAACTTTTATGCGAACATGTAAAGAAGCAACCAAGTGAACATATTTCTATAATAACACAATTTTCTCAAGATTCATCATATCTTTATAAAATGGTGTCCAAACATTGGGATATCTTGAGACTTGATGAGGATCTGCTACCTTTCCTGACGGAAAAACCTAAGTTCACTTTTAAGAGAGCACATACAATAAAACAGAAATTGAGTCCGTCCTTTTTGAATATCAAAGAGGAAAATATTAAGGAGACTTGGTTAAAAGGAAAGAAGGGTTTTTTCAAATGTGGTAATTGCAATCAGTGCAAGTATGCACATGCAAATTGTGATGTTTTTTTCTGATATTAATGGAATGACTATTAAGATTAAGGAATTTATTAATTGCAAAACTAGTTATGTTATTTATGCCATCATCTGTATATGTGGAAAACTTTATATTGGTAGCACCATTCGACAATTGAGATTTCGGATAAGGGAACATTTGGCTAGTCTAAGAAGCATTGACCCGAAGTCACCTCTTGCAATCCATTGGCAGCAATGTCATCAGTTAGATAATCAAGAAAATATTAGGTATATTGGACTAACACAGATTACATTGGGGAAACGAGGTGGTAATCTTAGGCTCAAATTAAGGCAAGAAGAATGCAAGTTAATTTGTTATTTTAGGAGTACTTTAAATGGTCTCAATCATGATCATGAGATGCATGTGTTTTTATAAATTGGCGATATTTCTTTTATGAATATCTATGACATATTCATCATTTGTGAAGCCACTCTATCATACACCAAAATTAACAATGTGTAATTAAACCTAATTTGTATATTCCATAAGGTAATTTTTACATACTTTTCATATATTTTTATTATTTTATTTTAATTACATAGTCTAAATTTATTGTAAATTTTGAAGTCCACTTGAGGGATACTGAGTTATTTTGTGAGAATTTAATTTCTTCAAAGAATAGCCATTTGATGCGAGCACAGTAAATGACAAGTCATATGCCCGCGTTTGTTAAATTTACTCGAGCACGACGTCGCGCGCCCGTACGCGTGATGTCATCACGGTATTTTACGCATGACGTCATCACGTCGGTGTGCGCGTGACGTCACTGTAAACACGGCCCGCGTTTTCGCGGGTAATATGCATATAAGATCCTGTGATGGGTGCAGGAACCCTTTAGAAAATCACAGACGTGGGATCTAACCCTTTGAATGGTGAGTTTTAAGATAATTCAAGATTAATGTCTAATGGAGGAGATTGTATCATAGCGATATATACGAATGAATTTATTATTATTTTTGTAGGTGAACTTTGTTTTCAGATACACATTTATGTGTTAAAAAGTTTGGAATGTGATAGCATTCAGCTATATATAAAAAAAATTTCTGGAAACTCAAACGTTAAAAGCTGGTGAGCATTTTTTATCATTTTTATTATTATTTCATTATACTAGTTAGTTTAGTAACTTTAACTAAAGAATTAAATTAAAAAAGGAATTTCTTGTACAGATCTGAAAATTGAATTGACAACTCGAGACCGAGTAAACTGAGTGATCCGTTACACTTCAAACAGGAGAATTCTAGTGATCTATATATGGGGTAAGCCTTAGTTCCAGTAATATTGCATGATTGATCTAGTATTAACAGGGGAACACAGTCAAATTTACAAATTCACGAGAATTTATATTTTGGTCTAGCTAGAGTGGTCTCACAAGGTGAAAAAAATAAAATAGGATTTTGTGTTTAAAAACTAACTATGCTTGTAATAAGCATTTTGAAATACTAAATATTGTTTCTTCAAAATTTAGTTAAATTTGGAAGTCGTTATAAAGAAGGGTTTTTATGGGGGTAATGTCTCCATATTAGAGATTTCCTGGATATATGAACTAATTTATGGCTTTTGATTTTTTTTGGGATTTTCTTTTCATATCATTTCAAATATTTGACTATGGCAAAAAAACCTCTCTCATCCTGACCTGGAACTATATGGTATGGTTTTTCATTTATAATTTTCTTAATTGCTATATATTATTTGACTGTATAATTTTACATAGCCTTGAGAACGACCTAAGGTCGAAACACGTGTCGGCTGTTTTTCTTTGACAAATTAAAAAACAATTTTTGTTGGGAATTATTGCACTGATGGACTTAAATTGATGTTGTTTTGACTAAAATTGTTGAGGAATTTTGTTAAAGTATAGGTGTGAGCGCGAGATATCTTCCCGAACCAGTTTTTTAACTTGTATTTTTGTTACAAACTTTGTGGGAAGTTTGAGGGTAAGATATAACTTGCTGCCGACCCATATATTTTAAGATTTTTTGGTGGTAAATAGCGCACATGACTTAATAGCGATCCCACAAGTGTTGGTAATCTGTTCCGCAACTTGTTGGACAGCCTGCTGCTTTCTCTGCTCTCACAGCGAAACCTAAGCCTGCCGACTATCCTAGGCCTATCATTGCCCTCATCATAAACTATCGCAACCACAATTTAATTCTTCAATGTGCCAGAGGGAAGAAGGAGCTGCATCTAGACTCCCAGATGATTCATATTTACCCAGACTTAACAGTGGCAGTCCAGCAGGAGCGGCACATGTTTCTGGGAGCTAAGAAACTGCTTTGTAAAAGAAATATCCCTTATGCGTTGCTATTCCTGGCAATACTAAAGCTTCAGTTTAATAACAATACATATTTGTTCACAGTGCTGGAGGAGGCGGTTTCTTTTATTGAGTCTAACATTCAAATGGGGAGTGCTGGGGGCAGAGAATCTCCGATTCTTGCTTGTAAGCTCTATAGTGCATGCTATTGCTATTATCTGTTATTGTACGAGGTAATTGCAATGTGCTGAATTTTGAGCTTGGGTCCACAGCTCCCTCCTTGGTTAATGTATCGCTCACCTGGTATCCACAGGGACGTCACTCAGCCTGTTCTGACCTCTTACGACCTTGAACCCTTCCCTGGAGTCTACTCGACTGGAGACTGGGCCTTGTTTTCTTGGAAAGTGTGCTCTCCGTCCTGCTTTCAGCGAAGGGGCACGTTGATTGATGCAGGCTCGTTTTTGCCTAGTTACTTCACTGGCAAGAGTCAGACAGGTAAGTATAATTAGTCTTTTGAACAGTTCTCTAACTTCGTTCCTTTCCTTTCTTAGATGATGGCCGGCGTCCGGTGATGGCGACGTGCTGCTGAGATGAGTAGCGCTGAAGGTGAGTGAGAGCGCGATGCGCGATGCAACCCTTTCGTATTTGTATTGAACTGAGTTATTTGTCTGGGTCTTTTAGGTGCTGCGACGTTTTCAGCGTGGATGCCGGTTATGAAGAAGAAATGCGGTGAGTAAGCGCGGTATGCGGCGCCTCTAGATGTTTCCACGCTAACCTGGAGTGTCTTTTCCCTCTTGCAGATGGATGAGAAGTTCCGGAGACAGAGTTCCCCGAGAGCGGCTGGGGTTCAGTTAAGCATTTGAAGCTCGTACCGTCTTTAAAAATAGCCGAAGATTTGCTGACTGCTTACTAATGCCTTTTTTCTGTTCTTTTCTCTTTTCCTTAGGAAGCGGCGTGCCGGATGGGAATGACACTGCCGAAGATGCCCGCAGAACAGAAGGAGCGATGAATGATGGGCAGAAGCGCTGCAAGGTAAGGCTGTTCCTAACAGTGTTCTTGTTCTTGCAGGAGCTGAGCGCAGAAGAAAGATGCAGGCCTACTGGAGACCGACCCGAACACGGTGAGTGTCACGCTGCAGGTGCAGAAAACACAAAGTATGTTTCTCAGCCTGGGCGTGGCTTAAATAGTCTCCCATGTGTCTCTGGGCTGAACCACACCCAAAAGACTAGACTGCACATCCAGTTCTGGGAACCGAAATATGTGGGGGCATCCATCTTGTCCCCATCAATGCACTACAAGTCCAATCCCCAATGTTATCCTATGGGAGTGAGTGAGTCTGGTGCCACAAGCGCCGTTGTCTGACGCCAAGTGGGTCTTTGGAGGGATGGAGAGGCCCTTGAGGGCCATGTAGGTGATTGTGGCCTGGCTCCAGCCTGACATCTTGGAGGGCTGGGGACATGAGGGGCAGGAATCATGACAGTTAACTATCGGTTGTTCGCGATTAGGGACCCACACCGTGCACTGCCGTTGTTTGGGGGTGATAGGGGATGGGTTCTGGGAGTTTACGGCAGTTGAAAAGACACTTGGTGACAGACGGCGTGGGACGAGGCAAGGTTTGCTGGCTTCAGTTTGTTGTTGACCCAGGCAACATGGCTGTGCCCCCTAGGATGGCCCATCCTGTAACCCTTCTTAGTTGGAATGTCCGCAGACTGGGCAACCCGACTAATGCACGCAAAATTGTCTCCTATGTTAATTGGAAGGGGGCGATGGTTCTATTCTTGCAAGAGACACATGCCCTGGGGCGGAAGGCCATGGCCTTTACACCAGACTGGGGCCACCAACGATACTACACTACTTATTCTTCACACACCAGGGGGTGATGACTCGTATTCATTGTTCTCTTCAGTTTACGCATTTAGGCACCAAGGTCGATGGGGGTGGGGGACATGTACTGATGCACAGAATATAGCAATGACGAGAACTGCTGCTGGTTAATGTATATGGCCCGAATGTAGACGATCCCAAATTTTATGATGTAGTGTTTCAGTAGTGCCCAGCGTACCCCATGGCTGAGATACTATGCAGGCTATCCTTGACCTCTCCCTGGATCACAGGGGCACTGTTGCTAGTGCAGCCACCAGGGCCAACTTGTGTATAGGCTTGCATGTGGACGCCATGAATATCTTTGACGCCTGGCGAACGCTGCTAAATCGGGAGTACGCATTTTATTCATCTGTGCACGATACCCACTCTCGTAGAGATCATTGTCTAGTGACAAGCTGTTTTTTGAGTAAGGTGATATGCTGTGAAATCCTGCTGCGCACTTTATCGGACCATTCTCCCATATAGCTAGATATGGAGCTTGTCCTTGGGGGTGGGCTTTGGCCATTGTGGCGATTTAAGCCAGCAGCACTACTAGACATGTTTTGTTTTTGTAAAACCTGCAGGAGCAGATCTCCTCTTACTCTGATATCAAGGAGGGCACGGTTGACTCTGTAGCGACTCTTTGGCAGGCATTTAAGGAATTTATTCGTGGTGTGGCCATATGAACTGAAATTGGGATACTGCAGAGTTTACAGGGTGAGCTGAACTCTAGGGAGGGCAAACTTTTGACGTTGCAGCAGCAGTATGCGCTTAGCCCCTCATGAATTGAGATACGCCATTAAAACGGAACTGGATGCCTTTCGTGAGGCGGCAGAGAGAGAGAGGTGAAGTATTTCAACAAGCCAGTGTTTGTTAGGAGGTATGGCAAAGCGAATAGGCCTAGTATGGTCCTTGCACACTTGGTGAAAATGGAAGGGGATGCTTGGAACATACTGTGTATTAAGCGCAGTGGTCGAAGTGAGCGGGAACAGTCGGGAACGGTGTTCCACTACTTTTTTTTAAATATATTTTTTTATAAATTTGTTTTTATTGGTGTTTTCAACATATAGGGCCTCATCACAAGTTGGGCCCTAACAGCGTTACCGCCAAACCCCCGGCGCTATTAGTGTCGGATCACGGGTTTGGCAGAACGGTAATTCCCTATTGGGCCCTTTCGGGAATTCCCCATTTCCCACTGGACTCAATGGGGAATTTTCAGCGCAACTTCTGTTGGCGGTATTACCACACGGTAATTGCACCGAAAATCGGCAAATTCCCTGTGCATTTACCCCCAGCTATAAGCTGGGGGTAAATGCAGCCAACTCTGTGATTCGGCGGACCCTTAAATGCAGCGGTGATGCCAGACTCGTGATGAGGCCGATACACAACAACCCCCCCTTTTCCCACCCCTCCTCGCCCCCTCCCAGGCCCGACATTCAGCCCCCGAAGACCCAGCATATGTTCTCTACTCCCTTCATGGGTAGTATTTACATTATGTGTAATAATTTCAAGTTTTGGGGACACCATTGTTGCATGTAGTCACCTCAAAGGTAATCCAGAATCATTCCCCAATCTTTGCGGAATTTGTCTTTCACCTTGTATCCCATTTGTCACCCATTCCATTGCCAATGTCCTCCACATCTTATGTATCCATTCAATGTTTGTAGGGTGGCGTTTTTTGTTTCCGTTTCCTCGCCACTATTGACCAAGCTGCTATTAGTATCATGAACGCTTTCCTCTGAGGTTTAGTAGGAATTTGGAATTCGGGGTCAAAGAGGCTGCACATCCATTCCATTGGTGAATAAGGCTGCCTACCATTTGTTTTATCTGGGCCCCTGTCTCTTCCCAGAAGCCCTGCAGCTTAGGATATTCCCACCAGACATGTCTCCAGTCCCTCCTCACCGAGCATCCCCTCCAGCATTCCTGTGTCACTCCTGGGAACATTGCGTAGAGCCATTCCAGAGTGTAGTGCCATTGTACCATAACTTTGTACCAGGTTTCCCTTTTTTTAATGGATTTGGTTAGCGTCGGGATTTGTTCACATAGTTTCCCAATGTTTTATAAGTATGTCTTCTCCTGCAGATGTTTGCCATCGAGTCATGTATGTGCAGATACGGTACGGGCCCTCCCCTTGAAGGATCGAGTATAGCTTGGAGACCAACTGCCTGTCCCCCAAGTGTGTTGTGATAAAATTCTCAAATGTGGTCAACCCTCTTGCCGCTATTTTATTTAGGTCTGGTTGTTTCAGCCAGTGCCTCAACTGATAGTATTCCAGCCTATCTTTTTCTGTAAAACCAAATTGTTGCTTACTCTCCTTGAATGCCCTGATCCCCCCTCCACCATCATATACCCCACTTTTTTACATCCCGCCTCCCGCCACCTTGCGAATGTGCCGACTCATCCCCGGGGAAAACTGGGTTTCCAAAGAGAGGTGTAAACAAGGATGGGGTAGTCGTTGGATGTCCCTGACTAAGAAGGTGGTCCCAAATGTCGCATACTAGCTGTAGTATCTGTCTCTTCCCTACATTTTGTGTTCTATCCTGGCTTTTTAACCATAATTGTCCCTCGAGGGGGGGACCCTGCTACTGCTTGGTCCCCCCCTCGCCGCAACTGGGCTGCCTCATAGTACTTTGCAAAATTTGGTAACCCCAGTCCACCCTTCAATCCGGGAACTATTCGATTCTCTAAGGCTATTCTAGGGCATTTGTTTTGCCATATAAATTGTGATACTCATTTATTTGGGCTTTAAAGTATGCTTGTAGCACCTTGACGGGTAACACGTGAAAGTAGTACAGTAGTTTAGGGAGTATAGTCATTTTTATTGTAGCTAGTACTCGAGTAACGGTGGGCCCTCATGCATCACTGTACCGAGTTGCAACGACGGGCGGGGCGTCCCATTAGTGGGTGAAGGCAGTTGCCATTTTCACACACAGCCGCACTAGATGGATTAATTTGTGATTTCAAACGGCCACAGATGCCTTTTCGACGTGATGTTGCAAATGAGGAATTCGAAGGGCGGCGCTTTCGGTTTTCAGCTAGCGGCGAGGAGATGCCCACAGGTCTGACTGCAAATATAACGTTCTATTGTTCAATGTCCTTGAGACAGGGGCCATGGCGAGGAAGCAATGATTGATATGAATAGTTTGGGATGCGCAATAGCGACGTGGGCGATGAGGCCGGACGTTCCCAAATACATGTTACTTCACAACACTTGAATTACGGGCTGGGGCACTGTGGATTTTGCAGGCTGCATGACGCACAGACTCAATGGAAATTTCTAATGTTATGTGAGTAAATAATCAGGCGTTATTATACCGGGATGAGGGAATGATGAATGGATGCATGGGCAGGTGATTTGGTACAGGGTTTGCCATGTACAGGGCTTGTTGGAATCTATCCGCCTCCCCTGCGCTATGTGATGCAGGGCTGCCATAGTGGGACCATCGTCTATCTGGCCTTGTTGAGCCCTCCCTGTCTCGACGCGCCTTCAGACACTTGTGTCCATGCACGTTAACATTCCCATCTGATGGAATCTGTTTTGACAGACGCATGCACAGGTACACTCGTTTGTGATGGTGTTTACACCTCGATATAGATGGTTATGAGTCGCAAGTGGCTTTGGGGTGGTGATGATCCTTTGGAGTGGGCTAGCATGCATATGGCTGTGGATTTAGTGTGATCATTGAAGTGAGTTGTTCGAATGTAGTTCTGATGGCCATTCTGTTCTTTTTCTTTTCTTTTGGTTGACAGGTATCTCCTCCCCTTTTGCCACTGCCATCTGTATGCCACTCCTGCAGATGGCTTTTACTCCCGACACCTGCTGCTTCGTGTTAATCACTGGAGCAGCATTATGATCTTATGGGACGATCGCCAATGGGCCACATGCCCTTACGCAGTACTAGTGGCTCGGAGCAACATTTCGGCCTTTCAGCTGGACTAGTGCCTCCCCATTGGGACGGCCCTGCGGTTCTGTGCGCTTCCATGTTGCCTTTTCGTACGTGAATGTGGCTCTGTGTACCATGATGGAACAGGGCGTCACACAAGTAGTAGCTGGTCATTCCTTGCGGATGCAGCCCACAATGGTGATATGTGTTTTGGAGTTCATGGACTAATGGCTGTATGGGCTTGGTGATTTTGTTGTGCATTAAATTTCTATTCTGATATGGGCCGTGTAGCGTTCTTCTTTGCGAGTGATGTGGCATATTCCTATTTGGGGAGCGATGTATTGTGAGGAGATCTGCATTGGGTTCCAGCTTCGGAGTTTAGTTGCGTGGTACTGTGCTGGGCGCGTTTGCCTACGGAGCCCAGTGAGGTCAGGGATGGGGGCTGCCAATATGACTGTTTGAATGTTGTCATGCTCAGGGGCGGGGGATTGGGTTTTGTGTAACAGATGCCGGTCAGCCAGGTGGACTGGTGGAATGTTGTGCTTTTCGGAATATTGCTGGTCACAGGTGCCTGTGTTTGCGTGCGTTTCGGGGGGGGGGACTGTGGTCATGTCCATTGGAATGGCTTCTGTATTCGTGCCATCTGTGCCCTGCAGCTCCCATTGGCCCCTCTTGTGATTCTTTTGTTCGTTGGCATGCATGGGTGACTTGTACATTTCACTGGTTGCATTGTGACTTCATTGCACCTACGGGGAGTTGTACTTTGTGGGCAGGGAGCGGTGTACAGGCACTCAGTGGGGCCGTTTACGGTTGATTCGCGATGCCGTACTTCTCACCATGGCGGAATGGTACTTTCCGCCATGCTTGATGGCGTTAGGTACATGTCCGCTAGGGTCGGAATTCGCGTACCCTTGCGCCATGGTGGTATTTACGATTTGGCATGGCGCGCGCGCGCGTGCTTGGTGCAGTTAGCGTTGGCGTTCACTACGGTGTCGCTAATGGATTCGTACTTTGCGGTGACGGGTCATAGTCGCACCGAGCGCTATTCGATGGCGGTATTGCATTTCCGCCATCGTTTTCCGATTTCCGGAGGGGTCGTAATGAGGCCCTATGTAATTAAAATAAAATAATAAAAATATATGAAAAGTATGTAAAAATTACCTTATGGAATATACAAATTAGGTTTAATTACACATTGTTAATTTTGGTGTATGATAGAGTGGCTTCACAAATGATGAATATGTCATAGATATTCATAAAAGAAATATCGCCAATTTATAAAAACACATGCATCTCATGATCATGATTGAGACCATTTAAAGTACTCCTAAAATAACAAATTAACTTGCATTCTTCTTGCCTTAATTTGAGCCTAATTGTAATGTGTAATTAAACCTAATTTGTATATTCCATAAGGTAATTTTTACATACTTTTCATATATTTTTATTATTTTATTTTAATTACATAGTCTAAATTTATTGTAAATTTGGAAGTCCACTTGAGGGATACTGAGTTATTTTGTGAGAATTTAATTTCTTCAAAGAATAGCCATTTGATGCGAGCACAGTAAATGACAAGTCATATGCCCGCGTTTGTTAAATTTACTCGAGCACGACGTCGCGCGCCCGTACGCGTGACGTCATCACGGTATTTTACGCATGACGTCATCGCGTCGGTGTGCGCGTGACGTCACTGTAAACACGGCCCGCGTTTTCGCGGGTAATATGCATATAAGATCCTGTGATGGGTGCAGGAACCCTTTAGAAAATCACAGACGTGGGATCTAACCCTTTGAATGGTGAGTTTTAAGATAATTCAAGATTAATGTCTAATGGAGGAGATTGTATCATAGCGATATATACGAATGAACTTATTATTATTTTTGTAGGTGAACTTTGTTTCCAGATACACATTTATGTGTTAAAAAGTTTGGAATGTGATAGCATTCAGCTATATATAAAAAAAATTTCAGGAAACTCAAACGTTAAAAGCTGGTGAGCATTTTTTATCATTTTTATTATTATTTCATTATACTAGTTAGTTTAGTAACTTTAACTAAAGAATTAAATTAAAAAAGGAATTTCTTATACAGATCTGAAAATTGAATTGACAACTCGAGACCGAGTAAACTGAGTGATCCGTTACACTTCAAACAGGAGAATTCTAGTGATCTATATATGGGGTAAGCCTTAGTTCCAGTAATATTGCATGATTGATCTAGTATTAACAGGGGAACACAGTCAAATTTACAAATTCACGAGAATTTATATTTTGGTCTAGCTAGAGTGGTCTCACAAGGTGAAAAAAATAAAATAGGATTTTGTGTTTAAAAACTAACTATGCATGTAATAAGCATTTTGAAATACTAAATATTGTTTCTTCAAAATTTAGTTAAATTTGGAAGTCGTTATAAAGAATGGTTTTTATGGGGGTAATGTCTCCATATTAGAGATTTCCTGGATATATGAACTAATTTATGGCTTTTGATTTTTTTTGGGATTTTCTTTTCATATCATTTCAAATATTTGACTATGGCAAAAAAACCTCTCTCATCCTGACCTGACATGTGGAACTATATGGTATGGTTTTTCATTTATAATTTTCTTAATTGCTATATATTATTTGACTGTATAATTTTACATAGCCTTGAGAACGACCTAAGGTCGAAACACGTGTCGGCTGTTTTTCTTTGACAAATTAAAAAACAATTTTTGTTGGGAATTATTGCACTGATGGACTTAAATTGATGTTGTTTTGACTAAAATTGTTGAGGAATTTTGTTAAAGTATAGGTGTGAGAGCGAGATATCTTCCCGAACCAGTTTTTTAACTTGTATTTTTGTTACAAACTTTGTGGGAAGTTTGAGGGTAAGATATAACTTGCTGCCGACCCATATTTTTTAAGATTTTTTGGTGGTAAATAGCGCACATGACTTAATAGCGATCCCACAAGTGTTGGTAATTTGTTATTTTCGCTTTTTTGTGCCTGCTGAAATCCACCACCAGAGATGGCGAGTTATATGAGTAACAGGGATGAGGACAGAGCTGCATTATTTGCACCTAGGGGAAGCACATCTAACCCCTTTAGGAGTAGTTACACTGCAACAGAAACACTTAGACAGAAATTTGTTAAATTGGAGAGATTGTCGAAAAAGGCAAATTAACAAGTATTGGGAAAATGCATCCTTAGTGAATTATTTAGAAAATAACATCATTCCCCGAGGTTTGAGAATATTGATATTCCCAAACTTCGATAAGGATGAAGATGCTGATCTGGCAGAAAATTGGGAAAAGAATCTTAATCAAAGTTCTAGAACAATGTTAGAATTATTAATAACACATGCTACAAGAGAACACAAGAGGGTTACAGAACAAATCAATAAAGTTAAAGAAGAAATCAAGGGTATGCCAAATACAGAAAGTACAAAAGAGAAGAATTATGAGAAAATGAATGAAATTTTGCGAGAATATCAAGATGACATTAAATTAAGAAAATTTAGAAAGTTTTTCAGAGATGACAAGGACTATAGACTACAAAGGGTATATACTTTCCAACCTAAATATGATAACATAACACCACCATCGAGAGTAAGTTCATTTAACTCTACACCTGCCAGCTCAGATCCAGATTCAGAGGAAGATGTTATTGACAATATGGAACTCTCTGATAATACTAAAGAAGTTATTGATACCGCACCTAGTGGAGGAAAAAGTTTTTTAGAACAGATACGGAGACACAAAAAGGGAAATATCAGATTTATAAATCAAAAACAAGTCAGATTCACAACACCACCAGCAGCATTTATACCAACACCAGGTTCCACACAAGGGGCAGGAGAGGGGGTAAGCGGAAGCGGGAGTGGAAGCTCCGACGAAGATCAGGGTCGTCCTGGAATTTCGACCAGGTCCAGTACCAAGAAACGACAGGGGAACCAATGAAATGTGATCTGGTTATCAATTTGTCGGATAAACGCCTCTCAGAGGTGGAAATTGCCGTGTTGAAGAAAGGCTTTTCCTTTGCACCAAGTGCAAAAACAGATTTTGTGAATTTTCAGATAGATATTTTCAAATTTATAAGAAAATTGAAATTAAAGAAATTCTTTGCAACTCAGGTTAAAGTGTTTCAGCCTAAGACCACGTTGAACCCGCTGAGTTTGTATACTATCTCTGACATTTACAATATTACTACCCTGACGAATTTAAATCAAGATACTATAGTGGATAAAGAGTCAATTTGTCAAACATTGGGTGTTAATACCAGATATCTTGATTTAAAAGAATTAAAGCCGAAATCGAAATTTACTCCACAATTGGGTACAGAAAATGTAATTGAAACTTTCCATAAAGCAATCATTAAAGATATCCATAGACATATGGATAGTGGAATTTATAAGAGAAAGGGATGCAGATCCAATTTAAGGAAAGAGGAAACGGAAGCTTTAGTGGCTTTAATGAATGACAAAATGATAACTATTAAAGAAGCGGACAAAGGAGGTAACATTGTAGTGATGAACACTAATGATTATATTACAATGGCCATGTTACATTTGGATACTTCACATTGTTACACCCCTTTGAAATCTAACCCTACAAAGAAAATTGTAACTGAACATTTGAAATTAATACAGTCATGGTATGACAAGGGCTTTTTATCAGACGATGAAAAGGCTTTTTTGACCAATACGGAGCCGACTATGCCCACCCTATATTTTTTGCCCAAGATACATAAGATTTATGAAACTTTACCATCAGTTAGACCTATTATGAGTGGTATAGGGTGGGTAACAGAAGGCATGTCACAGTATTTGGATGAAGCCCTAAAACCTTATGTTCTGAAAATGAAATCCTACATTAGGGATAGTGGACATGTTTTGCAATCTCTCAAAAATTTGAAATGGGAACCAGATTATCTTCTAGCTACGCTGGATGTCTCAGCACTTTATACTAGCATAGATCATGATTTGGCAATTCAGACATTAGACTACACCTTTGGAAATTCGTCTGCCTCTTATATACAACATATAGACATGCTCAAGAGTTTTTTGAGATTCACATTAGATAATGTATTTATCTTTAACGAGCAATACTATGTACAGGCCAAAGGGGTAGCGATGGGTGCAAAATTTGCACCGTCCCTGGCCAACCTGTTTATGGCCCAATATGAGGAAACACACATCTATGTACAAGAAACGTTTAGAACCAACCTAATAGTATGGAAGAGATTTATAGACGATGTATTAATTGTATGGAAAGGATCACCTGAATCATTTGAAACCTTTGTGGCACATACCAACAACAACAAATTTGGTATCATTTTTACTGGTTCAGCTAGCTCGGAAAGCATTGATTTTCTTGACTTACATATTTTTGTTGACAATGGGCATTTTGAGACCAAAACATATCGTAAACCAACAGAGGTAAACTCTGTACTTTGTGCACAAAGTAGTCACCAAAGATCTACGATAGAGAATATCCCAGTGGGGGAATTTTATCGGGCCAGGAGAAATTGCAGTCGAGATATGGACTACCATGAAGAAACTAAATTGCTTGTGAACAGATTTAGAGATAGGGGTTACAATTTAAGATGCATAAAGAAAGCGGTTGAAAAGTACAAAGAATGTAGTCAAGTGGAACTTTTATGCGAACATGTAAAGAAGCAACCAAGTGAACATATTTCTATAATAACACAATTTTCTCAAGATTCATCATATCTTTATAAAATGGTGTCCAAACATTGGGATATCTTGAGACTTGATGAGGATCTGCTACCTTTCCTGACGGAAAAACCTAAGTTCACTTTTAAGAGAGCACATACAATAAAACAGAAATTGAGTCCGTCCTTTTTGAATATCAAAGAGGAAAATATTAAGGAGACTTGGTTAAAAGGAAAGAAGGGTTTTTTCAAATGTGGTAATTGCAATCAGTGCAAGTATGCACATGCAAATTGTGATGTTTTTTTCTGATATTAATGGAATGACTATTAAGATTAAGGAATTTATTAATTGCAAAACTAGTTATGTTATTTATGCCATCATCTGTATATGTGGAAAACTTTATATTGGTAGCACCATTCGACAATTGAGATTTCGGATAAGGGAACATTTGGCTAGTCTAAGAAGTATTGACCCGAAGTCACCTCTTGCAATCCATTGGCAGCAATGTCATCAGTTAGATAATCAAGAAAATATTAGGTATATTGGACTAACACAGATTACATTGGGGAAACGAGGTGGTAATCTTAGGCTCAAATTAAGGCAAGAAGAATGCAAGTTAATTTGTTATTTTAGGAGTACTTTAAATGGTCTCAATCATGATCATGAGATGCATGTGTTTTTATAAATTGGCGATATTTCTTTTATGAATATCTATGACATATTCATCATTTGTGAAGCCACTCTATCATACACCAAAATTAACAATGTGTAATTAAACCTAATTTGTATATTCCATAAGGTAATTTTTACATACTTTTCATATATTTTTATTATTTTATTTTAATTACATAGTCTAAATTTATTGTAAATTTTGAAGTCCACTTGAGGGATACTGAGTTATTTTGTGAGAATTTAATTTCTTCAAAGAATAGCCATTTGATGCGAGCACAGTAAATGACAAGTCATATGCCCGCGTTTGTTAAATTTACTCGAGCACGCCGTCGCGCGCCCGTACGCGTGATGTCATCACGGTATTTTACGCATGACGTCATCACGTCGGTGTGCGCATGACGTCACTGTAAACACGGCCCGCGTTTTCGCGGGTAATATGCATATAAGATCCTGTGATGGGTGCAGGAACCCTTTAGAAAATCACAGACGTGGGATCTAACCCTTTGAATGGTGAGTTTTAAGATAATTCAAGATTAATGTCTAATGGAGGAGATTGTATCATAGCGATATATACGAATGAATTTATTATTATTTTTGTAGGTGAACTTTGTTTTCAGATACACATTTATGTGTTAAAAAGTTTGGAATGTGATAGCATTCAGCTATATATAAAAAAAATTTCTGGAAACTCAAACGTTAAAAGCTGGTGAGCATTTTTTATCATTTTTATTATTATTTCATTATACTAGTTAGTTTAGTAACTTTAACTAAAGAATTAAATTAAAAAAGGAATTTCTTGTACAGATCTGAAAATTGAATTGACAACTCGAGACCGAGTAAACTGAGTGATCCGTTACACTTCAAACAGGAGAATTCTAGTGATCTATATATGGGGTAAGCCTTAGTTCCAGTAATATTGCATGATTGATCTAGTATTAACAGGGGAACACAGTCAAATTTACAAATTCACGAGAATTTATATTTTGGTCTAGCTAGAGTGGTCTCACAAGGTGAAAAAAATAAAATAGGATTTTGTGTTTAAAAACTAACTATGCTTGTAATAAGCATTTTGAAATACTAAATATTGTTTCTTCAAAATTTAGTTAAATTTGGAAGTCGTTATAAAGAAGGGTTTTTATGGGGGTAATGTCTCCATATTAGAGATTTCCTGGATATATGAACTAATTTATGGCTTTTGATTTTTTTTGGGATTTTCTTTTCATATCATTTCAAATATTTGACTATGGCAAAAAAACCTCTCTCATCCTGACCTGGAACTATATGGTATGGTTTTTCATTTATAATTTTCTTAATTGCTATATATTATTTGACTGTATAATTTTACATAGCCTTGAGAACGACCTAAGGTCGAAACACGTGTCGGCTGTTTTTCTTTGACAAATTAAAAAACAATTTTTGTTGGGAATTATTGCACTGATGGACTTAAATTGATGTTGTTTTGACTAAAATTGTTGAGGAATTTTGTTAAAGTATAGGTGTGAGCGCGAGATATCTTCCCGAACCAGTTTTTTAACTTGTATTTTTGTTACAAACTTTGTGGGAAGTTTGAGGGTAAGATATAACTTGCTGCCGACCCATATATTTTAAGATTTTTTGGTGGTAAATAGCGCACATGACTTAATAGCGATCCCACAAGTGTTGGTAATCTGTTCCGCAACTTGTTGGACAGCCTGCTGCTTTCTCTGCTCTCACAGCGAAACCTAAGCCTGCCGACTATCCTAGGCCTATCATTGCCCTCATCATAAACTATCGCAACCACAATTTAATTCTTCAATGTGCCAGAGGGAAGAAGGAGCTGCATCTAGACTCCCAGATGATTCATATTTACCCAGACTTAACAGTGGCAGTCCAGCAGGAGCGGCACATGTTTCTGGGAGCTAAGAAACTGCTTTGTAAAAGAAATATCCCTTATGCGTTGCTATTCCTGGCAATACTAAAGCTTCAGTTTAATAACAATACATATTTGTTCACAGTGCTGGAGGAGGCGGTTTCTTTTATTGAGTCTAACATTCAAATGGGGAGTGCTGGGGGCAGAGAATCTCCGATTCTTGCTTGTAAGCTCTATAGTGCATGCTATTGCTATTATCTGTTATTGTACGAGGTAATTGCAATGTGCTGAATTTTGAGCTTGGGTCCACAGCTCCCTCCTTGGTTAATGTATCGCTCACCTGGTATCCACAGGGACGTCACTCAGCCTGTTCTGACCTCTTACGACCTTGAACCCTTCCCTGGAGTCTACTCGACTGGAGACTGGGCCTTGTTTTCTTGGAAAGTGTGCTCTCCGTCCTGCTTTCAGCGAAGGGGCACGTTGATTGATGCAGGCTCGTTTTTGCCTAGTTACTTCACTGGCAAGAGTCAGACAGGTAAGTATAATTAGTCTTTTGAACAGTTCTCTAACTTCGTTCCTTTCCTTTCTTAGATGATGGCCGGCGTCCGGTGATGGCGACGTGCTGCTGAGATGAGTAGCGCTGAAGGTGAGTGAGAGCGCGATGCGCGATGCAACCCTTTCGTATTTGTATTGAACTGAGTTATTTGTCTGGGTCTTTTAGGTGCTGCGACGTTTTCAGCGTGGATGCCGGTTATGAAGAAGAAATGCGGTGAGTAAGCGCGGTATGCGGCGCCTCTAGATGTTTCCACGCTAACCTGGAGTGTCTTTTCCCTCTTGCAGATGGATGAGAAGTTCCGGAGACAGAGTTCCCCGAGAGCGGCTGGGGTTCAGTTAAGCATTTGAAGCTCGTACCGTCTTTAAAAATAGCCGAAGATTTGCTGACTGCTTACTAATGCCTTTTTTCTGTTCTTTTCTCTTTTCCTTAGGAAGCGGCGTGCCGGATGGGAATGACACTGCCGAAGATGCCCGCAGAACAGAAGGAGCGATGAATGATGGGCAGAAGCGCTGCAAGGTAAGGCTGTTCCTAACAGTGTTCTTGTTCTTGCAGGAGCTGAGCGCAGAAGAAAGATGCAGGCCTACTGGAGACCGACCCGAACACGGTGAGTGTCACGCTGCAGGTGCAGAAAACACAAAGTATGTTTCTCAGCCTGGGCGTGGCTTAAATAGTCTCCCATGTGTCTCTGGGCTGAACCACACCCAAAAGACTAGACTGCACATCCAGTTCTGGGAACCGAAATATGTGGGGGCATCCATCTTGTCCCCATCAATGCACTACAAGTCCAATCCCCAATGTTATCCTATGGGAGTGAGTGAGTCTGGTGCCACAAGCGCCGTTGTCTGACGCCAAGTGGGTCTTTGGAGGGATGGAGAGGCCCTTGAGGGCCATGTAGGTGATTGTGGCCTGGCTCCAGCCTGACATCTTGGAGGGCTGGGGACATGAGGGGCAGGAATCATGACAGTTAACTATCGGTTGTTCGCGATTAGGGACCCACACCGTGCACTGCCGTTGTTTGGGGGTGATAGGGGATGGGTTCTGGGAGTTTACGGCAGTTGAAAAGACACTTGGTGACAGACGGCGTGGGACGAGGCAAGGTTTGCTGGCTTCAGTTTGTTGTTGACCCAGGCAACATGGCTGTGCCCCCTAGGATGGCCCATCCTGTAACCCTTCTTAGTTGGAATGTCCGCAGACTGGGCAACCCGACTAATGCACGCAAAATTGTCTCCTATGTTAATTGGAAGGGGGCGATGGTTCTATTCTTGCAAGAGACACATGCCCTGGGGCGGAAGGCCATGGCCTTTACACCAGACTGGGGCCACCAACGATACTACACTACTTATTCTTCACACACCAGGGGGTGATGACTCGTATTCATTGTTCTCTTCAGTTTACGCATTTAGGCACCAAGGTCGATGGGGGTGGGGGACATGTACTGATGCACAGAATATAGCAATGACGAGAACTGCTGCTGGTTAATGTATATGGCCCGAATGTAGACGATCCCAAATTTTATGATGTAGTGTTTCAGTAGTGCCCAGCGTACCCCATGGCTGAGATACTATGCAGGCTATCCTTGACCTCTCCCTGGATCACAGGGGCACTGTTGCTAGTGCAGCCACCAGGGCCAACTTGTGTATAGGCTTGCATGTGGACGCCATGAATATCTTTGACGCCTGGCGAACGCTGCTAAATCGGGAGTATGCATTTTATTCATCTGTGCACGATACCCACTCTCGTAGAGATCATTGTCTAGTGACAAGCTGTTTTTTGAGTAAGGTGATATGCTGTGAAATCCTGCTGCGCACTTTATCGGACCATTCTCCCATATAGCTAGATATGGAGCTTGTCCTTGGGGGTGGGCTTTGGCCATTGTGGCGATTTAAGCCAGCAGCACTACTAGACATGTTTTGTTTTTGTAAAACCTGCAGGAGCAGATCTCCTCTTACTCTGATATCAAGGAGGGCACGGTTGACTCTGTAGCGACTCTTTGGCAGGCATTTAAGGAATTTATTCGTGGTGTGGCCATATGAACTGAAATTGGGATACTGCAGAGTTTACAGGGTGAGCTGAACTCTAGGGAGGGCAAACTTTTGACGTTGCAGCAGCAGTATGCGCTTAGCCCCTCATGAATTGAGATACGCCATTAAAACGGAACTGGATGCCTTTCGTGAGGCGGCAGAGAGAGAGAGGTGAAGTATTTCAACAAGCCAGTGTTTGTTAGGAGGTATGGCAAAGCGAATAGGCCTAGTATGGTCCTTGCACACTTGGTGAAAATGGAAGGGGATGCTTGGAACATACTGTGTATTAAGCGCAGTGGTCGAAGTGAGCGGGAACAGTCGGGAACGGTGTTCCACTACTTTTTTTTAAATATATTTTTTTATAAATTTGTTTTTATTGGTGTTTTCAACATATAGGGCCTCATCACAAGTTGGGCCCTAACAGCGTTACCGCCAAACCCCCGGCGCTATTAGTGTCGGATCATGGGTTTGGCAGAACGGTAATTCCCTATTGGGCCCTTTCGGGAATTCCCCATTTCCCACTGGACTCAATGGGGAATTTTCAGCGCAACTTCTGTTGGCGGTATTACCACACGGTAATTGCACCGAAAATCGGCAAATTCCCTGTGCATTTACCCCCAGCTATAAGCTGGGGGTAAATGCAGCCAACTCTGTGATTCGGCGGACCCTTAAATGCAGCGGTGATGCCAGACTCGTGATGAGGCCGATACACAACAACCCCCCCTTTTCCCACCCCTCCTCGCCCCCTCCCAGGCCCGACATTCAGCCCCCGAAGACCCAGCATATGTTCTCTACTCCCTTCATGGGTAGTATTTACATTATGTGTAATAATTTCAAGTTTTGGGGACACCATTGTTGCATGTAGTCACCTCAAAGGTAATCCAGAATCATTCCCCAATCTTTGCGGAATTTGTCTTTCACCTTGTATCCCATTTGTCACCCATTCCATTGCCAATGTCCTCCACATCTTATGTATCCATTCAATGTTTGTAGGGTGGCGTTTTTTGTTTCCGTTTCCTCGCCACTATTGACCAAGCTGCTATTAGTATCATGAACGCTTTCCTCTGAGGTTTAGTAGGAATTTGGAATTCGGGGTCAAAGAGGCTGCACATCCATTCCATTGGTGAATAAGGCTGCCTACCATTTGTTTTATCTGGGCCCCTGTCTCTTCCCAGAAGCCCTGCAGCTTAGGATATTCCCACCAGACATGTCTCCAGTCCCTCCTCACCGAGCATCCCCTCCAGCATTCCTGTGTCACTCCTGGGAACATTGCGTAGAGCCATTCCAGAGTGTAGTGCCATTGTACCATAACTTTGTACCAGGTTTCCCTTTTTTTAATGGATTTGGTTAGCGTCGGGATTTGTTCACATAGTTTCCCAATGTTTTATAAGTATGTCTTCTCCTGCAGATGTTTGCCATCGAGTCATGTATGTGCAGATACGGTACGGGCCCTCCCCTTGAAGGATCGAGTATAGCTTGGAGACCAACTGCCTGTCCCCCAAGTGTGTTGTGATAAAATTCTCAAATGTGGTCAACCCTCTTGCCGCTATTTTATTTAGGTCTGGTTGTTTCAGCCAGTGCCTCAACTGATAGTATTCCAGCCTATCTTTTTCTGTAAAACCAAATTGTTGCTTACTCTCCTTGAATGCCCTGATCCCCCCTCCACCATCATATACCCCACTTTTTTACATCCCGCCTCCCGCCACCTTGCGAATGTGCCGACTCATCCCCGGGAAAAACTGGGTTTCCAAAGAGAGGTGTAAACAAGGATGGGGTAGTCGTTGGATGTCCCTGACTAAGAAGGTGGTCCCAAATGTCGCATACTAGCTGTAGTATCTGTCTCTTCCCTACATTTTGTGTTCTATCCTGGCTTTTTAACCATAATTGTCCCTCGAGGGGGGACCCTGCTACTGCTTGGTCCCCCCCTCGCCGCAACTGGGCTGCCTCATAGTACTTTGCAAAATTTGGTAACCCCAGTCCACCCTTCAATCCGGGAACTATTCGATTCTCTAAGGCTATTCTAGGGCATTTGTTTTGCCATATAAATTGTGATACTCATTTATTTGGGCTTTAAAGTATGCTTGTAGCACCTTGACGGGTAACACGTGAAAGTAGTACAGTAGTTTAGGGAGTATAGTCATTTTTATTGTAGCTATCCTCCCCAGCCAGGAAATGCGCATTGAAGTCCATCTGCTCGGGTCTAGTTTAAGTCTGGATTGCAGTCCCAGATAGTTTGCAGCATGCAGGCCAGAGATAGAGTGTGTTAGATTAATCCCCAAGTACGCTAACCTTAAACGGGGAGATACTGGACAGGGAATGTACTTGGTGTACACTTAGACCCAAGTTTAAAAGTTCAGATTTGGACATATTGATTTTTTAGGCCAGCTACCTTTTCCATGTCTGAAAGTTTGTTAAGCTGGGCAGGTACTGAAATCTATGGATTTGTCATATCATCATGTGGTCAGTGAATGCCGCTACCTTGTGCTCTTCGTCCCCGAAACGTATCCAACTTATCTCTGAGTTTTGCCTAATGGACGTAAGAAGTGGTTCTAGGTAAACTGCATATAGGAGCAGGGACAAGGGGCACCCTTGCATTGTCCCTCGTATTATTATTTAACCGATAGTTTTATTTTATTTTTATTGAGAGCCTCATTGTAAGGGTGTTCTAGTTAGCTTTGACCATGTTTATGAACTTAGGGCCCAGCACCATCCGTTCCATTGTCTCGAACAGGAAGAGCCCTTCGACATGGTCGAAAGGCTTTTTCAGCATCAGTTGAAATCAGTGCTGCCGGGACCCGGCAGAGTTCTACTTTCTCTTTAAGATGGGCCAGTCTCCTGGTGTTATCCCAGCTTTGCCTCCCTCTTATAAACCCTGCTTGGTCTGTATTAATTATATCCGGCAAAAGAGGTGCCAATCTAGCTGCTAGGATCCCTGTGTACATTTTTGCATCTACGTTTAATATGGTGATTGGGCGGTAGGATCCACATAGTTACGGATCTTTATTCGGTTTGCTGAGCATAACCACCTTTGCTTCTGACATTGACTGGGTTACTGCGCCCGAGTCTCAGTGCGTTGAAGAGCCAGGCCAATCGTGGGCATAGATTTTTGCTAAATGTTTGATAGAAACATGATGGGAATCCATCTGGGCTAGGCGTTTTATTCCTTGGAAGGCCCTTCATTACAGCCTCCACCTCCTCCCTAGTGATTTCCTCTTCTAATCTTTCTCTGTCTTGGAGTGCGATCTTACGCAACTGGATTCTCCCAAGATAATGCTGTACTGCTTGATGATCGGGGTTATCAGATTTGTACGAAGAACCATAATATTTTTCCAAAGAACCCACTATCGACTCTGTATCTGTGGCTATTGCCCCATCTTGCTGTTTCATAGCCAATACTGTGCAGCTTGCCTCAGTTCTTCTTAGTTGCCTGGCTAGGAGTCTATGAGCTCTATTTGCATTTATATAGTATCGTTGCTGCATGTTCAGGAGAGACCTTTCTGCCCTGCGCAATCTAAGAAGTTCCAATTGGCCTACGATTCTTTTAATTTTCTTATACATATCCTTACATTTGTTCCTGCCCATGGATAGCATGGTCTCTTTTAGTTGGGACTCCAAATCTAATTCCATCTCTGTCCATTGTTTCTGTCTCTGGGCCTGAACAGCAATAATCTCCCCTCTCATTACGGCATTAAACGCATCCCAGATCCCATCTTGTGGGGTTCTTTGGTTGTCGTTATCTGCAGAGTACTCTTCTATCCTGTTCCCCAGGTGTTCCCTCAGTGCTACATCTGCGAGTATCCCCCCGGGAAACGACCAGGCCCATAGACCTCTACATGGAACCCACCCTTTTATTTTAAAAACAAGCGGTACGTGGTCAGATAATGATATCGCTCTTAGAGTGACCTCCTCCACTTCTCCCAGCAGACCTGCTGATACCCAAACCTAGTCTATCCTGCGTAGGGTCTGATAGATGTGCGAAAAACAAGTGAAACCACTTTCTTCCCCTTTCTTCACACGCCAGAGATCTTTAAGGCCTACATTGTTAAGCACCTCCTTTAAACGTTTCGTAGAACGGTTTCCTCCCTGTCCACTCCCCGTGCTCCTGTCCTTACTAGGGTGCCACGCCAGATTGAAGTTACCCGATAGTATAACTTCCCAACTGCAAACTTTTCCAGCCTCTGCAGCACTCCCTGTAGAAAGCTTTCCTGTCCAGTGTTTGGTGTGTATAGCGTTCATAGGGCCATCTTCTTAAGCACTATTTGCAGCCGTAGGAATAGAAACCTCCCGTTTGTCCTCTAGTGTATGTGTCACTTTTGCTTGTAGTGAGCTCCTGAGGCCTATCAAGACTCCTGCTGTTTTACTCTGAGCGTTTGCCTGGTATAGTTGCGTGAAGTGATGAAAGCGGGGTATCGCTTTATCAGTTTTCTTAATGTGGGTCTCTTGGAGCATTATTATATCAGCTCAATATCTGTTTATCAGACCTTCCACTTTTTTGCATTTGGCAGGGGAATTTAAGCCCCTTACGTTATGTGACATAAACGTGAGTGACATTGTAGCTTGTACTGGTCTTTCCCTTCATTTTCATCCTTGCCAAGACTTTGAGACAGATCAGCCTTGTTCTGCACATTCAGATCTTCCATTCTCCCTTCTCCCTCTCCCATCTCTCACTTTCAGGCACTTCCCCATCCTCCCCTCTAGAACCCCCCTCACAACTTCTTCCCTCACTAACTTTAACAACTTTAACTTCCCTCTCCCACCTCCTCTTCCCCGGTCAGGTCCTGTGTTCCCGGGAACTACCCAGATACTATCCTGGGTCATTGGACCTGGTCAAACCCCAGGGTCTTCTCTTGCAGGGGCGAACTACACCCCCTGTTGCATTCCATAACACCACTCCGACTTCCTTCTCTCCATCTGGGCTGATAAGACCTAGTGATCCCGCCAATCTTGGCAGCTTCTTTATTGACCAAGTCGTTTTCCTCTCCTCGTGGTACCCTGCTGGGGTGCTTTGAATGTACTATAACGGTGAATTGTCCTCTACTGTCAGTTTCCCTCCTTGGGATGCGCTCCTCCCGATTATTTTGGGGGGGCCTCTCAGTTCAGTGGCTCTGTTACCGCTCCTTCGTCTGCTTCCGGACCATTCCCAAGGTCTCCCGCCCTCGCTGGGAGCCGAAGGTCTAGCTGCTTGTTTTTTGATCCACTTCTTCCTCCTCCAGATTCATTACCGACAGGTCTTCGTCGCATGTCGTGACTCGCTGTTGCCTCCCCTCTCACGGAAAAAGAAGACCAAATGAGAACGTCCATTTATAGGGAATGTTCCTGGCTGTTAAGGCTTTGGTCACCGGGTTCATTGCCCTTTCCTTCTGTAGGGTAGATACTGCCAGGTCTTGGTATAACTGGATTTGGACCCTGTTGATAGTCACTCCTGAGTGGGCCCCAGCTGCTCGAAGTATGGCTTCTTTCATCGTATATGACGATAGGGCCACTAGGACGTCTCTTGGCCTTGATCCAGGGTCTTGCCTCTTGGGTCCTACTCTGTGGACACAGTCTATTCCCACTTCCTCCGGTAGAATCTCAGTTAAGAGGCTTCCAAAGCACTGTTGTATAGTTTCTTTCAGGTCCGCTTCTGGAGTATCTTCACTCAGGCCTTTCACACGTATGTGTGACCTACGAGAGCGGTACTCCAAATCTTCTGCCTGCAGCTCGAGATTGTGGATAGCCCTTGCCACTTGCTCTAAGAGGTCACTATTCTGTCTCACCTCTTCAGCCACGTCAGAAAAAAACCCTTTCACTAATGTCTACTCTGGAGCCCAAATCAGTGACTTCCTTCCTTACATCTTGTTAAGAGCTCTGCCGTTCATCCTTCATTCTGGAAAGCCGGTCTTGGAAGGAGCTTACCATTCGGCTCTCCATTCCCTTAAGGCGCTCCTGTAGGTCCTTGTTCAAAGCCATAGTCGGTGGTTCCCCCTCCATAAAGCCGCTCTTTGGTAGGTCCCCAGAGCCAGTCGCCAAAGATTCTTCTGTTAGTTGACACCAGCACCGTTCCAAGTGTCCACCTTGTGGGTCCGATGTCCCTTTGCTTTAGGCTGGAGCAAACCTTCGCCTGGCTCCTGGCATCTGTGAGATAGATTTGTGATTCCCCTCAAGTGTCCCCACCTGCTGCTGATGGGGGGTTGACGAGTGTTGACGGGGTTAGACCCTCTCTCCCTTCAGGGTGCCCTCCCACCTTGGGGTAGGGCTGCAGGGTGACGAAGCAGCTGGGGATGGGGGAGGAAGAGCCAGAGCCATCCGTCCACTTTGTTTGCTTCAGGGAATTTCCCTGATTACCAGCGCTTTTTACCATGGGGATCCTTTAGCTCTTGCCAGCTTGCAGGGTCTTAGTTCCTTGTTTGTGCAGTGTGCAGGTTGTGACCCCTCTTGTGGTGTGTTTCCGCATCCCGTAGCTTTCTTGAGGTTACTGAGAGCAGTGGTACGTGAGGCTGTGTGGTTGTGGTCTCTGAATCCTCAAATCCTAGTTTCCCCTTATATAAAGCCAGTCATGTCCCCCACCTTCATCTTTAGGGCTCCAGCTTTTAATTGTGTCCCCATCCCTGCAGAGATCCTCCGGTCTGCTTTATGCTATTAGCTACTAGTTTCTCATTCGCTGATGACCAAGCAGGCTCCCTGGCTCCTCCGCAGTGGGACTATGGGCCATTGGATAGTCCTTCTTCCCCCTTTGGGATCAGAGGGAAGGGGTCAAGAGCAAATACGCCGCAGCTGAGGAAGGGCCCTGGTATGGGTCCGGACTTGATTCATTGCTGTTCCTATCCCGCTGCCCAAGCGGATTCCCTGGCTCCTCCTCCATGGGCCCGTGGAGCTTCTGAGTTTCCTAGTTCCCTCAGTCTTGGGAATGGGGGTGTCAGGCGCTTGTTCCGTGCAGCAGGGGGTGGAGTAGAAAGGGGAAGAGGAGAGCTTTGCTGCAGTCTCCGGGCGTGTTGCGGCCCTCGGTCGGCTCTTCCCCACTCACCGCACACCCCGCAGGGGGGACCGCCCTCCGCTCCTTCCCTCTCTGTAGTCAGCTGCTGTGTCGCGGGCCAGCTCCTCCACCTGCGCCCGCCGCCGATTGCTGGATCTTAAGGTGCAACTCCCTCTTCCTCCTCCTCCACCTTGAGCTACAGCTTGGGAGAACGCGTCCCTCTCCGGCTCCACTGATCACCGCAAACAAAGGGGGTCAGGGATCCTCCACAGCTGGCAGCCTTTTCCGTTAACAGCTGACAGGCACTACACGGCTACTTGGCGGGAGTATCCAATGCTCATCTCCCCAGGCTGGTTGCTGGATCAATTATAATGAGACCTTTATAGCGAATTTCATGCTGGATCGCTTCTTTAGTCAGACAGCCCTCAGGCTTACTTCAGTAGGCCCAGGCGGAGGACAGGAATGCACGGTGCCCATCTTGGAATCCCCTACTTTTATTTATTTTTAATGTTAACAGCTGCTCTACTTTTTGCAACCATTTTCACCATCCCAGAACTGTTCTTTGTGATGTTAAAGCACATTCCTCCACCTTACCACTGGATAGCAGTCACAGCTAAACTGAAATCTATTTATTTATATTGGATATAAACCAGCACGACTGCAACCATTGAAAATGTGTTGCAAGCTGCTCCTTTCCTTCCTACTCTGTTCCCCGCCGGAGTCATATTGCCACTACTTTTTTGGTACACTTCTATCACTGATTAAGCGCCAAGATGGCACGATGGTGCATACCAATGACGAGATTGACAGTTTTATACGGTTTTACTCTGACCTCTATTGCCCCCAGGGCACTGCTACTTCAAGTGAAACTGAGTGTTTCTTTAATGGGATACCGACCACTTTACTATCTGCTGGAGCCAGAGAGACTCTCGACTTACCTATGATGGTTGAGGAGATTAAGGAGGCCATAAGGAGGCTGCCTAATGGTAAGGTTCTGGGATCCGATGGTTTCTGTGCAGAATTTTACAAAGAATTCCAGGATTCGCTCACCCCGTATATGTTACAGCTGTGGGAGGAGGCATCGCAGAAGGGTGTATTGCCTGACACCGGCTACAAAGCAATCATTCTTTTATTGAAACCTGACAAACCGGTTGAGGACTACGGATCGTAAAGGACTTTGTCCCTTATTAACACAGATGCAAAAGTCTTTTCAAAGGTCCTAGCATCGAGGCTGTCTCCATTGATGCCCTATATGGTCCACTCTGACCAGTCGGGCTTACTTCCTGGTCGTTCGACTATCCTCAACTTGCAGAGATTGTATGGCGTGATGGGGTTGACCCTCCCCAAATTGTAGTGCTGTAGTGGCGTCATTGGATATGAGGGAGGCATTTGACCTAGTGTCCTGGGCCTTTTCTATATCAGGTATTAGCCAACTATGGGTTTAGGCCACAGTTTATTTTGTGGGTCAGGCTCCTTTACACCTACCCGTAATGTGAGAGTGCACGCAACCAGGTTTCTATCTCCGGTGGCGCAGCTGGAGGGGGGCACCCGACAGGGCTGCCCCTTTTTGCCCCTCCTTTTGCCCTTAATTATTGAACCTCTTGCTGCTAGGATCAGCGATAAGCATGCCAGTGTGGGTATATGGCTAGGAGGGAGGTCTGAAATAATTTCACTCTATGCTGATGATATACTCATATATTCAAGACCCGGAAGTTAGTCTGTCAACACTGATTGCAGTAGTGACGGATTCCAGCAGATACGCAGATACTCTGGTTTGCACCTCAATGCAGACAAGTCAGACTCATTTCCTTTAACAGATGCAATGCCTGTATTGGCAGACAATTGTGGTTTTCGCTGGTCTGAACACCGTTTTCGCTATTTGGGGATATTGATAAGTAGATCGACAGAGCAAGCGCTGACCCACAACTATGCGTCATATTTGACTGGCGTTGTATCCAAATTTCAAAGATGGGGTCGTATCCCCATATCGTATTCCCATATCGTTGGCTTTATCAAGATGATCATCCTGCCCACGTTGTTGTATCTGTTTCGAAATGTGGCCGGGGTGGGCATTCTTCACAGAGCTGGCTATGGTGTGCTCCGCGTTGCTGTGGGCTAACAAGCAGGTTCAAATGAGATGGGCTCATCTTCCTAGACCGTATGCTGTGGGGGTGTTGGCGGCACCAGATTGGGAGCTGTACAACTTGATGGCGCAGGCCCACTTTACGACCTATTGGGTGGGTGCACTGTCAGACTCCCCACATGTTCGACTGGAGAGTCTGCAGATGAGCACTGCACCCTTGGTGACCCTGCTTGCTGGTGTTCCGTGTCGCTCCTCCCACCAGTTAGACCCCGTGGGGGCCACGTGGGCAGCGGCTTAATGCTAAACAGGCATTTCGGCTCCCTATGATAAGCAGATACCATTGGTTGTCGGAGTTGTCACCTACAATGGATAGAGACATTGCAGGAAGTTGGCGCACCACACATGTCTGTGTCCTTTGGAACTGTATGCAGAGGAACAGTTCATGGACTGGAATGCTACCAAGGATCATGCAGGTGATGATCCCCTGCAGTGGCTATACTATTATATTATCGCCTGAGGGCTGCTTTATTGGCGCGCTGGCCTGTGTTCCCAGTGGAGCCTCCTTCACACCCCTGTTTGAAATATATATTATCTAACCCTAGTACCAAAAAAGATGTCTCAATATTTCAAGAAAAGCTAGAATTTGAAGAGGTTGCAATCAACCCACAAGAATTGAATTGATCAAACACTTGGATGGTTATCTATTGTCCTGCCTTTAATGTTGCACGATATGAGCACTGAAAGACCGAACATACTTGAATTTTGAAGACGGAGATGACAACGTATAGCCTTTTATCTGGACACAATGCATCAATGAACTTAAAATGATGTAGATTTTTATAGCAAATATTTGACCGTTTAGGGGATTGATTTGCTTGATGTGTTTTAATCTAATCGTCTTTTAACTTCTGTAATGTTTGTATCTCTAAAAATGAATTGTGAAAGGTTGACTTGTGAAAGGTTTTATTGTAAACTGAAACACAAAAAAAGGAAAAGTCTACTAAAATGCCACTGTGTCCGTCTCCTGATTCTGATCTACCACATGAAACTTATATCAGAGTTCTGTAAAAGAGGGCCTTGGCGTGCGTGTGTGCGTTGAGTGTGCGTGTGTGTATATGATACATTACTCACCGTAATCGTATTTCTGATGCTTGTGTCTGCTTAGATTCACATGCTGTGCATAGGCCAACATCTAGTGGTAGCTGCAGAGTATTACAGTTGTTGTTTTCGAAGTTCTAAAAAGGGATGTTGACAGGGCGTGCCAGTAAAACTATCGCTAGTGTGACGTCCACTGTACCCATGATCCCTCACGCATCGAGGTCCTTCAGATTGTTGTTTTTCTGACATGAGGTAGCATGAGGTTTGGCGTGAGTATAGTTGTATCCAAGGAGATACGTATCAGACAAGCCCATAGGCATCCATGCGCCTTCTCTCCGAGGGGAAGAAGGGTGGGCGCATGTGAATCAAAGCAGATACAAGCATCAGAAATACGATTACAGTGAGTAATGTATCCCTTCTGAGGCTTGTGGAATCTGCTTAGATCACATGCTGTGCATAGATTAGCGAGCAGTGTTAGAAGAAGGAGGTGGGATGTGAGAAGGTTCATGAGCAGATAGATATCTTAGAACCGCTAGTCCCACTTGTGTATCTGTCTTGGAATGAGTGTCAATGCAGTAGTGCTGAGTGAAAGTGTGTATTGAGCTCCATGTAGCTGCTTTGCAAATACTGTCTAGGGGACATTTGCAATGAAAGCCAGGGTTGCTCCTGTTCTTCTTGTGGAGTGGGCCCTGAGCGCGTAAAAGGCAGTCTCTTATTTGATAGGGAATAGCACATTTGTATACATTTGACTAGCCACCTAGAGATGCCATTCTTTGAAATGTGGTCACCTTCTCTGCCTGGTGCTACGGAGACAAACAATTGATCTGTTTTTCTTAGCGGTCTGGTCTACATATTAGAGGACGGCTCTACTCACATCTAATGTGTGGAGTTTTACCTCAGCTGAGCTGGTGGGTTCCTGGAAGAAAGCCGGTAGCTCAATTGACTGGTATACATGGAATTTGGAGATGAAATAAGGGGAGAACCTAGGGTGAGTACGTAAAAACCAGCTTGTCTTTGTATACAACAAAGAACGGGTCCCGCAGTGACAATGCTTGTATTTCACTAACCCTTCTTATGGAAGTAATAGCAACCAAGAAGTCAATCTTGTAAGTCAGGTGTTTCAGACTAGACTTGTGCATTGGCTCGAAAGGGGGCCCCATGAGCTTAGCAAGTACAACATTGAGATCCCATCCTGGCGGCGGGTTTTAAATTGGAGAGTGGAGTCTCTTTACTCCCTCCATGAATGTTTTAATGACCGGTACCTTCCCCCACAAGATTTTACTGTGGCAAGTGGTATCGGATGACAAGGCCACGAGGTGGACCTTCAAAGAGTTGAATATTAACCCTGAATCTAGCAAGTGGAGCATATAAGTTAGAATGTGGGAAGGAGTGCATGTGTGTGTGTGTGTGTGTGTATATATGATCCATTACTCACCGTAATCGTATTTCTGATGCTTGTATCTGCTTAGATTCATATGCTGTGCATAGGCCGACATCTAGTGGTAGCTGCGGACTATTACAGTTGTTGTTTTTGAAATTCGAAAAGGGACGTCGTCAGGGTGTGCCAGTAAAACTATCCCTAGTCTGACGTCCACTGTACCCATGAACCCTCACGCGTTGAGGTCCCTCAGATTGTTGTTTTTCTGACATGAGGTGGCATGAGGTGTAGCGTGAGTACAGTTGTATCCAAGGAGAAACATATCAGACAAGCTCATCAAGCTCATCGGCATCCATGCGCCTTCTCTCCGAGGGGAGGAAGGGTTGGGCGCATGTGAATCTGAGCAGATACAAGCATCAGAAATACGATTACGGTGAGTAATGTATCCCTTCTGAGGCTTGTGAATCTGCTTAGATCACATGCTGTGCATAGATTAGCGAGCAGTGTTAGAAGGAGGTGGGATGTGAAAAGGTTCATGAGCAAATAGAGGTCTTAGAACTGCTTGTCCCAGTTGTGTATCTGTCTTGGAATGAGTGTCAATGTAGTAGTGCTGAGTGAAAGTGTGTTTTGAGCTCCATGTAGCTGCTTTGCAAATACTGTCTAGGGGGACATTTGCCATGAAAGCCAGGGTTGCTCCTGTGCTTCTTGCCGAGTGACCCCTGGGCGTAAAAGGCAGTGTTTTATTTGATAGGGAATAGCACATTTGTATACATTTGACTAGCCACCTAGAGATGGCATTCTTTGAAATGCGGTCACCTTCTCTGCCTTGTGCTACGGAGACAAACAATTGATCTGTTTTTCTTAGCGGTCCGGTCGGGTCTACATAGTAGAGGACCGCACTCCCTAATGTGTGGAGTTTTACCTCAGCTGAGCTGGTGGGTTCCTGGAAGAAAGCCGGTAGCTCAATTGACTAGTTTACATGGAATTTGGAGATGAATTTAGCGGAGAACCTAGGGTGAGTACGTTAAACAAGCTTGTCTTTGTGTACAACAAAAAACGGGTCCCGCACTGACAATGCTTGTATTTCACTAACTCTTCTTATGGAAGTAATAGCCACCAAGAAGGCAGTCTTGTAAGTCAGGTGTTTCAGACTAGACTTGTGCATTGGCTCGAAATGGGGTCCCATGAACTTAGTGAGTACAACATTGAGATCCCATCCTGGCGGCGGGTTTGAAATTGGAGGGTGGAGTCTCTTTACTCCCTCCATGAATGCTTTAATGACCGGTACCTTCCACCACAAGACTTTACTGTGGGAAGTGGTATAGGCTGACAAGGCCACCAGGTGGACCTTCAAAGAGTTGAATACTAACCCCAAATCTAGCTAGTGGAGCATATAAGTTAGAATGTGGGAAGGAGTACCCGTGTGTGTGTGTGTGTGTGTGTGTGTATATATGATACATTACTCACCGTAATCGTATTTCTGATGCTTGTATCTGCTTAGATTCACATGCTGTGCATATACCGACATCTAGTGGTAGCTGTGGAGTATTACAGTTGTTGTTTTCGAAATTCAAAAAGGGATGTCGACAGGGCGTACCAGTAAAACTATCCCTAGTGTGATGTCCACTGTACCCAGGATCCCTCGTGCGTCGAGGTCCCTCAGATTGTTGTTTTTCTGACATGAGGTAGCATGAGGTGTAGCGTGAGTACAGTTGTATCCAAGGAGATACGTATCAGACATGCTCATAGGCATCCATGCACCTTCTCTCTGAGGGGAGGAAGGGTGGGCGCATGTGAATCTAAGCAGATACAAGCATCAGAAATACGATTATGGTGAGTAATGTATCCCTTCTGAGGCTTGTGAATCTCCTTAGATCACATGCTGTGCATAGATTAGCGAGCACTGTTAGAAGAAGGAGGTGGGATGTGAGAAGGTTCATGAGCAAATAGATGTCTTAGAACTGCTTGTCCAACTTGTGTATCTGTCTTGGAATGAGTGTCAATGCAGTAGTGCTGAGTGAAAGTGTGTATTAAGCTCCATGTAGCTGCTCTGCAAATACTGTCTTGGGGGACATTTGCAATGAAAGCCAGGGTTGCTCCTGTGCTTCTTGTAGAGTGAGCCCTGGGTTTAAAAGTTGGTGGGCCTCATTATGACCCTGGCGGTATGGGGTTAACGGTGCCGGTAGAGCTGCCGGCGCAGTTAACCCCATGCTGCTTCATTACGAGGTTCGCTCGCGGGACCTTCTTAGGACGGCTGGTTTTACCAGACATCTTTAGCAGGTCCAGCGAGTGGCCCAGCATGCAAACAACGGGCCCGTCATTAACGGGCCCGTTGTTAGCATGCTCCCCATTCTCATTGAGCCCTATCGGACTCAAATGGGAATGGGGATTAATTTTTACCAGGTCCCAGAAAAGGGCAATTACCGGGTCCGCCAAGGTCAGAGTGACCCGGTTATTGCCCTTTTGCTGGGACCCGGTAAAAAATTATTGAGGGCACGGCTACCGCCTAGGTCGTGGTGAGGCCCAGTGTCTTATTTGATAGGGAATAGCACATTTTTATACATATGACTATCAACCTAGAGATGGCATTCTTTGAATTGAATTGAAATGCTACTTAGACAAAAATTGATCTGTTTTTCTTAGAGGTCTGGTAGAATGTGGGAAGGAGTACATTCTATGGGGTTCATTTGTTTTGACTGCCACCAAATCACAAATCTCCTCCACTTGCCAAAGTAACAGTGCCTAGTGTAAGGCTTTCTTGCCTCTTTCAAGATATCCATACATCTCTGAGGCAAATTAAGATGCCCAAACTATATGACTTCAGGAGTCATGCTGCCAAGTTCATTGAGTGAGGTTGAGCGTGCACTGTTAGTCCCCCGTGTTGAGGTAGTAAATTGTACTGGCACGGGAGTTTGATGGGATCGCACATCACCAGCTTGCGCAGATGTGGAAACAAGCGTGGTCCTGCCCACATAGGAGCAACTAGGATGAGCGTCATGTGTTCCTTGTGGATCTTGTTCACTACCTTCCTCATGAGAGGTGTTGGGGGAAAAGCGTAAGCAAATTTCCCTGACCAGTTCATCCATAGGGCGTTCCCCTATGAGCCTGGTTGGGGGAACCTAGACGCGACGTCTGGGCATTGCTTGTTTTCACTGGTAGCGAACAAGTCTATTGTGGGGACAGCCCATTAAGAGAAGAGGTGTTCTACGACCTCTGCGTGTAGTTGCCACTTGTGTTCTTCTGGTAGAGGATCTCTGCTCAATGAGTCTGCAAGAGAGTTGAGTTCCCCTGCAACGTGCTGTGACGATAGGATTATCTTCCGTCTGAATGCCTATTTCCAAATTTGCTGCGCAAGCCTGGACAGATTTGGAGAATGTGTGCCCCCCGTGTGTTGATATAAAACATTGCTGTAGTGCTGTCTGTCAGGACTTGCACAGATTGGTTGGTTAAGTGGGATTCAAACGCCTGAATGGCCTTGAATACTGCCGGAAGCTCTAGCAGATTGATGTGGTTCTGAGCTACAGCGCGAGACCACAGACGCTGAGCTGTGTGGTGAAGGTAGTGAGCCCCCCACACCACGAGAGAGGCATCTGTTGTGACAATCGCATGCATCTCTGTATCGTTTCCCTTTCAGCAGATTTTCCCTTGTCCACCAGCGAGGATTTTGTACAAGTGTTGGTGAAACGACCACTAGATCATCCCACTGACCACTTGCCTGGGACCACTGTTTGGCCAACCACTGCTGCATGGGTTGCATGCGCAGGCGCGCATGAGGAACCAGGTAAATGCAAGATGCCATCATGCCTAGCAAACGCATAGCTTTGCGCACACTTATCTGACGGCTGACCTGATAATGCAGTATTTGCAGTAACATGTTTTGGACTCTTTCCTCTGATGGAAAGACCAACCCCTCTTGTGTGTTAGGACAGCTCCTAGGAACTGTTCTTAGGTGCTTGGCACCGGGCTTCACTTTTTCTCATTGATGGAGAAGCCCAATTGAAAGAGAAGGTTGATAGTTCTTTGGATGTTTTGTCTGCAAATCAGGGGGGACTCCCCTGTAATGAGCCAGTCGTCCAGGTAAGGGTACACTGGGATTGCCTCCCTGTGCAGGTGCGCTGCCACCACCTCCAGCACCTTTGTGAATACCCCTGGAACCGATGCTTTTCTGAAGGGCAGCACTTTGAATTGGTAGTGCTGGTTCGCCATCTTGAAATGCAAGAATCTTCTGTGCACTGGGAGCATTGAAATATGAAAATATGCATCTTTCATATCCAATGTTTCCATGTAATCTCCCTTCTTAAGTATAGGGATTACCTCTTGTAGTGTCGTTATGCAGAACTTTTGTGGCTTGACTTACTTGTTTTCAGGGCGCAAATCTAATGCTGGGCGCATTGTGAGATGTTTCTTTGGCAAAAGAAGTTGAATAAATACCCCTGTTTACCTGATTGGCTGGGACGACTTATATGGCGTCTTTCAGCAGAAGCGTGACTATCTCTTCGAGGAGGATCCGCTGGTGTTCTTTTGAATGTATCTTTTGTCGAGGGGGGTGGTCGTGGAGTCATTGAAGGACAGCACCCATCTGTCTGAGGTGATTCCCTCCCATGCGTGGGTGAAGTTGGAAATGCGCCCTCCTACTGGAGAGGCATGGGAGGATACCTGAAGCGGAATGTCACTGCTTTTGAGGTGGGGTGCCACCTTGCGAGGTGTCACCCCTACCACGACCTCTTTGCTGTCCTCTGGGATAGCCCTGGGAGGACTGTCCCTGATTATTTCCCCATGAAGTGTTTTGCCCTGGTTGCAATTGGATCCCGTTTGAGCATTTTGGCCACGAAAGCGGCGAAAATTGCCATTACCTCTTTGTCCCGACAGCTTATTAGTGAGTTGGCCCAAGGATTTCAGAGTATCATACTCTTCTTTAGCTGTTTTGAGAGCTTCCTCTACAGCCTTGCCAAACAGCACATTCGGTTCAATAGGCATGTTTATGAGGGTGACTTGTGTTTCCGGTTTAAACCCGGATTGGTGTAACCAAGCGTGCCGTTTGAGAACAGTTCCTTCCGTAATTATTCTGCCAGCGGTGTCCACAGCGTCAAGGTTGGACTTATATAAACAGCTCGACGCTGCCCTTCCTTCTGAGGCCACCTGGGCCAGTTGAAACTTTAGTGGTTGCGGAGCTGAAGACAGCAGGGCCGAAACTTCGTCCCACTTGTGGCAGTTGTAACTGGCTAGAAGGGTCGAATTGTTTGCAATCCTAGTCTGGTATGCTGCAGAGGAAGCAATCTTTCTGCCCATGGAGTACAGCCGCTTTCTTTCTTTGTCAGGCGGGCCTCAGAAGAAGCTAGGGGGGTGCCTGCTCTCTTCCTAATGGTTGTTACTACTAAAGAATCGGGCTGCAGTTGTCCTTTGATGTACAGTGGGTTTGAAGGTGCAAGCTTGAAGAGCTTTTCAATACGGGGGTTCACAGCCCGTGTGAGGTTAGAGGTCTCAAGGGACAGTTGAATCTTACGCTGTACAGACTTGAGGAGAGGGATAAACAGTGTGACAGTCTTCTTATCCCCAAGAATTTCTTCCACAAAATCCTTATCCTGTAGCACTTCCTGAGTATCTATTTGAAAGTGCTCTGCCGCTCGGACCAACACCTCATTGAGAAGGGGTTGGTTATCAATAGGGGAATCTGTTACCGGGGGATCTTGGTCAACAGGTGAGTAAATAGAATACATTTTAGTGTCTGGGTCATCATCCGGGTTTTTGTCATCCTCATAGCAAGGTTCTGCTGCCTAATCGTCATCATAAGGCGGGTCTACCTCTATAATGGAGAGCTCCTCGTGTTCAGAGTCCGGGTCATAGAGTTCTATGTCTGTGCTACGCACTGGAATCTCTGAGCAAGGCCATTTAGCTGGGAGTTGAGCAGATAGAACAGGGGCCTGATACCCTGAGGATGCCGTAGTAGGGGGAGTGGCATTAAAACTTTCAAAATAAGCAGGGTCATTTTCGTAGAAGTTGGCCATGAATGACATTCGTCTCATGACCCTGTCTATGTCTTCTGAAGACCATTGTGTCATGCACCCTCCCACTCATGCCTCTGCAACACAGAGTACCGACAGCATGCCCTTGTCCCAAAGCTGCCCTGTCGCCATCGCTGTCCGAAATGGCAGCGTTGCCGTCACTGAAGGCACCTTCTACGTCCATGGCCTCGAGTTGCCTGGCGTAGTGGGTCCAGCGCTTGGTGGAACGGTCCTTCAAGGTCTTGGGCTTGAAGAGCCTGCACGCTCGACAAGTTGCCTCGACGTGCTCTCTTTTGAGACACAAGTTACAGACTAGGTGCTTATCGACGCACAGGAATGTATGCCTGCACTTGGGGCAACATTTAAATGGGGTCCTGTCTATAACGGTTAAAGAGGGCAGCTTGGCGAATGTACAGCAAGAAAAGGGGAATATACATCCTAAAATGACCCCCCCCTCTCTCCCTACTGTCAGGGCCTAAGCCCGAAGCGGCTTTCCAAGGCTGAAGGGTCCGTCTCGGAAGTCTTCCAACGGTTGATTCTTTCGTCTTCACCGGCATTGATGTTTCGACATATGCGGTTATAAAGGATAGAAAGAATAATCTACAGTTAATTGAAATATGAATAATGGCTATTCGCCGAAAGAGGAACTTCGCTATACGCATCCATCTAGAATGGCGGAAAAAAACTATCTGAGGGACCTCGAAGCGTGATGGATCATGGGTACAATGGACGTCACACTAAGGATAGTATTACTGGCAGGCCGCGTCGACCTCTGTTTTCGAATTTTGAAAACAACAACTGTAATACTACGCAACTACCACTAGATGTCGGCCTATGCACAGCATGTGATCTAAGCAGATTTCACAAGCCTCCGAAATATACATATATGCCTTTCTTGATGTCCCTTCCCTTGTGTTCCATACAGCCTTGGAGAAGCGCGCTATAGGGAGCCCTCCATTACCTTGTCTTGTGTACGACATTTCAGTCTGCTCGAGATCCCCTGTCATAAACATCTCCAAGCATTGCTCGACTTAGTGTCTCAGTCAATAACTCTTTCCCAGACGTGCACAGACGTGCACCTGCCATAGGAATGAGGACACATGGTAGACCTGCAGACCTTGAGTTCAGTAGCTTATTACAATCCCCTCAGCCGTTGTGGGGGTTAACATATGTTTTTGCACACATAAAGATGTTCATTCCAGAGTGTGCTAGTGACCATTTTTCCATCTTCACTTGGCAATAAACTAACCAATAACTGTCTATCTTCAACATTTTTGTAAAAAGAATACGCAATACTTAAATGAGGTTTTAAAGGGGCTTTATTGATATCTAACAGGAAAGGCTCAAATCAAGCTTAATGTAGGACATTTTCTCAGTTAAAAACGGGCAAACAAGTGTCAGCATGGCTTCTTTTTAATTTAAAACAAGTAGATAAGACCCTCTTTACAATCAAACAGTCTTAATGTCCAGGTCACCTGGCCCAGCAATCCACTGGGAATGATTGTCGTTTTACTGTAACATTATACAAACACTCCTTCACCCCAGTCTTCTTGGTGTCACAGTTTTCCTTACTGATTCTAGATAAGAGGCATCCATAAACCACTACCAAACTACTCTCCTACATGTGAAAACTACTGATAGGAGCATCACAATGGTCATGGGCAGTCTTTTCTGTCTTTAGCCAGCTTTTAGTAGGTTGGTTGGTGTGTTTGAGGGAGAGACCTCTAACTTCTGTTCAGAAGCTCGATTGTCACCCAGAATGTCCATTCCAGCTACCCTCCTTCATGCCCTCTGCCAGTCTCCTATCCTAGGGTGCTCCTTACTATCTCTTTTCTTAGGCCTATCTCCTGACAAATACTCGCTGCTCTACAGTAGGCGTGTGCCTCCACCCACCCCTATTGGTCTGTCAGATGTAGACTATCGGTGGAAACCACAATCTCCGGGGTTGTTCACTTCCCTTGCTCTAGTGTCGTCCTCGCCCCAACTTCTGGGGTATTTGTCTCTCCCACCTCTGAGATAACTCTCACCAAACACTGCGGCATCTTTATTCCTAGTCACCAAGACCTCTGGATTAGCAGTCTCTTGACCCTTTGAGGTATATAGCTCTCATGAACTGCTGGAGTGTAGTCCTCTCCTACCACAGTGTTATGTCTCTAAACTCCCTGGGGTAGATCACTACGAAACCACTTGGATATCTCTTTCCTCCACCTTCCTCTGATGTTCCTCTCCTCCTCCTTCAAGTTCCCAAACTTTGTTCACTATTCTGCTCCTCCACTCCCAGTCACACCATCTCCTCTCTTTCTCCACCTTTCTGCTCCAAGTACTCACTTCCCCTAAAGCCAGCTGCAATGCGCACTCTTATTCTCCTCCAACATGCACTTTCTCCTGGGTTTGTGTTCGCTACAATCTTGCACGCCACCTAGCTGTTCTATGCTCTTCAAATACTCTTCCAACCCCACCTCCAGGGTTGGCCTTCGTATGGTGTCATCTTCTTGTCTGGGCTTCTGGCCAGGTCCTCTTCCTCTCCATGAATAAGGCTTTTTCGTAGCAGTTCACCATTTTGGATCTCCAGAGTGTGCGTACCCCCAGAGGGCATCTGTAAGTCAGTGAATCCTATGCATTCTTGTCTGCCACTTCCAGAAACTGCTGGGAATATACGAGCGATCAGTGCTCTTGAATTTGCAAAAGCCTACACCCACAGATAATGTGGCTTTTAAATAAGGCTAATAAGCTACCACCAAGAGATTGCACTCATGAGAATCTACTTCCTTGGGGAATGGTGGTCTTCACAGGTATTATTTCTGTGTCCTTCTGGGAGTTTACCAGTCTTCTTAAAAGGGCCAAGATGACTAATTTATCCTTGTGACAAATCCCTGCAAATCTCACAGGTAGGAATGGCATGAACCAGGACATCCTCCTCACACTCCCACCAGACAAAACATCACGTAGTCGGTGGCAGCAAATGGCCGCCCGAGAAACCTAGCCCCAATTTCTAGAGCAATGCATGGCACGTCGTCACAGGAGATTAATTTAGAAATCCTCTTTTAAGGGAAACTCTGACGATGCATGACAAAGACCTTCACCTCGAGGTCTGGAAAGACTTGTAATCAAATATTGTGCATGTAGAAAACTCTGATAAATCGTGTGGCTAAGACAACAAAAGCAGCAGCAGTGAGTACCAGTTACTGTGAACGGACGCAACCACCAATGGAGCAAGATGAGGGGGAAGCATGAATGAGAAGACCCAGAGAATGAACCTGAAGAGCAATTACAAACGTTTGCACAGGGTCATGGATACCATTTTGTTAGAAGTGGAAGGAAAAGAGCGGTGGCATTACTGGTCTGTGGTAGTAGGCAAAGAGGAATTGAAGTCTACCTGGTACTCTCAGGCCAACCACTTTCCAGGAAACTAGTCCCCTTTATCTGTGCTGATGGGGACCAGGAAAGATATCCAAACGGCCAAGTTCAGGTCTGGTTGGTAAACTAGTAAGTAACAGTAGGGACCACTGTAATGCACTGGCTGCAGGAAGAGCTTTTTTAAACAGATGGGCCAACTCCAGAGAATTTGATGGGGTACCTAACCCAATACCCAAGGCACCAACAAGGCCCACATGACACAGAAGTCTTGCCAACATACTTGTTTGTTAGGTAGACGCTCTGTATGCCTGGAAATGGTTCACAATTTCATAAATGAGCCCCCTCAGAAAATGCTTTAAGACCATTCAAAGGGGGGACCAATTGAAGGGGGAGGGGTATGTGATGAAGTTCCATTCTGTAGGCTAGGGCATTATAATGGGGTCCCTAGTAGCTGGGCACTGCTCTCGCTCCTTGACGCAGGCCCAGGATGGGGTTGATGGAGGATCCCCCAGACACCCTACACCATCACTAGGTTATATGTTTTGCCACTCCAGATAAAGCCAACTATACATGGCAGAATGAAACAGCCCAAGACACGTATGATAATATAGAATCAGAAGCCTACAGAACTAAGCACCCAAGGGTTTGAGGGGCACACACTATGGAAGATCGGATCATCAAGGGGTGGAGTTCTACAACTACAGATGGCCTTGTAATCTGAGACTCGCACCCACTCATTTGTGCATTGTAGGACTTACACAAGCAATCTTTATCAAGAAAAAGAGACCAGGCCATGATTGCCACCCAGCAAACCTTGACATCGATTTGCACACGGTGGAGAAACAGTCTTGAACCCCGGAGAGGACTTGCTGTGAAGACCCGGTGTTAGAGAGAATTCTCATTTATGGCTAATTTCCCTCACCTAGTGAGTCCCTAAGCAGTTTTGCTGGATTTCTGGGGTTTCTTTTTTCCACCTGGTAAGAGTGTGAACCTTTTCCCCACTCTTACAGTGTCTTTGCTGTGTGTATTTTTACTGTTTGTGTGATCTTGGGCTCTGGAGCCACACCACTCCATGAGATCCACTTTTTGTGTGCGTTACACAGCACCTTCAGTGCAGTGACACAGGGTCGTCTTTGAGACTTCCCCCTGACTCCATTTTTCTGGGGCTGACTAATGTCCCCCAGAAGCAGCTAAAGTTGCCATTAACTTTATATAGTCACTTTTAAACTACAGACCAAGTACACCCCCATCTTACATGGAGTATTGGAAAGGGTTAATTCCTACCCCTTTTTGTCTGTACCTCTTGGAACCTTGTTTCGCTCCCTTAACATTAAGACTTGTCTGGTGGCAGTGGTATCTACCCTAACTTTTCTACCGCAATTATAGTATATAAACGTGGTACTGTTTTAGGCTATTGTATTAGCCTCGAACATAAACCCGCTTGACCAAAAACGTTTTCTTTTGGCTCCGGTCGGGTTTAGTCGCCATTTCTTTTTGTTAAAGTCCTCCTTGTTTTTTACTTTTCGCGCCAAACCAGGTTTGCCTTCTTTGTTCGCCGTCCTATGGCGGGCTTCTGCGAAGAAGCCCTCCTTTGGCGTCTGGGTGTCTAGGTGGGCTGAATGTGAGGGAGGGGTTTAGTAACCCCCTGCACAGGGTCTCCTTGGAGACCTAGGTTGCACTTTGTGTCGATTGGCTGAGGTGGTTGTCCAGGCCGGACAAAACCCCTGCTGGGTGATTGACAGCCAGGCTGTGTGAATGGGGGATTTTAGCATAAAAGGAATGACTCTTGGGCTGGAAGTCAGAGTCGCCACTGGAACTGCAAGAACCGAAGAGAAGCAGAGAAGACGGCTGCTGCAACTCCCGAATCCCGGTGAAGCCCTGCTGCAGTCCCGAGCTATCTACCCTTCAACGACAGAGAAGATCCAGTCCGGAGTCTTCTTCCTTTGAGCCTGGTGGGATCAACCAGCTCACCTTCAACAGCCAGAGAATCTTCTTCTTGGTCGAAATCGCTGCACACAGCTGTAGTGGTCCGGATAGCCATCTGAAGATGCGTACCTTTTATTCACTGTTGCTTCGCTGCTGCTGGCTTCATCCCTGGGTAGTGCAGATTGCTCCAGATGTCCTCCTCCTTGTCCCCACGACTGAAGCTCCAGGAACCGTGAGTCTGCAGAAACTACCAGGAACAACTGCCATAGCACTAGCTTTCTTCAAACGAATAAGGTACTGTGTCCGACCTTGAGGAATTTTCTTCGCCAAAGGCTTGTCCTTTTCTTCCTTCCCTATTATAATTTTTGCTTCCCTTTGACAATATCCAAGTACTCCTGGCAATCTTGAATCGTGAACTGTTCTAACCTTGTGATCCTCGACAACAGGATTGCTGTCCCATTTTGACACTGGCGCATGCCTATTGACTTTTATCTACGTTTTAGAAAGTGTCCTCTGATTCTATTTGCCTTGACAAAAGTATTGCCTATGATTTTTGTTCCCTATTGCCTTGTTTTCATTCTTTGTGCTAAGTGTGTTTAACTTTGGGTGTAGTACTTTCCGCGGGTACGCTTTATTTTTCGTAAGGCCTAACTGTCATTACTGTCAAAAAGTGATAGCGTTTTAACCCCCAGTAACGTCTTTCTTTCAAAACACCGGTCTATCAGAGTCTAATGTACTTACCTTGAATTGACCTGAACAAGAGGAATTGGTTATGTGTAGTATACTTTTTGTGTGGTTTTATTTTAATAGAAGTGAAGTGTTTTGTGAACAGATGGTTTAAAAATAAATGTACTTATATTTTTGAACCAGAAACCTTTAGTCAGTGTTTGTTTGAGTCACAGTAATTGTAGTTCTTTGTGTAATCTCTACTACTGCTCATTTGCTCTTGAGATAAGTTTGGCTGCTCAGCCATTGCTACCACTTTACTGTGTAGTACAGGCTTGTACCAAAGGTGAAATTGTATTAGCACGTGTAGTCTTAATTGTGTGCAGCGGTCCCTAAGGACACTGCATATGATTCTGCCTAACACCCGGGCAGGCTGCCAATGTGAGTGTCTGCAAAGCAGATAGCATCAATGCACAGTGATTTTCAAAGAAACAGGAGTCGGCGACCTTGTTTCATGTGGCACATGACTGATCCCGTCTGTGGGCGCTTGCAGGGCCCAGCACTCATCTTGGAATCACCCACCTGCCCTGCTCTGAAGGAGAGAAGGATTTGGTATTGCTGAATGGCAGCATCCACTAAAGTGCACAATCTGAATCCAAGATGGTGGCTGCACTTAAAATAACCTTTACCAGTAGAGCCATGCTATAGCCTGCCAGCAAATTGCCCCACATGAAACTGTTATTATTTATTATTATTATTATCCATAGTTACCTGGTAAGCGCGCCAATCATTGCTCTTGCATACACAGATCAAACTCCTGAAATCTGAACAATGTAATGCCTCACAGGCCCTTATGCAAAAGGTTAAAAGGGTGACAGACACACAATGGATTGTGGAATCAGGAGTACCGAGTGTGAGGTAAAGGATAGTGCATGTCAAAGCAGCAAGGAGAAATGAACAGAGGTGGAGGTGAAGAGGAACATTAAGGAGGAGACATAGTTAGGAAGTGAGGTGGACGCAGTGAAGAGGATCAGTAAGGATGAAGCAGAGAGGAAGTTGAGGGGAGAGAGCTGAGACCTGAAGAGGAGATGGAGAAGAAGGGAAAGAGCCTTAAGCGGGAGGTGGAAAGAGTCGAGATAAGGAGTGAAATAGGGGGCGGGGAAATATTGAGAGCGAGAGTAAACAGGAGGAAAAGCATCCTGGAGGATCACGGTACGTTGAGGATTAAAAGGAGGTTGTGAAGAAGGATGGGAAAAAGGAGCTGAAGATAGAAGAGGGAAGTGATGAAGAGGAGCAGCAATAGAAAAGGTTGGCCACAACCTAAGCTGCTAGAGAGCTTCCTACGTTGGTGGAGTATAGCACCATGAAAGATCCCAGAAGCATGGAAAGGAGGTTAAGCCTGCGAACACCAAAGCCCAATGCAAACCTTAACAGCCGGACTCCTGTTCCCCATCTACTTGACCCAATACACCAAGGGTAGGAGTGTCAGGTTTGACAGAGGAGAAAAGATGAAGCCTGACATCTCAGAGATTCCATAGAGACCAGGAAAGATATCACCCTAGGTGAAGAAAAATACAAGGCACTTAACATCCCAAAGACTGAGCCACTCTTTTCCCACCAGGAAGGCAGAGCTTAAGGGAGAGAGGAAAGATTGGAGGACCACAGTCCCCAAGAGCAGCTGGACTAGACTGTGTGATTGTAGCAAAACTCCAACATGTGACTTCAGTTAACCCTAATTCTTCTTTTTTGTTTGGAATGGGATGAAATCCCCTGCCTGGCAATAGGTACGATTGGCGGAGTGACAAAAGGGGCCGCTAATCACAGAGGGACGTTGGTCCCATGGGCAGTATAGAGGTCATCTCAGGCTCACCTCTGCCTCCTTCCTTTTGCATGGCAGTGGGATGTCACTTTGCTACCAACCTATCAAGGAATCTGAGCAACATGGCCAGGATCCACGCCAGTTTTGCTTACTGTAGGCATCCTTGTTCCTAAAGTGAGCAAAATCTATTTCCGCCAGCTACAGCAGGGCCACGAGTGCCGATCTGGTGGCAAAGGAAGGCGGAGCTATTAGAGGGGAATGAGAAATCCTGGAGGGGTGTTGTTGAGTATCGCTCCATGATGTACAGACTGATCACAGCCTCTGATCCTGGGATTGCCTGCTCAGATGCTACATTCTTGCTATTGGATTACCCCCTCGTTTAGACTCATTAGAACTGTTCTGGTTTTCACTCTGTGTGCTCCGGAGATTTCAACTATCTTGCATCTGACTCGGTTTGCTACCTGTCTGGCCAATGCATTTTCTGTTTTGTTGTTTTCCCTCTTTTTTGGTCCTCGTGCCGTACGGGTGGGTTCCCTTATCCTCCCCTTGACACCTATACCCTGTAATTATTTGGACTTTGTATGGTATGGTGACTGTTGGGTATGCTCGTATGTTGCTTTTGCTAGATCACCAATGAAAGCGTTAGCACCCTGTGGATATAGTCCACCCTTCACAGATTGCTCAGCCTTGGACTATCTGGTGCGATGGAGGCATCCGCTGAATCCATTGCAGCACTGATACAGGCTATCTCCACCTTGTGCACGGAAATGGCAGCAGCACAGGCTGAACTACACAACAGGTGGATCATGATGTTTTTCCATTTCTGGTTGTACCTTTTGGAATGCTGACAGTACTGGCACAACCTTCATGTTTCAGGGCATGAATGTGTCTAATTCGGTATTACAAAAGTGGCCCTCAACGTATATGTCCCTCTGAGAAACTTAAAAGTCTCATCGACAGCTTTTTATACAGATCCTGCCAAAGAAAGTGCTTGTCACAATGTTATGAACATGTCGGAATATTCAGTCTCATCTCAAGCCAAATGAGCCACCATCAGAACCTCGGGTCTATCACAATATAATAATAACTAGCATGAAAGCCTGTGTACACGGGCAAAGGGCGTGAGGAAAGACATTTCCAGAGTGTTATCTGGCCTTATATATTTCCTAAGGCAACAGCTCCCTGTAGTGGTGACAAAACCCAAAGCAGGCAGTCTCTACTGTGCATGACTGCATCAGGCAAACATACATCTGGCCTTTTTTTATATTGCATATGATATTGTGTTTATAGATAGTGATTTAACCATCATTCCTCACACTTCTAAGTGCTGTAAAAATAGCTATCATCATGGTAGCCCCATGCTAGAGGGTAGGGCTTAATTCACAAGCTCTTCTGCAAGGCATTTGCCATCAGGAAGTTGAAGGCAAGCTGATGTGTCCCAGACTAATCATCTTGTAGCTCAGGATTGGGCACAGCTAATTATTTCCCTGGGCCGGCTGAGTTGGTTTGATTGTCGGGGTTGTGTACTTCAGTTTGTGGTTTGATACAAACCTGTGCATGCAACTGCTAAACATTTGTCCTGATTCACAAAGGAACGTTCCCATGTGCTTGTATACTTGCCAACACTCAAAAGAGCCATGCTCCTTCTCAGCCCCAGTGCGGAATTGTGCAAATCCGGTCTTATGCAGACTGTGTCCATGCATTTGTGTGTATTATAAGTATTTAGAAGGAAGAATGCACAATGCCAAGAAGGAATTTTGTGACCTTTTTGCGCATTCATCATTCACAGAACAAGAGCCACACGGGACACAGTTTGACAAATCTATGTATAGCCTTTTATTTGGGAAGCAAACTTGCTGCATTTTTAAATTCTTCTCGGCTTCCCCTGCTACACTTGTCGTGGAGGATTGCGCTCCCAGAAGGAGGGAGAGTGTTCGGTGGACGCACTTGATGCGAATGTCAGGGATGTAATTTGGGGGTCGGCAGTGGTCCCACCTGCGACCCCTGAGGTCTCCCTTGCTACCCCTGTTCCTTTTTTTAAACATTGAAGCTCCTGAGCTGTGGCCAGTGCCATGTGGCTTTTTGTTTCTGGAGTGGCTGGCATTTTTGTTGAGGCCTCTTAAAAAAATAAAATTAAAAAAAGGGGGTTCCACACAAGTTTAACACTTTGAGCAGTGACCCGAAATAAGATAGAATAGGAATAACAAATAATTTGTGTTTCTGGAATTCCATACAATGCTAGACTCATTAAAAGGGGTGAAAGGTTGTATTCTATCACTTCCTGTGACTTCACTTCGGGGTGAGGTCAAATTGCATCATTTAATGTGATGTCAGAGGTCAAGGGTCATGTGATGTCACTTCCGCTAACCCTGGCATTTTGGTGAAATGACATTTGTGAATACACTTTTTTCCAAACTGAGCCTCGTTTCAGCTTCTTCGAGATGCACCACTCTTTAAAGACCGGGCCCATTCTGTAACTCTTTTTGAATTAGGGCATCCGAGCCTGATAGTTCTATCTTGGGAGACAGTGACACATTGAGTCTTTTACACACTGGTAACTATTCAAAACATTTAAAAGAGAAATGTTCATATTTTGCCAGTCTGTTTTTAAAGGCGGGAAGCATTTTATTCTGCATGCATTACTGATGTCCATATTAGGAGGCATGCTCTGTCACTAGATATACAATGAACATTGGAGAATTAAAAGCACAAGACAGCCACTGCAACAGAACAAAGCAATACCTTCTCCACTCATGAACACTGTGAAGAACTCATCCCAGGAATTGTACTTGGGCAGCAGAGGGTTTCCAAGATGGAAGTGGAAGAGGGAGACTGCATTATCCTTCGGATTTCGAAACACCACCAGTGTCTGTTTGAAGGAAATAATAACTGTAAAAAGAAGAAAAATCACAATACACATGTCCCAGCAACACAGAAAAGAAAACACGCAGAAATCATAAAGTTACACGAACAATAGGGCCAGTAAATCCGCTGGACGAAGAAAGCCTGAGAATGTCTGCAATATAGGAGAGTTGGCTTCTGGGCTCGTCTGCTGTTGTCTGGGCCTTTCGCAGGAACTGCGGAGTCTTTTTACCAAGTTGTGCCTTCGGGTTGAGAAGAGAAAAGGTTTGAATGTAGTGGTATTGCAAGTTCATACTAGGCGTGGTGGCAGTGGTCCAAGTTGCTTAGTAGGACTTGTACTTCGCCAAATCGAGCAAGGGCACATGAGAATCTACCATTGTAGATGGACAGGAGACTGTGGGGGCAAGAGGAAATTGGCACCTACTTGTAGCGACCACTCGAGGTGACATATTGGAGTCCGGGGGGGGGGCATCACCAGAATGTCCCTCGCCTCCCCAATCTTCTATACAGAGGGAACCATGTATCAGAGGCCAGATCAGACAATCAACCTGAGAATCAGGGTATCTCGAGCAACGGAGTGAGGAGGCAAGCTGGGGGAAGTGCCCCTCAGAACACCAGTTTCTTCCTTGGATGACTCCTCAATTTCTATACTTCTGAATTGCTATCTTCTGATGAAGGGTGGGGACGCTAGGAGTTGCTGCACCAAGATGGTAGCTCCATCTTAAACTCTGTGCGCCGCAGGAAGAAGACTTTCCAGCCCGCGCAAAATCAGTGTAAATCGTGCCCACCAGACCTCTGATTCTCGGGTGTGAAGACTGGGGCCCTGGTTAGCTGGCGCTCCGCTGTTCTTGGCGCACCACACGGCTGTTCCAGGCTAGTGGGCCAAGGGCGACATGGGGGATAAGCCGGGAGTTTGGCAACTCACTGAAGCTGTGAGCTAGAAGAGGAGGCAGTGGAGGTGCTCACTCGGGGTGTGGCGAGGAGACGGCAGGCTGCGCCCATAGGTGCGGGAGAGCAGGTGGCGGTCCTTGTTGAGGTGGAGTGCTATGGCAGTGGCCATTTTCGGCAGATTGCTGGGAGTTGTGGTGACAGCGTGCCCTGACCTGACTCTGCTCCTCACGGGACAGTCTGACAATGCAGAGTTGTGGATGCCTCTGTGCAGTCCACATTTATTAGTCCATGGAAGGAAACAATGGCCTCCTGAGAGGATTGAGTCACAGTGAGCAGCCCGGGCATGAAGGTGAAATTTGGCCCAGGGAGGTGATGTCATACCGGAGCTGCCCGGACAGAAGGTGGTTGTAATAAAGGAGGGTCTCTGGAGTGCAGTGTGCCCGGTTGTAATGAGCGTACTCTAAGGATCGGACTGTCGCTGGGGCACCCACTGACATAGTGGCTGGACATAATTCAATAAGTGGCAGGTATGGATCCCACAGGGCGCCAACAGGCTGCTATCCTTGAGCCGTGCGCTGCAGGTCTAAGCGGGAGCTATTGCAGACCTGAGCGAGCGTGGGGCAGACAGGGGTATTGAGTTAACCCGCCTGAATACCATACCATACAATAGCAGTGTTGGCAATCGCGATTTCCCTGTGCCTGGGTTATGTCTTGGTGACCTGCACGAATGGTTAAGAGTGAAAAAAGACAGCCTAAACTCCCCTTCTCTCACACAGAGGTGCCTAGGATTACAAGACCAAATTCATCATCTGGGGATTTTTCTGCCCATGGAGGGACACCGAGAATGGCAGAGAATGTGGAGGGGGCTGTGGCGGGGGCCGCTGCACCGGACCCGATGGTGGATATGTCGATTCTTTTTGAGCAAATGAAGTCAGGCTTCGACTCGGTCAACAGGAAGCTGGACAGTGTTGTCCACAAGGTTGATCATATGCAAGAGTGCATTGAGAAGGAGAGCGGAAGAATTTGGGAAGTTGAACATCGTGTGGGGACACTGGAGGACAAAGGTGTTGCTACAGGGTTAGGGGCCTATACCCGTGGATACTTTGGTTGTAGCCCCGGATAGAAGCTCAGGGGCTACAACCAAAAGGCAAGCTAGCCCGAGTCCCAACAGTCCCAACATTAGCTTAGCCCCGGATCTTTTCCAGACCTAGCAACACCCCTGCTGGAGGATTCGAGCACGGAGATGTGCCATGCTTTTCGATCATTGCAATGGGAGATGGCTGGAGTGAATGCTAAAAATGAGGACCTGGAAGCCAGATCTAAATGTAACAATATTCAGATAATGGGGGTCCCAGCATCAGTGAAGGAACAGAATATGGAGGTCTTCATTGAAGCCCTTATTAAAAAAAAATTCCTAGCTGACCCACCCCTATCTCCAAGTTCCTCGTAGAGCAGGCACATCGAGACTCACCGCAACAACTGAAACCGGGCCAGAACCCTAGGCCGATGATTGTCTGCCTGCTAAATTACAGAGATAGGGACACCATCCTTCAGAAAGATAGAGAACTGGGAGACCTGCACTACCAGACGAAGATATCCTTCTATCCAGACTTTACAACAGTGCAGAGGGCCCTCATTTCCTTTGTTTCTGCTAAGCACCAGCTGCTGGAACGTGGTCTCCAATACACCATGCTGTACCCACTGACTCAGGTTGGTACACGACAACAATACGCTCTTCTTCATGGACCCAGCGGAAGTGAAATCCTCCCTTGAGATGCTCCCAAACTGCTGGGTTTGTAATGCCAAATTAATTATTAAATTATTGTAAAGGTTCAATGCGTGCAGCTCATGCGAGACCAGCCTACCAGGGCTCCAGTTTCGTTCTCCTTTGGAACTAGAGTGATCGATGTGCTTTCAATGTTATACCACTGTGATCAGTATGTGCTGATGGAAATTAAAGGGGGCAAGTTGAAAATGTTTTAGGAACTAACAAATAGGTATATCCTTATAATGTTGTTCTGAAACGGGCCGGTGCCCGCTCCCTGTATGCTCGTTGAGGGGCGGGGTGATGTTCCTGGCATCCCTGGGATGTTTCCCATTTTGGTTGGCATGGGTAGGGTATGGTTCAAGGTGCAGGGCCTTCTCTGTGAGTTGGGGCATGGCAGTGGGGTGGAGGTGGGTTGGGGGGTTACATTGTTAAAATGGGTTCACTTGTAATGAACAGCTTGGAGGAAGCCTTGGTGGCTATGTACAATGTTATGAATAGAATTGATCTGAGGTTATGGAGGGTAGGGGACAGGGCTCGAGTCGTACTGACAAATGCACTCTTCTCAGTTGGAATGTGCAGGGCTTGAACAACTAAGCTAAAATGAGGAGAGTGGCAGTCTACTGTGAGCGACATCATGCCAACATTATCATGCTACAAGAAATGTATCTAGTGGGGGTAGCAAATGAGGCACTAGCTAGATCTTGGGGTAATACGTGGTGCTATACGTCATACTCCACATACTCGAGGGGGGTTACAACCCTAATTCACAGATCACTTGGATTCAAAGTGCTTAAGCAAGAGATCGACCTGGAAGGGTGCTACGTTCAGGTGTGCTGGTGCATAGGCTAGTAACGCTGGTTAATGTTTACGAACCCAATACAGACAACCCGTGGTTCTGTCAGGGCTACTGAATAAATGTCATTTGTGTTCTCATACACATATCATAATTGCTGGGGACTTTAATACAACTTTGAACCCAGCTCTGAACAAATCAGGATGTAGAGTCAGGATGTTATCTCAAGCAGCTAGTGTGATAATACTGTAATAATAATCATTCTTCAAGGACAATATTGGGTCTGTCTCCTCCGTAGGGGGTATCCGGTAATTTTATTCCCATAAATAATGTCGCCATACATATAGTCGCTGGGAAACGGCATAGGCGACATTATTTATGGGGATAATTTGTGCGGTAAATGGGAGCGGGGACTGCAGGGTGTCCCCCGCTCCCTTTAAAAAAATATGGGGGTTGCAGGGATATCCCCCACAGGTTCCATGGGCTAATATTGCCGCAAAAGAACGGCGCCATTCTTGTATGGCAACATTTTTGTGGTGATATTATCACATGGAACCCCGTAGTGGTGGTCTGAGAGACATTCAAAGTCTACTTGAGATGCTGATGCCCGACACTGGAGTGTGGAGTGATTCAAACTATTTTGCATAAGTTGGCTGATCTTGAAAAGAATTTAAGGAGTTTCAGGTTGCTATAGATCGGTCACACGATGACTGTAAGGCCTCCGTAAGAACTACATTAGACCTTTTCTGTGCAGAAGCTGACAAGGAGGTATGTTATTTGGCTGTCCCCCGTAGGTATGGTGAGGAGGGCAGACCAGGTGTTACGCTTACCTGGCTCCCACAGGGGCGTCGGTCGGATCCGGACGGCTGTGGTCTCCACCAACGTGATGCGTAGTGCAGAGATGATTGACTGGACTGGCCCTCCTAATCTTGTCTCCGTGACCCGTAGAAGTATTCTCCTGCAAGTGGAGGGATGGATTTAGCCACCCATGGATTCAAGTTATGGCACCCCCCACAGTCCTCCCAACTAATCACCTCCGAAGTGCCCTCTCAGCAATTTTACCTTATATGCTTGAAAGATGAGCTCTCCATCCTGCATGAATTGCAGGGGCGCGTTGATGCCAGTTACTTCACTGGTTTGAAGGTGTGGGAGAGTTCCGGAGAGTATTGACTCTGAGGTTCCTGGCAAGGTCCAGTAAGTATCAAGTTCATAGAGTTCAATATGTCTGATGTTTCACTCTTGTCCCCCCTTCCTTCCTTGTCTTGCAGCTGAGATTGTGAGAAGATGCTCTCATGGCAGCTGGTGGCGCTCAGGTAAGAGTCTGTATTACCCGACGCTGTCCGGTAAATGTTGCATGTGTTTAACGTGTTGTTTTTCTCTCTCTTTGCAGGTGCGGCACATGAAGATGTGGAGAGTTATAGAATAATGCCTCCAGTGGTAAATCAGGTAAGTGTATGGTGATAAAAGTTATATTTGTTGGTTTTCACGGCTCACCTTGTTGTTTACTTTTGTCCCCCAGGTGCCGGAGTTCGGCGAAGAAATGATGGAGGCTGTGCCGAATCGAAAGATGCTGCGAGGACTGGTGAGTATGGCGCAGCGCTGCAGCTGGAGATGCGACGCGTACAGAAATTATGTTCTTCCAGGTCCGGAGGCGAGATGGATCCAGAATCAGGTGAGGAAATCGAAAATAGTTTGTTTTCTAACCTTGTCCTTTTCTTTTCTCTTTGTTTTAGGAGCTCCAGATTCGAGGCGGGCGTGGCAGAAGAATGGATGCAGACTGCAGACACGGTGAGCGTTACGCTTCTGGATGCTAAATAATGCGAAGCGTGTGCTGTTGTTCGGGCGTGGTTTAAATAGCCTCCAAAGTAGTTCCAGGTAAGAAGTTCCCTAGAACCACGCCCAAGTAAAAAATAGTCCCTGTAATAAAATAGTCCCATCCAGGCCTCACGTTGGCTTGCACTCTCTAGCAGCATGGTCTGCATCAGGTAAGTAAAGTCTATGAGCCTGGCGCCTATGGCGCCAGGACTGATTTCTATGATGAGCCTGGCGCCTAAGGCGCCAGGACTGAACCCAAACAGCCCCCAGCCGGGGCTGTTGGTGTTTTAATAAGTGTCTGGATGCCTGCTCCCGGAGCTGATGGGCTTGGTCCTGATGCCCGGGGGTAGGCATCATGACACCAGGTCATTACTTGGCTACCCTAGTGAAGGGCGAAAGAGGTACGATGGATATATCTGTTGTTAAGGATGATCAAGGTCAGGTTGTGTCGTACCCCTAGCATATTTATTTTGAAGTTCTATGAAAAGCTATATTAAGAGGTAGGAGGTAGTGATGAGTCGATGCTACGTCCCTTTATTGACAAATCCCCACTGGGAGTGAAACACATGTACGATATTTACTTAGAAGGACAGTTTGTGGACCGGGAGACAGTACAAACTAAACTGGGTTGTTAATTCAAATTGGCATTCCAGTTTTTTCGTATTAAAGCTGCATTCTGTAGCTGGGCTCCCGATTTCCCGATGGAACCTGTTACGACTCCGCTTCTGAAGTATTTGGTTAATTCAGCAGGCGTCTGGGGAGTTGTGCCGTCCATATACCGGGGGAGGCCTCCCTTGTAGGAGAATTTGGGAAAAGGATGTGGGGCCGGATCTTGACAACAAGATGTGGTCTTATATGTGTATGTATACTCGGCACTAAACACAAGGTTTAAGCAGATCCAGTATAAAATACTGTATCGAGTGTACCTAACACCATCCCACCAGTGTAAATTCAATTAGTCTGCTCATAGCAGGTGTCCTAGGTGCAAGGAGCCTGAGGCAGGGATTATACATATGATGTGGAGCTGTCCTCATTTACCAGGGTTCTGGAGCCAAGTGCTGACAATGACTGGTCATATGTTGCGGCTGGATATTCCCAGGGATATTTTGGGTTGCATATTTGGGTGGTCCCCCAGGCTGGGTAACTGTGCTAGGAAGTGACTGTCCATCGGCTTACTGATGGCCAAGAGTTGCATATTGATGCCAGTGTCCAATCAGGAAACACTGGGAGTGGGTAGATGGTTGACCACTTGATCTGGTGTAACGATAGAGAATCTGAATTCTGCAGGATGGCCCCAGTGAGGTCTAGACCCATCGATATATGGGAACCTTTCTGAGATTTCCTGAGCCTCAGGCATTCACCAGATGATGATGTAGAGGGTATAGGCTCATAGGCGGGACATCCTCATAAATTCCCCCTCTCAGGCATTGGTCGGCTCCACAATACGAGGTGGTTAAGAGGACCCTGAAGTTGCAGTTTGCACTCCGAACCTTTTCGTAAGATTGGAAATATGAATGTTCCTTTTTTTCTTCTCTCTTTTTTTCACTGCTAATGCTTTACCCCCAATTCATTTTCTTTGTTGATACTATTTGTATTGATTGTGACCCAAGTTAAATAAAGTTAAAAATAAAATATAAATTCCTCTGATGCTTGGTGAAAAGACCACATTCGTGTCAGGAGGACCCCCTACCAGTAACCGAGACTGGAACTCTAGTACTATCCCACAGGGTGGCCTTATAGGGACAATCATTCTTTCCTTACTTCCCTCAAACCCAGCAGGGTAAAGACCTTAACTCTCCCATACAAGCCTATGGGTCAGTATCCCTTACCACTCTACCCCACATCCCCATCCTTTTCTCGTGTCTGCTTACTCAAACTCTAGTGAACCTCGGATCAACTTTTGGTGCAACCAGGTCGAGGATACCCTGCTCTGAGAAATCCAATATTAGACTCAGTGTGGGGTCCCCACTGGAGAGGGTGAGGCAAAACGCACACCCTAGCACAGGGTGTCTGCATGGCCTGTACTGTATAAAAGGAAGCAGTCTAGAGGAAGTGATTGAACTACAGCAGAGCAGAGATGGACTTAGAGAACCCCCCCTGCCATTCCACTTGGAAAAGATGGACAGAAGAGATCACCCAGAGATGCAGGGCAACCCTGGAAAACAGCTACAGGATTTTTAAAAGGGAATCCAAATTTCACCTGGCCGTAAAATGGCGACTGAGCCTATATTGCTGTTAAGATGGCTTAGCAGGTTACACGCCCGTTGCTGTGATCTGTGTTTGACCTGCAGGTCGCAGGTTTAATTCCCGGCAAGGACAACTCAGCCTTTATCCTTCCCTGGTCGATAAATGGATGCCAATTTCGATTGGGTAGTAATAGTAGCATATGTAAATATGTCCCATGTAAAGCGCTTTAGATTAAAGCGCTATATAAAAAACAAATTATTATAATGATGCCGATCCTTTATGAAGATGCTGTTTATCAGAGCCTGACCTCACCTGCTGCCCATGAATCCATTACCCTTGCCAATCAAAATCCCAAGGGAAACCCCAGTAATCTCAGAACATCGAGGAAAAATCACAACCACTGGGGGTAATCAGAGGACCAATTCACAAATAATTTACACATTCAGGGAAGAAGGCCCACAAATTGAATGGTGGGCTAATTCAATCCCCCAATTTAGACACACAAAATGAATACAGGGGGCATCATGTTTGGAGATAGATGAGGCAATGAGAGGGAGTGCGAGGGAGAAAGGGAGAGGGTGATTGAGGAAGGGAGAGGTACAGAGGGAGGGAGAAGAAGGAAGGAAAAGGGCACCGGAGAGAGTGGGTGAGGGAGTAAGGGAGAGGGAGGGAAAGAGGGAGAAGGAGGAGGGGAGAGGGAGAGAAGATTGCAGGCAGATAAGCGCTGCAACCACAAACGGGCAGTGTGCAGGAATCACATGAAGGAAATCTCCTTCGAAATGACTTGGAAAGAAGAGGCTGGAGCAGTGGAGCCAAAGCTGAAGGAATGAAACTACTAGGCAATCTTGAGAAGGTCAAGGTCTGATAGCTAAGATACCATTTTAAGAAATAGAGAAAAAGGAGAAAGATAAGTGCTGTAAAAAGAAAGGAGCTAGTTGAAGTGATAGCTCAGATCCTGGTGGAAAAAGCAAGACTACCAGCTCAAATGCTAAAGGAGTATAGATCTAGCTAGAGCACTCACATTCTATCCAGAATTACCCATGTAGGGGGAATAACTACACTTGCTGATGCTGCAATCATTCTAAGGGTAAGGGGGTACAAGGTCTTTCCTAGGTTGGTGGAAAGACATCTTCACTAGATCACACCTACTCCAAGGCTAGGCAGAATCATGACCACAGTCTGTTCAAAGACCCAGCCACAATAAGACGACAAACATCACCCCTCTCATCAACCTATCTACCCCCAACCCCCTTTTGTGTACCTCCTGCTCCCACTCCTCTCTACTGCGCCCTCATCAGTGCAACACTTGCCATCAAGAAAATCAGTTGAGACCACACTAAATATCCATCTGCTAGCCAATGAAGAAGCATCCTCTACCCCCAACCACTCTGTCCATTTTATCCCATTGCTGTATTCATGTAAATTGTATACAGGTAAAAAGTGGTGCATGCCCAAAATGTACAGTATGTTTATGCACGTTTCACTGTCACCAAATGTCATGTGTCAATGCATTTCCCCTCCACTACCTAGCCCACCTGCACCAATGTAATCGTTGAATCTTTCTGAAGACACCATAGCCTCTCATGTTTCTATGTTTCCTCTCTGTATGGCACTTCTGGTAGAAGTGGCTAACCAACCAAATAAGTACGAAAAAGGAGTACAGGGGAACTGAGACTACGTTTGGCTGAGCACTTCCCTGGGTGGACAGCCTTTATGTTTTTAGAATAAGGATGAACTTTGGGCGTCCCGTCCTTGAGAATAAGGCCTAGAATAGTGAAGGACATTGGACCTCTGGTCCTTTACAATAGTTACCCTACCACTGGACACTATCCAACTGACTGGGTGTAGGATGATCCGCTGGCATGAGCATTGCGGACAGTCCCTTCAACCCGACCTCCAAACCTTCTTGGGTCTCCATCCTTGGAGGTAGGCCCCAAATCCTGATGTTACACCTGCACTCCCTATCCTCAATGCCATCCACCTTTAGGCGTGTTTCTCTGCCCAACTGATCCAATACCTTGATTTTCGCTTCCAGCCTCACTTCTATGATATCCACTGAGAGTTGGTTGTACTCCAGGAACTCCACCCTATCCTCAATCTTACCCATCCTCGTCTTAATTTCCACCATTGAAAGTTGGACTTCAGACCCCATTGCTTTAATTTCTTCTAAAATGGATTGGACATCTGATTTAAGTCCCGTCATCTCCATATTCCCCTCCCCTGGTAGGGAAAGCATCCGTACAACGCCCCCCACCTCCCCACACACTGCCCCGGTGGCTCAATCCACTTGCAGGCTCCAGCTAATTGGGCTCACCGCTCCCAAGCCCTGCTTCAACCAGGCTATATGCTGAATCCACTCCTCCCTCCGTTTCCACCATCACTCCGAACGGTGGCAGTGTTTGCCAGGCCATGCCCTGAGCTCTTCTGCCTCCTTTGCCTTCAGCACTTTACATCCTGGACTCCTTTTAAATATTATTTGCCCGATCCTTGGGGTCAGGTTATTTTATTAAAGGTTTTTATTTTGTTAATTTAAGCACCCCTTACATTTCCCAGGTTTCTCTATGGGGATTTGAACCTGCGTCTTCCCATAGGCTCATATTCCTCCATGCTGAATTTCATCCAATGCAGCTTGCCATTTTAAACTTCCGGCTTTTGAAAGTAACCAAATACTCTGTGAATTACTATCATCTGAGCGAAGAAGTCTCAATCCAAGTTCAGAGAGAAATAAGTATTATGATGAACAATATACAAAACCATCTCACAGGTCTATTAAGGATGAACTATGATTTTGTCCCTCATCATATCCTTTAGAATTAGAAGTAATAATTTGTGGCAAGTGGTAACCTGTGATTTTATCACAATTTGTTGCTATAATTACCACCATTGAACTATTGGTATATCATTATTTCAACTTGCATTAATTACTGTGAGGAAGCGTGCTTTGGATCAGGAGTCAAACATGTTTTAGGAATAGTATGGTGCCTGGATGGTCCGCATACCTGACAAGGACCGGCACCCAATCTAAGAGATAGTCAGGCGGCAGCCTCCAACAAGCTCAAAGAGTTTGTGAGTGGTCAGACAGTCAGATGCCAAATAGAGAGGGCAAGACACAGCGCAGCATGTGTGAGAGCATGCGCACACTGCAGTGGATCCGTGAATGCTACCAGACAAAGAATGGAAACAATTGGGCAGTTGCTGCCTTTAGGAATTCAAAGAGCAGAATTATTGGTGTGGAGAGAAGGTAACAGGGATGCAGGTAGTCCTGGCCATTTATGCTGAAGATTGGGGAATGATGTTCTATTTATTTATTGTGCATTTGTAAGGCGCTTATAAATGTAAATTGTGTTTCAAAGCGCCCACGGGGCAACAGGGAGGGAACATGGGAGAAAATAAGATATAACACTGTAACATAGAGGCTGACCTACTAAGCCTTGTGAGCATTCAAAACATGCAAGTGCAGAGAGAGAGAGAGAAGGGATAGGTGGTCAATGCTAGTTATATCAAGTGAGAAGTGCTAGGGAGTGAGAAGCTGTAAGCGCCATGGTGGAATGGTATACCCCCAATAAATAGGTAAGTGCCAGCCTGTGGTGGCACAGGCCAGTGTGTGCCAAGACAAAGTGCTGGGAGGTGCAGAGACAGTAGGTGATTGGGTGTGGGAAGCGAGGACCCAGGAGGACACAAAAGGGCCCTGGGAAATGGATACGAGGAGAGTTGAAGGGAAATAAGACAAATTCCACAGACATATGCAGGGAGTTACATGCTGATGTTTGGACACAATCGGGAGAAATATCACTGGCCGCAGAGGGCACTGATAAGATTCACGGGTGCTGAGAAGAAATTGCCCAGAGAGGTGCAGAGAATGTGAGTAGAGCACTTGCCACAAAAGGTGCAGAGAAACTCTCTAGTCGCAAGCGGCCTTCCTAAGCTCCAGTAGTGTACCTATAATATAAATTACAATACAACTCCTACTGGTGCAAGACTTTGGATCCCCCATTACCCAAGGAGTGGGCCAAGTAGGAAGTAGTATAATTGCCAGAAGGTATTTCTTCTCTGCTGTCTCCACTAGGATCCATTACAGACTAAAGTTATTAAAACCTGCCAGTCAAGTGCCATGCTCTTGCGCTTTAGCACGCTACAGGCTCTGATCTGCTTTGACACCCCCAGTGCTAGGCTTTGCACCTCAGTCAGAGGCCACAGGAGGTTCCTATGAGGCTTTTCCTCCTCAGGGTTTCAGCCCCTGCCAGGCCCCAAGATTACAGGCAACTCCTTCAAAGTAAAGTGGCACCTGCCTGGATCTGTGTTATAGTTCCCTGTAGGCTCTTCTGAAAATATTTCCATGACTGGGCTGTACTTCCCAACAAGCTGCTCTCTGCCTTTTCCACACTTTGACCTGCATTCCAACTCGTTGTTTTAAATCTCAAACTACCTGCCCGTTTGACCTCAGTTTATTCTAAAGCAGACCTTTTAAATGTTTCAAAAGCATTTGGGACTAGGTCTGTAGGTTTGTTAGCCCGGATGAACCAATTGTCATGGCTTTTAAGCTCAACCTCCTCTACATTGTGTTGGCACTTCCCCATGTATTATCTACATGTGTTTCCTGATCTTAGCGTTCCGTATTTGAATGATTGACAGCTATCGTGTGGCCCAAGGGCTTAAATGCAGCAGCTGCCATTTAGTGGTCTGGAGGGATGGTCATGGTGGTCCTGCAACCCTGCAGCGGGGCCCTCTGAATCTCTGATTTCATCATTTTATGGGTTTCGGTACGCTCCCGTTGAATGCAGGCATCAGCATTTATATTCAACCTCCTGTAATCAATGAGCATGATTGCAGGGGTGCAAGTGGGTCCACAAGCCGTTCACACCCTATGTGGGTCTTGCCGCCTCCCACTTGTTTTTCTGTCAAATTTTGTGAATGAGGGTTTGTGTGCCGCTATAGCCCCCAAAATGCCTAGTATCCCCTTTCTGCCACCTAGAGACCCCATCCTGGTCTATCCCTTAGGCAACTGTACTTAACCAACTGGACTACCGTGCCAACCTCCCTCTGGGCCTTCCCCTCTACTCTTCCCCTCTACTTAACAAGGCACTCAATTCTTCAACCAATACCGTCTGCAATCGTCTTGCTCCTCTTCGACACCTACAAATACCACCTTCATGCTGGTTGGTTCTCAATGTGCAACCGATCCCTCTCTAAATTTCTTCTGCTTGTCTTTAAATCTCTATGGACTTGCTCCCCCTTATATTGGAAACATCATCTCTTGCTACAGTCCCACAACACATCCTCTGCTCTTCGTTCCCCAATCTCTCTGTCGCCCATCCTCCCAGTACTCACTTACGCTCCTTCTCCCTACTTCCCCCGCTCCACTGGAGCTCTCATCTGCATCACATTAAAAATTCCAATACTAACCACTTATTCACATCTGCCCTTAAGATCTACCTTACACATGAAGGTGTTCCAGTCACTTATTAGTCACTGACCCATCTGCTCCACGCAAAAATGTTCTGCCCACCTCTGAATATCCAGCTCTGTCCGAAGTGTCTGTGCTGTTCTTGGTTTCTGTTTAATCTCCACCATCATTCACCAGCAAGCAACCACCTCTCAGGGTTGGCCCTCTATGTATTGCTTATGCACATGTTTCTGGTCAAAACAACAATAAAATACATCACAATACAACTATACTGTTGCACAAGAGGCCAGTGAGGGGTGAGCGGCTCGGAGGATCCTCAACATTCCATCTCAGGGGTTGTATCACCAAGAGGGTGGCTTCATATAAACCCCCAGAGCCTCCCGATCACCTCCTCGCTTCATCCCACAAGCGGCTTCACCATACCTGCAAAATACCTGTCTTCCTTGCCCCCCAGCCCAGTTGGCACCAGGAACATACTTTACGGTGCTATGGCAGTGGGTTTTTAGTGGTGAGCTACCTGCAAGGTATGTTTGCATTAGGGTTTGTAGTGAAATCTCACCGACCCTTCTTCCCTAGCAGCAGTTGGCCACAAAAATGCAAATACATCATAAACATCCATGTTTTTGGGGCAAAACCTGAGACAAGGCAGGGGGAGGGGGCAGATTACAGGGGTGATAACACGGTTACAGGGGTGGTTTAAGGGAAAACAGAAAAAATCACAGCAAAATGGTTGAGTATGTAGGCCCTCCAGTACAGCAATATAAATTAAGAAGGGTGGGGGAGAGCCACCATTTTAAGGAATATTTTTAAACAAGATTAGTCACATTTAAAATTATATTGCATATTATAGGTCCTGAAGGTTTCATATAGTAATCTCTGCTATGCGATAGTACAGGGGTTATGAATAACAGGACGCTGTTTTGTATGTTCAAACCTCAGATTGTGCGGAGTAATGAGACAGGAGCCAGGGACCTGTTACCCTTCTTTATTCATCATCTTAATCCACATCCCCTCCCTTTCCTCCTCCTTTTCCTGTCCCTCGCCCAATGTTCCCTTGACCCTCCCCTTTCTTCTCAAAGCGGCTCCTCTCTTAAAGCAGCTCCTCCATTGTGGGGACACAACATCTCCCCCTCACTTATGTTGTCTGGTCGGTACCTTTAGATTTCTTCCACCAACAGGAGGGGTCTCTGGATGGTTCATCAAGGTCTCTCCCCTTGACCGACGTGCACACCTCTCCTGCTTCTGTTCTTGTATCTGTGCCCGTCTCAACCTACTTGCGCTCGTCTGGTTGACTGTGGACCATCTCTCCTTCACCTTCACCATTGGCACTTTCCTCCATAGGTTTCCACAAGTGTTTATCGCATTTCTGGTGACTGTTGTGTCTTGACTGTCGTGTAGTCGAAGAGTCCTCTGTCCACAAGTGTCGCACAGAGAGAATCTAAGCCACTCTCTGTACAACCTTTGAGGCCACAGGTGGGAGATGGTCTTCCAGAACTGCGGAACTCGTGGAACCCCAAACCACTGTAAAGGAAACACCGGTTAAGTATTAAGCCAAAACAGCATCAACAACCAATCAACAAATAAGTGGAACGGTCTTACCAGGAGGTGTCTGTGGAGAATCAGTTGTACCTATAGGGGAGGTTCTGAGACCCAACAAGGCTGTTCCTTTAGCAGTGTAGCGATCCCAGCAGTGTTGCGAGAGCCGGGCCCACCAGGTACCAGAATCCGCACAATGAAGGCGGAACGTAGTGGATAAGAATCCGAGAGGCAGTCCGTGGTCGTAGCAATTAATCCAAGAAGTAGAAACCAGAGCCAGGGGTAATCCGATAGCAGTCCGTGGTGAAATCCGAGTCCAAAATCCAGAAGTGACAAAAGACAAGAATAGCGCCGTACAGAAGTCCAAGAGAACAGCTGTGAAGCACCGAAGCCCTACGATGCAGCCGTTAAAATACTAGTGCTGCTATTTCCTCCCGATCACATGAGCCTTGACCGCATCACGTGAGCGTAGGTTAGAAACACGCGAGCGGGAGGCGGTGGTCATGTGACACGGAAGAAGCCAGTCTTGCAAGCGCCAGGGAAGATGCCAATGGAGCGGGCGTCTCAGTGAGCAAGCAGCATGCCGAACTTTGCGCTGTGGCACTTCGCGCCGTGGCACCTGAGGATTTGAGGAAAGCACATGTGAGTCCCGGAACCGGGCCAGAGGACGGGGGGAACTGGAGGTACAGGGGCGGGAAATGGGAGCCCTAGAAGAACTGGGGGGGAGAGTGAGTGGAGTGCGTGACAGAGCCCCCCCCCAAAGGCCCATGACCCCGTGGGCACGAAGGATTGTCCCTATGGAAGCATGCCACTAGACGGGGAGCCTGGACATCAGCAGCAGGGACCCAGGACCTCTCCTCGGGGCCATAGCCCTACCAATCCACGAGGTACTGGAGGCAACCCCTAGAGACACGGGAACCCAGAATGGCAGAGACCTCAAACACATCCGGGGAGGACAGAGACACCGGAGCCACAGGGGAGCGAAGCCGTGTGGAAGCGTGACAGGGCTTGAGCAGTGAAACATGGAAGACGGGGTGAAGCCGCCAGGATCCCAGAAGTGCAAGACGATAGGACACAGGGTTGAGAACACGGATGACAACATAGGGACCCACAAAACGAGGCAGTAGCTTGCGGCAACCCACCAACCGCAGGTGACGGGTGGACAACCAAACATGGGACCCCACAGAATACAACGGGGCCATCACCCGTTTCCTATCCGCCTGCGCCTTTATGGACGCCTGAGCTTCGACAAGATGAGTCGACACCTGGGCGTGGATGGAGGTCAGGTCCCTAACACACGCAAGGGCAGCCGGATTGACTGAGGGAGGCAGATCTGTGAAAGGTAAAACACAAGGATGTTGACCATAGAGCACATAGAACGGGGAGAAACCAGTGGAGGAATGCATGGCGTTGTTGTACGCAAAATCTGCGAGATGCAACATGTTTAACCAAGAACACTGCATCTGTAAGGTCAGACAATGCAGGTACTGCTCCAGCGTCTGGTTAAGCCTTTTGGTCTGGCCGTCCGTCTCAGGATGGTATGCGGAGGAGAAGCGGATGTCCATACCGAGTAGCTTGGTCAGGGCCCGCCAAAAGCGTGACATAAACTGGGAACCTCTATCCGAGATGAGAACCGAAGGAAGCCCAAAAAGACAGAAGACATTCTCGAAGAACAGTTGGGCCAGTGTAGGTGCAGAGGGGATGCTCTTACAAGGGATAAAGCGAGCCATCTTAGAAAAAGAGTCGATGACTACCCACAAGGTATCAAAGCCCCGGATCCGGGGTAAGTCAGTAACGAAGTCCATGGTCAAAGTGTGCCATTGTTTGGGAGGGACAGGTAAAGGAAGCAGAAGACCCACAGGGCGACCCCTACGATGCTTACTCTGTGCGCAAACAGCACATGTGTTGACGTATGACTCAACATCTCTCTCCATGAACGGCCACCAGCACCACCTTCTCAACAACTCCAAAGTGCATTTCTGACCGGGATGTCCATGAACCGGAGCGTCGTGGGACCACTCCAAGGCCATGTTGCGGGTGTCTACCGTGGGCAGGAATAGTCGATCAGAAACAAAGGGAAGACCGTCGTGAACCACTAAATCCCAATCGGACAACTGATCTGGGTGTAAGGTAACCCAGTTCCGTATTGTGTCAAGCAGGGGCAAAGTCGGAGTACACAAACAAACCACCTTACCGACATCTAGAAGAGTATCTGGAAACGTCGGCAAGGCCACCCCCCCCAGGGGAACGCGACAAGGCATCGGCTTTGCCATGGATAGGACCTGGGCGATGTTTGATAACAAAATCAAAGGCCGCAAAGAAGAGATGCCACCTGACCTGTCTGCTGTTGATACATTTCAGAGACGCTAGGTCTTGTAGGTTCTGGTGATCGGAATAAACCGTGATACGGTACTTAGCCCCCAAGAGATGGTGTCGCCAAACGCGGAATGCGTACAAGACCGCCAGTAGTTCTTTTTCGGTCACAGTATAGTTGGACTCAGCGTCTGTGAACTTACGAGAATGGAAGGCCAGGGGGTGAAGACGACCAGAGGTAGGGCAAGTCTGTGATAATACATCACCTAGGGCAAAGGATGAGGCATCAGCCTGCACTATGAATGGCAGTTCGGGGTCTGGGTGCTGTAGAATAGGGGCGGTAGTGAACGCCGTCTTTAAGGCCTCAAATGCTGGTTGATGTGTCTCCGTCCACAAGAAAGGAGAGCGAGGGGTAGTTAGAGAGGTAAGAGGAGCCACCAGAGATGAGAATCCAGAGATAAACCGCCTGTAAAAGTTAGCAAAACCTAGGAAAGACTGGAGAGCCTTCAGGGAATCGGGGACCGGCCAGTCCAACACCACTCAAACTTTGGAGGTATTCATGGCTAACCCTCCAGGCGAGATGTGAAAACCAAGGAACTCTACGGAGTCGGCATGGAACTGACACTTCTCGGGTTTGGCAAACAAGGAGTGGCTACGTAGGTGGGAAAGCACTTCCCTAACGTGTTGTATGTGCTCTTTCATGGTCTGGGAGAATATCAAGATGTCATCTAAATAGACCACAATGAACAGGTCCAAGATATCAGAGAAGATGTCATTCATGAACCTCTGGAACGTGGCCGGAGCGTTGCACTAACCGAACGGCATGACCGTATATTCGTACAAGCCATAGCGAGTACAAAAAGCGTTCTTCCATTCGTCTCCGGGACGCACACGGACTAGATTGTAGGCACCGCGGAGGTCCAATTTAGTGAAAACAGTGGCGTGTGTGAGGCGGTCCAACAGGGGCGTGATTAGTGGGATGGGGTAGCGTTCTTGCTTCGTGATGGCGTTGAGCCGACGATAGTCCACACAAGGCCGTAAGTCACCTTCCTTCTTGGGGACAAAGAAAATGGGGCTAGCCGCCGGGGAAGTGGAAGGACGTATCTGGCCCAAACGGAGGGACTTCTGAATGTACTCTTTGAGGGCCAGGTCTTCAGTAGGGGAAAGGGAATAGATACGGCCTGTGGGAATCGCACTGTCCGGAACCAGATCTATCGGGCAGTCGTACAGACGATGCAGCGGTAGGACTTCCGATGAACCATGGTCAAACACTCCCACGAAATCTTGGTATTGAGCTGGAATGAGTGTGGAGACCAATCCAACTGTGTGGTGTTCTGCAGAGGGAATAGTGGCCTCTTCTAGGGTTAACTGAGCTATGACTCCCAATGCTTGAGCGGGTGTATCGATGCTAGTGGTTGCTGCTAGACAATAGCGTTGACAGAGATCGGATTCAAAATGCACCAAACCCACTTTCCAATTAATTAAGGGATTGTGCTCACCTAGCCAGGGTATCCCCAATATTACACCGAACTGGGGCATCGAGATGAGATCGAAACTCAAGATTTCCTTATGTATGGCTTGTATGGTCAGGAGCATTGGGGCGGTCTGTTGTTTGATGGGCCCAGATACTAGAGACGTACCATTGACTGCCTGCACTGGTTCCGGCCTGGTTTTGGCTAGAAGAGGTAGGTTTAGGGTTTGAGCCAGCGTGATATCCATGTAGTTGGCTGTGGCCCCGGAATCTATGATAATAGTGAGTGGGTGAGAGACATCAGGCGTGGGTTTCAGAACGGCCTGTACATAAACGGGCCTGATGCGACCAAAGGCGAACACAGGGTTCGGGGTATGACAAGGAGCGCTCGATCCACTCCCCGAGTCTAGGGTCGAGCACTCCGAAAACCCGAAGGTTTAAGCTTTGGGTGACAGGGACACTCCTTCACATAATGACCAGTTAGGCCGCAATAATAGCATGCGTTGTCCACCCTCCTACGTTCCCTTTCTATAGGTGTGATCGGACTCCTGATGCCCCCAATCTGCATGGGTTCGGGACTGGTGCCAGAGGGGGCAGAGGTGGAAGGAGATGGGGCATTTGTATGCACAAAACCAGCCTGAGCCCTGCGTTCAGAACGTCTGGTGTCCAGTTGCAGGGTTAGGTCTACTAGATCTTGGTAAGAGGTCGGTAAGGAGGGAACAAGCGCAAGGGCGTCCTTCATAGCGTTGTTTAGGCCTCGATAATATACAACAGCCTGTTTGGCTTCGGGCCAGGATGTTTCGGCAGCAAGCTGGTTGAACTTAGTGATGTATTTGATTAGGGACCCCCTCCCCTGCCCCAGATCCAGGAGTTCCAGATCTCGGGACTGAACTTTATGACGGGTGTCGAACACTCGGGACATTTCCGTAACCAGTAAATCAAAGTCGTAAAGGGCCGGGTTGTTGTTTTCTAGGAGTGGGTTAGCCCAGGCAGCGGCCGTACCTGCTAGATGCAAGAGAGTAAAGGCTACCTTGGTGGTGGAGTCCGGAAAGGCCAGGGGCCTGCACAAAAAATGCAACTTGCATTGGTTCAGGAAAGTTCTAAACTTGCTGGGATCCCCATGATACCTCACGGGGGCGGCCAAGGAAAAAGAAGAGGGGAGTATCACGGGGATGGGGTTAGGAATGGGTGGAACAGGAGGCTGGACAGGCGGAGGGGTTGGTGGCAAATCCCCAAATTCAGCTTCCGGGAGTAAGGGGTGTCTAGAACTCTGAATGTTATCTAAACGTTGGTGAATGGCAGTATTCACTGCGGCCATGTCTGCACGTAACACAGTTATGGCCTGAACCATAGTTGTCAAGGGGTCATCCGCAGCTCCCTCCATAGGCTACACGATGGCTTCACAGTCTGTTGTGTCTTGACTGTCGTGTAGTCGAAGAATCCTCTGTCCACATGTGCCGCACAAAGAGAATCTAAGCCACTCTCTGTTCAACCTTTGAGGCCACAGGTGGGAGATGGTCTTCCAGAACTGTGGAACTTGTGGAACCCCGAACCACTGTAAAGGAAACACTGGTTAAGTATTAAGCCAAAACAGCATCAACAACCAATCAACAAATAAGTGGAACGGTCTTACCAGGAGGTGTCTGTGGAGAATCAGTTGTACCTATAGGGGAGGTTCCGAGACCCAACAAGGCTGTTCCTTTAGCAGTGTAGCGATCCCAGCAGTGTTGCGAGAGCCGGGCCCACCAGGTACCAGAATCCGCACAATGAAGGCGGAACGTAGTGGATAGGAATCCGAGAGGCAGTCCGTGGTCGTAGCAATGAATCCAAGAAGTAGAAACCAGAGCCAGGGGTAATCCGATAGCAGTCCGTGGTGAAATCCGAGTCCAAAATCCAGAAGTGACAAAAGACAAGAATAGCGCCGTACAGAAGTCCAAGAGAACAGCTGTGAAGCACCGAAGCCCTACGATGCAGCCGTTTAAATACTAGCGCTGCTATTTCCTCCCGATCACATGAGCCTTGACCGCATCACGTGAGCGTAGGTTAGAAACACGCGAGCGGGAGGCGGTGGTCATGTGACGCGGAAGAAGCCGGTCTCGCAAGCGCCAGGGAAGACGCCAATGGAGCGGGCGTCTCCGTGAGCAAGCAGCATGCCGAACTTTGCGCTGTGGCACTTGGTGCCGTGGCACCTGAGGATTTGAGGAAAGCACATGTGAGTCCCGGAACCGGGCCAGAGGATGGAGGGAACTGGAGGTACAGGGGCGGGAAATGGGAGCCCGAGAAGAACTGGGGGGAGAGTGAGTGGAGTGTGTGACAGAGACCTCCTGATCGCCTGATTGTGCCGTGATGATTGTCCTTTCTGTCCTGTCGTTACAAATGGAGTGGCCCCGTATTTGGAAACTGTTTTCCTTATTTGCTTTTGCCGAACGATGACTTCTTCGGCAGTGACACATTCTCGATCATTCATTTTACTCTTTTCGTCGATCCGATCTGTTATTTGTTTCCTTTCCATCTCTCTTCTCCATATTGCATCTTCTGCTGTATCAATGTCTTCTTGGAACCTCACTAAGCGTATTCATCGTTACTACTTGATCATCACTTCTGCCGGAGAGACCCCCTTTGCTTCATGGGGGGTATTGATAATGTTGCAGCATCCAGCACAATGCCTGTTACATGGGCATTCTCTCAATAGGAGTTGTTTGTAGTGCTCTTTTAACGGACAACAGGAATCTTTTGGCCCTTGCGTTTGCCTGTGGCCACAGTGGAGTCACCTTCTGGTGTCCGAATTCCATGTGGGTGGCGAAATTATGGAAGTCATGACTATTGAACGGTGGACCATTGTCCATTACTGGTATGGGAGGGGGGACTTTAGGCGAAGTGCACTGGCATGATACACACTGTTGCACTTTCTGTTCCACCATCTCATCCATCCATGGGAGCCATACCTGGTTCCGCAGAAGCCTTTTGGTGTTTGCTATTCCCCATGGCCCTCATGGGCTATCCATACTAGTGCTTTCCTCAATGTCCAAGGAGCCACGAGTCTAGTTCCTCTCAATAAGACATTTTGTTCTGTGTCCGACAGTTTTGTGTATCTTTGCCAGTCGTTCTATCTCTCGCTTGTGTGCTTCCAGATTGTAGTATCATGTTCTTATAGTTCCTCAATTTTGTCTCCTTCGTTAATATTAAGGCTAGTCTGATGGTGGGGTCATCCTCTGAATCATTTTGGCACATCTCCATGGCCATTGCTGATGGGAGGGCATTTGTGGCTAGGCATCTTATGTATTGTGCCACTGTGTCACCTAGGGAACCATCCGTGGATGTCTAGGGGTGCCATGGCATGTAGTTCGCACAGTTTTGGTCGCAGTCCGGTTTGTATATTACGTGATAGTCATACTCAAGGAGACGGATGCCCCACCGCTCAATCCACAGGGGTATTTTTGTTTATGGGCTCCCAAACAGGGACAGTAGTGCCCGATGGTCTGTTACGAGAGTGAATGGCCTGTCAATCCTGAAATGATGGAAGTGTTCAGGTGGCCAGAAGGCTGCCAGGCTTTCTTTCTCCACTTGGGAGTAGATGGCTTTGGTAGTCGATAACGCTCGGCTTGCATACGCAAAGACGTGGTTTGCCGTCGCTCCTATGGATTCACTCTGTGCTAACATGGCCCCTAGCCCTACGGGGCTGGCATCAACCGTGATTTCTGTGTGCCATTCCAGATTGAAGTATGCAAGGTGTTTGGGCTTCGAGGAATGGCTTTTGGATCATTGCGATTGCATGTTGGCATTGCTGGCTCCAGTGGAAAGTGCCATCTTTCTTCAGAAGTTGTCTGAGGGGCTCTATCATTGTGGCATAGTTAGGAAAATATCACGTGCATTAGCCGGCCATCCCTAAAAATGAGTGGATTTTGTTTACAGACTTTGGAGATAAACAGTTTAGTACTTGTATTTTCTCTGGGTTGGGTACCATCCCTTTGTCTGAAAAAATGTGGCTTCAAATCATGTTTGTTGATTTCACATTTATCCTCATTGAGTGTTAAGCCGGCCTCTTGCAAGGTGGCGTATACCTTGGTGAGCACCAGGTCATGTTCTTTTTGCGACTTCCTGAGAAATATGATATTGTCGCTGTAGTTGAATGTATTGTGTGAGAAAGCTGGGGATATTCTCCCATGTAGACCCAGAGAATCCTCTATTCAAGTGGCTGTATTGTCCTGATACAAGGGCCCTACCTGGAAGATCCCAAGGGCACGCCTTTTTGCGTTGAACTATTTTTAAACTGGCAGAACTAAACCTAACAGTAAGGCTACCTGAAACCAGCCTTGGTTTGCATTTCTTTTTGAACCACCATTTTTTTTAAGAAGACCTAACATCACATGAGTGAGGGCAAGCATAGGTTTTGACACAGACAGACTTTGGTTTTGGACTTACAGACATAGGCGGCCCTTTGAAGCATCAGCTGAGGGAACAACCCCATTAGAGTTAGGGCCAGTTAGGCATTACAACAACCCTACAAAGTTTTATAATACAAGTTTTCAAAGTGTTACTTTTGAGTCTGTGTCTCTCTTGATACCATGCCTGCCTCACATATGATGTTAGGTGTGGGATATAGTTCAACTGATACAAGTTGAAACCCTCATGCTACTCATAGGGCCTCATTACACGGTATGCGGTAAGGGCACCGGTACCGGTAAACCCTTACCGCCTTACTACGAGGTCCCTTTGCCGGACCCGACCTCAACGGCTGGTTTTACCAGCCGTTAAGAAACGGGCCCGCAAAGGGACCTTCGTGCTAATTACGCTACCGCAATTTGCGGTACCGTAATTACCTCCTTCCCCATTCCCATTGAGCCCTATGGGGGCAAAAATGGGAATGGGGAAGTGCCTCGGTGAATGGGGAATTACCGGCCCCGCTCACCTTGCAGTAGGCTGGTAATTACGCCATCCACCAAGGCGGACACGGTAAAATACCGGCGGCAACCATGGCGCTCATAGCGCCATGGTTACTGCATACCGTGTAATGAGGCCCATAGTATTTCCACCCAGTGGGGAAAAGATCATTCTACAGGCAGAAGACCAGGATAGAGTCTCAGTGGTGAAGCAGATTATCCTGGGCAAAACCAGCATTACAATTAAACATCAGGATTGGTTCTTTCAGAACCAACTTCGCCTTGATACCCTTCCCCTGTCTGCATACCATCTAAAGCAGTGGGGCCACCTCATTCTGAAGGTTAGACACCCCCACACCTATATCAGACCTAGCGGGTTGGGGGCTGCTCTTGCAGAAAGAGGGTTAGCCATAGTGGAACTATCAACTGTCTCGACTAAGCCCACGTTTCATTCTCCGAAGCAACTCTCCGGGAGCTAAAAAAGTCCAGAGCAGGAGTCTGGCACCGGCTCTGATTTTCCTTGGGACTCAGGATCAGAAGGGAAGTCGGATAAAACTATCACACCACCAATAAAAATGGCATCCATTGAAGTACTAACCCAATTAGCGGACCGGATTGAGGCAAAAAAAAACATTTGCAAGCTGGACTTGAAAAACTGAAAGCTATGCAAAAAAAACAGCATTCCCCAAGGAGTTCTACAATCGTAGTACGAAGGAGAGGATTTAGGAATGTTTTTGTTGAATTTCGAACGATTAGCGACCCAATTTCAATGCAGTGGTGATTTAAGCTCTGCTATTTAGGAACCCTTCTGAAGGGCGAACTTCAAACATCATACCAACTCCTAAATCTTCCCAGAACTGCATCCTTTACTGAGATCAAGGAAGGACTTTTACAGAGGGTGGGGCAGACTAGTAGTTTCTATCGCCATAAACTAGGACATTTAAAATTAAATCTGGGTGCGACACCTATTGAGTTAAGAGAAGGGATTAAGAACACCCTCTCCCTATGGTTAAAAGGCAAATCTGAAGTTCTCGAAGAACTAACCATAGAACAATTTATAAACTCATTAACACCGTTCTTCTAGGTAGCAGTGTTACAATTAAACAAACCCATTCTCACCCTAGAAATTGAAAATGCTCAGAATTATGCTGATACCAACACTTCCACTCTTTAAATCGCAGTGACGAGAAGAAGGAAGGTCGAGAGTCTACTCGTCCCAATCTCTCCCAATCGTATAAAGCTGGGTTTCCTATAAAAACTAGGGAAACTTCTGCTCGAGAGAGAACAAACCAAAGGCCAGAATTCAAGGGTCAGGAAGATATAATAACAGAAGAAAGCAGGCTTAATAGACCTACAACCCTTGTTTGCTTCTCCTGCAAAGAGCCAGGACATTTGCCTAGAAATTGTCCCCAAAATCGGAAAGAAGAGCCAATGGAGATCGGGTGCTTAATAGATGAGGAGGGGGGAGAAACACAACAGAATATTGAGACTATGAGTGCCTGCTACTGTGATATCCCAACCACTTCCACTCGTGACCCTGCAATGGTGAATGGGATTACAGTACAGGCCCTCAGACTAAGGGGGCAAACAAACCGCAGTATGGTCAGATCTGATCTCCAGTGAAAGTGACAGACATGCAAAAAAAGGTATGAATCACATGTGTTCATGGATATCAATAAGTCTATCCTAAAATACCTGTTCCCATTCGGAGAGACACTTATAACATCATGCTGGCGGTAATACCTGGTCTTCCTGAAGAGGTCATCATCGGCCTGGACTTACCCGGATTCTCCTCTCTAGTGCAGGACGCTCACTGTCAGATCCCCATATTTTCTCCCATCCATCATTAGCAAGATGAACCCTTCTGTCCTGATTCTGACATTTCAGGCCGGTCAAGTGGCACATCGTGTAGAGTGCTCGCTTTGACATCCGTGCAGGTTCGCATCCCGGCCAGGGCCAAACTCAGCCTTTCATCCATTCGAGGTCGATAAATGAGCACCACACACCGTGGGTAATAATAAGCAGCGCTCAGATACCCGAGGGTTTGTAGCGTTATATAAATGCCAAATTATTATTTAGATTTGGTATACAGCCTCAAGCTCAGAGAAGGACAGCCCAAAGACCTCCTCTGTAACCAACAGCCCTACAGCGGTAGCCGGTGTTCTTGGGTAAGGGTATGTGAGAAAGCTGGGGATATTCTCCCATGTAGACCCAGAGAATCCTCTATTCAAGTGGCTAGGGGAGGGCCATTGCTGTTGGATCCCAACCCTGGGGGTTGAAGAGCGAGGGAGGATCACTTGGATAGGGGAGTCGAGGGTTGCGCTCATGGGAAAACCCCAGGTGAGACACGGTATCCTAACGGGACGATAGGCGAGGAGGAAGAAATCCCTGAAGCCTTCATGGGATATGAAGGTCCCACTGTCCCTAATCCAAGAGGGAGGCGGAAATATCATACCAGAAAAGTAGTGAGGAGGGTCAGATGAGACAAAAGCATGGCTTTGACCTCAACACCTATTTGTCTTCCCCCATTTCAGACCATAAGGGGTGCTGTCAAGACCAGAACTTTCATGGCAGGGTACAGGGGTAGGAAGTAACCTAACAAAAGGGGAATCACCCCTGTTGTATAAAAACAGGGCCAGGGGGTTCCCCTCTCATCTCTGGCAATCACTCTATAATTTTTCCACTTAGAACTATCAATTTCCGTTTTGTCCTGTCTCCCTCTCCCCATTTCCAACATGTACTGTGCAGAGGAAGATGACTGGAGAGGCCTACAATACACTGTCCCTTTAAAAGAGTCAGGCAGGCTCAGGCATTTGACACTGACCATATACACCTGACTCCAATTGACCCTTGGTTAAGGTATAAAAGGTAGAGTTCTGCCAGAGTAAATTAGCAAGCTGGGGTTGCTGGATGGATCGTGGAACCCCGGGGAACAGGAGGTCGCAGCAGGAGGAACCCAGAGGATCCAGCGGAGAATGGGACTCCAGGACACTGACCCAATGTGTCAGAGGGCTTGCAGCGTGGCGAGTTAGCCGTGTCTCCATAGAGCCGGGTTGGGGAAAGCTGAGACCTGTTGGCCGTATCCAGGCCAGTGTTCATAACCCTGGGACGTGTGCAGGTCCCAGGGTTGTCTGAGGGGCAGGTGGTGAGACCCTGACCTCGACACATACATCCCGAGGAAACTGCCCGACAGCGCCACACTACTCAGTGAGTTTCATGAGAGAGAGAGAGAGAGAGAGAGAGAGAGAGAGAGAGAGAGAAAGAGAAACTTGGTAGCCTGCGGGCGGCTGGAGCAGTACCAGCGTAAAGTGCAAGCGGCACGATAATTGAAAAGTGAGAGAAAGCAAGAGAAAAAAGGTCTGAGAGCGGTGCAAAAGCAGAAACAGTGAATTGGGGAGAACAGAAAGAAAATAGGATGCGAGGGACCCAAAAGAAAGAAGGAAATAGTGAGAAAGGTGCAGACAGCACAACGAAAACAGAAACAGGGTGGTCACGCATAGGGAGGAGCAAAAGCCCTGCATTCTCGAAAGTCTCTGATACTGCCCCGGTGTTGACCAAAAGAGGTGTACAGCGCCACTTGATAGAAGGAGGGAAAAGGGGGAGCTACACAGAGAAGTGGGAGCGGAATCCTCCAAAGTGAAGAAAAGGCTGTTGAACCCTCAAAAGAAATAAATGTGCTTTGAGAAGAGCATCCTGACAAGGGGAACTTTTAGCATTTTGTGTTTGTGAACTTTTAAAAAATATATATTTTTATTTATTTTACATGTTTTCATCTCAACAAAGATAACCCCCCCCCCCAACTCCCTTTCCCTCCCTCCCCCGTCCCCCTTGGATGGCATTATCGGGTCCATAGTATGATGCTGTATGTAGAGTCACAGAATGTCCAGGAGTCTGATGTGCGGGCACCACTGGAGCATAGAATCACTTTGCAAGTATATAAGGATGTTGCCCCAGTCTGATCAGAAGGCTTCTGGGGTTCCTTGGATCTTGCATGTCATCCATTCCATTGAGACGAATTTCCACACTTTATGGAGCCAGTCAAATTTAGTGGGTGGTTCTTTTGCTTCCAGTGCTGGTCTATTGTCAGCCATGCCGCTATTATCATTGTCATCACACCTCTCTGTTGTGGTTTTGTGTATGTTCTTTGTTTCGGGTCCCACATGCCCCCCAGTCATATCTGGTCTTCCAGCCTCTCGGCTCCTTGTACCATGTTCCCCACCACTTCTTTTATCACTCCCCAAAAGTTTGATATGGTTGGGCAACTCCAACATATGTGCTTCCAGTCTCCTGCTGCTGGGCATCCTCACCAGCAGGTGTCGCTAGTGGCGGGGTACATTGCATGGAGTCTCTCCGGGGTGTAGTGCCATTGTAGGAGTACCTTTTGCCAGATTTCTCTCAGCTGTATTGAGCGTGTCAGATTGGGAATTTTGTTCCATATCTGTCGCCATAAGTTCCTTCATATCGGTTCTCCCAGCGTTCTCTCCCACCTCTTCATGTATTTCCATTCGATCTCTTCACCTTGTTCATTTATGAGTTTGTATAGGTTTGAGATCAATTTGTGGGAGACTGTGTCCGTTGTCATGTATTTTTCAAACGAGGCCAGCAGCCTTGTGGCGGCTTCTTTATTGGAGGGGGACATTAGCCAGTGCCTCAACTGTGTATATTGGTATTCTTCCGTAGAGTTCACCCCCACCTCTTGAGTACAGTCCTGGAATGACATAATGGTCTGACCCTGATACATGTCGCATATTTTCATACACCCCGCTTGTATCCATCTGCTGTATGCTTTTTGTTCCATACCTGGTTTGAAATCTGGGTTCCCAAACATTGGGGTGAAAGGTGATGGGTGTGTCGTGAGAGTCCCTCTTTTGATTGCTGTGTCCCATGCCTTTAATCCCGCCCCCATGTCCTTCCTAACTTTGGTGTTTGGACGCCTGTAACGCATGTGTCGCCATAGTAGGTTTGACAGGGGGCTCCCACTACTGCTTCATCCTGTTGTGCCCAAACATGTTGGTGGGGGTATTAACCCACTCTTTAATAACTCGCAGCTGTGCTGCTTCATAATATTTCCAGAAGTGAGGGAGGGCAAGGCCACCTTCATTCTTTTGCGCTGTTAAGGTCGCCATCGCTACTCTTGGTGGTTTGTGTTGCCATATGAAGGGGGAGACCATTTTGTTGAGTGCTCTGAAGGATGTCCTTGGCATTTTTATTGGGAGCGTTTGGAAATAAAGCAGTTTCGATAGGACCGACATTTTGATGACTGTCAGCTTGCTCCAACATGAGATGTTATGGGGATTCCATTTTGTCAAGTTTGTCTTCAGTTTATCTAATATATTTGGATAGTTGGCGCTGTATAATTGCTTTATGGAGGGTGTTAGTCTGATCCCTAGATATGTGATATTGTTTACGGCCTTATTCATGTGGGTCGAGTGTGCCAGTTAGGCATTACACCAACCCTACAAAGTTTTATAATAAAGGTTTTCAAACTGTTACTTTTGAGTCTGTATCTCTCCAGATACCATGCCTGCCTCACAATTGTTAATGGGCAGCAGGATTCATCTAATGGTTTCCTGAAATATTTATGCTGCGGACGAGATCCCAAAGTTCAATCTTTTATATCTGAATGGGCCATCATGCGTTGAAACGTATTGGTCGGGAAGCAGGGAGAAGAGCTAGCTGATGATCACCCTGGTTGAGGTCAAGTTTAGAAAATCGTAAGGCTTTGTTAATTTTGACAATCATGCCATCAATGTTTGGACCTGGGTGTCTCTCTCTCTGGATGACGATGTTTGGAATGCACATGTCCACACAAACATATTCAGCCATTATCTTTTGGGACGAGCACAAAGGGTGATGCCCATGCGGTTGGGCCTTCAGTCCTTTTGATGTCGCCCTGGAGTAGCAATTTGAGTTTTTGGAGACCTTTCTTTGTAGGTGGAAACCTATTCTTCGTGGATGTTGCGGAACTGTTTTGACCTCATTGATGTGCAGCTTGACTACAGTGTCCTTCAATTTTCTAAGTCCTGTGAATAGGTTTGGGAATTTCTTAACTGTATGGCTTTTGGACACCAGCTTACTGCCCATCGAGCAAAGTAGATCTGTGTGCATGGGTTGGCATAGTATCACCTCTGTTTCTTCATAGTGGATGTCAATTGGGTTCGGTGCCTTTGCCATTTTGTAGCTCAGCAGGCACTGACCTGTGTGGAGGCTCCCTAGGCTATGAATCATGGTGGGGACATACTTCCCTCTGACAGGTGCAGGCATGTGAATTGTCACAATGATGGTAGTGGTTGGGTGGCTCCGCACTGGAACACCTTTGCTGAGGTCTTCTCCAGCGGCTACATCATTATGCCTGTGTAATCCGTGTCACCCATGACATTCAATGTGGCTCCTGTGTCCACGAGGAAGTGCTAGAAGTGAGGTCTTATTTCCGGCAAAACACATTTTCTGCCTCTTCACAGAGTAACCGCACATATTTGTTGGCGTAATATTCATCTTGGCTGCTTGAGCTGTGTCGTCTGTGATTTAAACACTGTTGAGTGCCATGATAACTCTACGCGGAGGGGCCCCAGCAGTCGTGCATTAACGTGGAGCATTTTATATGTCAGATAGTGTGCAGAGAAGGAATCCCATTTCTAGGAAGCTTGACCGCCTCAACGCCCACAGACTTGTGGTGGTTGTCTCTTACACAGTTGTAACATTTTTGGCCAATGGCTGGACATGGGCCTCTATGTGGAAACGTGAGGCCGCACATGTAGCACGTCTTAGATGTTTGTGGCCTGCATGTGGATGTTCCGTATGATGATTGTCGTGTTGGTGGGCGTCACCATCAGTGGACAGCGGCTATAGTGTCTCCCTGCCTTGGTGCTTCAATTGCAGCCACTTGGACATCTACTCATTTGTATATTCTTACCAGTTCTATTATCTCGTCTAGCGGGATTGGCTTTTTGAATAGGTCCTTAAGAAATGTGGACGATGTACAACCTTCTATAATTTGCAGGCGGCATATGGTCTCTAAATCAGAAAAAAGAATCAGCAAATTGACAATATGGCACTTTTTTCTGGAGCTGGATGGTAAACTCACCTATTGCTTCACATGGGAGCTGGTCGCACTCATTGAATGTCCATCATTCATAATCTCGATTCGGTTGAACGACGATTTTCCTGTTGAGAGCTACGACCGTAGTTTCATATGATGTCTTATCTTGGTCAGGTAACGTTTTAATGATCATCTAGATGTCCTTTCCCACTAGGTCCATGAAGATGTCAAGTTAATGCTGGCGATGTATCCTCTCCTATGGCTTTTATGAAATCTGAACTCTTCAAGCCATTCTTCCCAGGGACGGCCTCCGTCTTCTTGTGGTTTCAGCTCAAATGGCACTGGCTTACGTAAGAACGATGCCGTGGATGCAAGTATGTGCACTGTGTTTGCCATGGCCTCCTGGACTCCCTCCATTTGGGTGGTGCTGGGTTTGTCTGGTGCTGTGTCTCCCAGTCTTGATTGGGCATCTTATTGTATGTCTGGTGTAGTCTTCTGCCTTTTAGATGGTTGTAGGATATTGGAGGGGTTAGGACCCGGTACTGATGAACTTTGGACGCCATGCAAATCAGTCCATTGAACGGCAGATGTGTACCTGGTCTGGGGGATGTCAGAGGACAGTGGAGGATCCCAGTGTATGTATTATATTACAAAAAAGGTAGCAGGCGCTCCTCTTGTGTCGATGTGGAGATACTGGTCGTCTCGGATGGTCACATGGGTGGGAACTCAGCGGCAACGCAGGCGGTAGTGGGCGGATCCTCTCGTTGGTGCAGGAGGTGTGAGACGGTGTTCCTTTGGTTTCAGCCCTGCTCTAAGAATGGAGGACAGGTCATTCGGGTTAGCCTTAAGGGTGCCTGGGTCCATACATCTTTGTTGCCAGATGTTTTATATGTTGAAACCCCAGTTTGTTGGGAATAGCGAGACCGGAGCCAGGGAACTGTTAACCTTCTTTATTCTCCATCTACATCCGAATCCCCTCCTTTTACTTTCCTCGTCCCCCCTTTGTCCCTCCCCTTCCTTATGATACAACACGCTTAATACCCAGTGGTTTCTAAGCGCGGCCCGGGGATCGTACCTGTGTTGCTCTGTGTCGTCTTGCTTCTAAGGTAAGCACGTTGTCCCTAAGCTATCCTCCCGAGACTAAGAGGCTCCTCTTAAAGCGCCTCCTCCATTGTGGGGACACAAACGACACCAAAAACAGATTATTAAAACGATGAACCCTAAAAAGAGAAATGTTTTAATTATTTTTCACACAGTATATAATAACCACGCCTCGTGCATTACAAAGCATGTTACCCAGACGGAAAGAAATATTAAATGGAACTGGACATTTTCATTTGTTTTCAAACGCCGGCAACACGTCTATCTGTGCACAGCCTAGGCATAGAACTATTTCAAAATGGCGCTCACCTTTAATTTTTTTGTGAACACTTGCTCTGGCAAGTAATCCCTGTGGAGGTGCGTTATCAAAACTCGCGGAGAAGGAAGATTGCTTAACCTCTGAAAGACAAGGGAAGAAAACATTATAAAAAGCTTACATGAAATAATGACCGATTACATCAGTCGAGTAGTCGACCATTTCATTCCTACATATAAACCACACGTTATACATAATACACAGTATTGAATATTGAAGATTAAACATTATTTGTATCTCCCCTGACCTCCAACTATCTGCTGAAGCCGACAGCGATTTTTGTGGTGGGACATTTCACTACATTTTACTGATGTAGGTTTGGGAGGGGTGATAACATTGGGTATGTGGCAGTGGGGGTGATGGAGTGTGGCGCATGGGTGGTTACACCCCCCCATCCTCCCCCCACGTCATAAAACAAAAAACAATTCAGTGAAATATCCCAGGTGCTCAGATGGGGTGATCCAGATAAGTATGATTCACTTTGCATGAATGGTGGGCTTTCTTCCTTGTTAATGTTAAAATCCAAACACATAATCAGTAGCCTAAGAAACAAAGAAAACATACATTATGCTCTCACTAATAAAACATTGAATGTCTGACACCAAAATTCTTAACGAAGAGAAAACAAATACATATAGAAAAATACATTATCACCCCCATCTTCATTAACATGGTTGGTGTCACACATTCAAGGTTTTAATAGTGATACCATAATAAATGTTTTCTGTGCTTAAGTTACTGATCATGTATTTGGATGTTAACTTTAACAAGGGAATCCCGCCATACATGTGCATAGCTATTCAACTCGCATGCTTTTGGCGGGTGTCGCCCACCTTGTACCAGTGGACTCACCCACCAAGTCTCCTGCACGCCCATTCACTTAAATGGGCTATCACCCAACAAAATCGGGTGTTTTCACCCACCCACCTTGGGGACACAAAAGGTTGAGAGCTATGTTAAGTGATATGTAATTATTTGCACGCGTCTTTTTATGCAATATATGTGTTGCCTTTTGGCTACTTTGTAGCGCTTGCACGCTTGATGCGACAGTGCTCGATGGTGGGGATTTGTAAGGCACCAAAGGGGCTTGATTTGGTGCAAGTGATGGCATGGGCTGGTGCATCCGCTTCACGTGCACCAAAAAGCGTGACATCCTAGTTACAAGGGGCTTCTTCCAGATTCTCGTCCCATTGTGTGAGCAGTTGAGCAATGCAAGGGACGCCAGGTGGCGTTAACCACATGCTGAATTCACAAATGACAAACATCCCAAGTGGGATGGGTGTGCCCAGACGTGGGTCCCGTGCCTGCTGAGCCTAGAGACCCAAGCTACTCCTCACTGATGACACCCAATGAGACCAAAACATGTCTGGGGATGCTTGTGGTCTCGTGCAGAAGGGATGTGACCTAGTGGTTTGGGCTGGACTGCCCCTTTGTGCGTGGTACCAAGTCTGATTTGCATATGGTCTTTGCCCTTCTGTAATGGCCTGGCAGGCGAAGCACGATAGTCTGGAGGGTTGTCTAGAGCAATTGCCAGGGGGTTAAGATTAATTATAAACCTTCCAGCCATCACCTCTTTGTTTTTTGCAGATGTTGAAGGGCATGATACGGCCTAGAGGTCTCCCAAGTCCTTTCAGAAAGAAGAAATTGTAGACATATGCCTATTCGAAACTGGGAAGCATGTGTGGAAAGGCTTAGAGAATGATTTTGGGGTGGCACCTTGAGATAGTGCAGGGTCTAGGATACTCTCAGCCATACCCAGATGATAAGGATTCAGAGGGAATAGAATGATTAAGATGTCTTAAACCATACTCCGGACTCTACTCCTGGACATGAGAAAACCTGGACCTGAAACTCAATCTGGCAGGCTGGCACAGTCCTCTTTAGCTTAAAAGACATTAACTTGCAAAAAGAGGCTGTGTGTACGCTAACTGCAAAGACCTAGAGTCTGATGGGCGAATTAAAAGTGGATTAAAAAAAGGATAGGAGGTTGATAAATTAAGGCCTACAACAAATTGAATATAATAAAAAAAGACATGGGGCCTCATTACGAGGTTGGAGGTAGCCATGGTGCTATTTGCACCCCGGTTCCGGGTCTGGGTTCTCGAAATAGGGACTTACCGGGTCATTCCAACCTTGGAGGACCCGGTAAGTCCCCATTCCGAGAACCATTCCCCATTCCCATTTTAGCCCCCATAGGGCTCAATGGGAATGGGGATGGAGCTAATAACGGGCCTACTAATAGCGGGCCCATTATTAGCTCACTGGTACCTTAGCGACTCCCACTAAGGGACCTCGGAATATGGAGGTAAGGGATTACCGGCACCTTCCATGCTCTATAAAGCTCAGAGATCCATGAGCAAGCCCAACTTCTACATCTAGTAAAAGAGCTGAATGCATGTGTCTAGTGTCATAGACCAAGTGGATCAACAAGTGACTTGACTCCTATAGTTAAAATAAACATCTCTTAGCAACTCAAAATACTGTGTTTGGCATAGAGACAATACAAAACTCAGAATTCTCCTTAAGAAGGAAGGTGGGTTTAAAGAAAACAAAACCAGCAGGAGAGGTGTTCATTGGCTTCAATGCCAGTCTATGTATGATAGGGCCACGGTCCTAAGACCTATATGTTCTTTCTATGAAATCTTCCAGGGAAGTGCACAGACAGTCACTCACAGTTCCCTGGATATATGGATACCTGACCCCTCTGCTGCTGCCGCCACTGGAACGTCGCGGTCCTCCTTCGTGGCAGTGGCATGGATTTCAGAAGGACCTTTGTTTCTTCCCCTTCTGTCCCAGGTTGGTTGTCAGGCTCAGTCATTGTCTAGCTCCCCCAGCCAAGGGCAATGCAGAGTGTGAAGATTGCTGAAGCGTGATCCTTTCTGCATTTAGGGTCACTTCTTGTACTTTTTTAGCCCACCACTGGCATTCGGGTTCTCCTTGAGCCCACTGTACTTGTGATTCTAGCCACATTTTCGCAACAGTTCTTGAAGTCCTTGCTTCCTTGTTAATATGTTCTCTTCTGGTTTATGTGCTTTAAATAAGGATGTTAATGAAAATAAAGAGACATATGAAAACATTTAAAAGATATTTTTGTTATTTTTTTTTTATAAAAGTGTATTTTTCATTTTTTAGAACAATTTAGCTTTATATGCGACCGAACAGTAGACAAATATTCGGTATTCAGAGGAATACTAAATATGCTTTTCGGTACACCTCTACAAACAAGAGGGACTCACACCACAATCACGGGGCAAACCTTTGGTTCCCTAACATGGCTTTCAGGGGCACAAAGCTGAGTGAATGTTGTAAAAGGCAGAACAGCAGACACCCGTTACAGGTTGTATTGGGATACATACAAAGTGGTGTGACAAAAAGTAATGTAAACTCAAACTAACATACAGGATGGCGCTATCTCCTCAGTTTTTTGTATGTCTCTAAATTCCAAAAGGATTCTCGAGGCCCTTTTGTGGGTCTCCCACATTGGGTGGAAGGGCCGCCACACTTCTTTCCTCATCTTCCTCAATTCCTTAAAATCTTAAGTTCTTCCTTCGGTGCCAAGTCTGTCTCCCTCAGCACCAGTTCTAGAATTGTTGCCACAAGTTCACTGCAGGTCAGAGTTGGCCAGAAGTCTCTCAAGTGCCCAAAGTTTTACTTAGAAAGGAGGTCACCTCACAGTTAAATAAGGATGTTAATTAAAATAAAGAGACATATGAAAACATTTAAAAGATATTTTTGTTATTTCTTTTTTTATAAAAGTGTATTTTTCATTTTTAGAACAATTTAGCTTTATATGCGACCGAACAGTAGACAAATATTCGGTATTCAGAGGAATACTAAATATGCTTTTCGGTACACCTCTACAAACAAGAGGGACTCACACCACAATCACGGGGCAAACCTTTGGTTCCCTAACATGGCTTTCAGGGGCACAAAGCTGAGTGAATGTTGTAAAAGGCAGAACAGCAGACACCCGTTACAGGTTGTATTGGGATACATACAAAGTGGTGTGACAAAAAGTAATGTAAACTCAAACTAACATACAGGATGGCGCTATCTCCTCAGTTTTTTGTATGTCTCTAAATTCCAAAAGGATTCTCGAGGCCCTTTTGTGGGTCTCCCACATTGGGTGGAAGGGCCGCCACACTTCTTTCCTCATCTTCCTCAATTCCTTGAAATCTTAAGTTCTTCCTTCGGTGCCAAGTCTGTCTCCCTCAGCACCAGTTCTAGAATTGTTGCCACAAGTTCACTGCAGGTCAGAGTTGGCCAGAAGTCTCTCAAGTGCCCAAAGTTTTACTTAGAAAGGAGGTCACTTCACAGTTTCAACAGGCTTGGCCCTAGTTGTCTCGCCATCTTCCGGTCTCAGGGTCCTCGCTCTACTGTCCACCAGCCCACTCTTACTCTCCTCCTTGACATCTGGAAATGCGCTCGTACTTTGGGGAAGCTCTCCTTGTCTTTCTCCTCTGCTCCCTGTTCCCATGATTCAACTGCACTGTGTCAATGCAACGCCATTTGCTTGTTCCTCCACCCATCTCATGCTCAACCTTCTTGAGCTCAGGACTCGCCTCTCTAATCTATGCTACCTCAAATATTCTTAGGGCTAGACATAACTTTTCTTCCAACCTACTTCCCCCCAAGTTGTTGATCTTCCAACGGATTAGCTCCCCGGCCTTTCATCCACCTCTGTTCAACTGAGGTTATATGCATCCTCTTTTTCAAACTCACCTACCTGTACGTCACCACCAACCACATCACGGCCTCTCCTCTTTCTTCCACTTGCTATTTCCCCTATCCTTTCCACCCCTTTCAAGTTTACCCTTACTCCTGAGGATGTTCCTCGTCTTCACTCCTTTCAAACTCCTTCTCACTCCATTAGGCCTCCTTTCTTCATCCGCTGATCTGTTTCTCCCTCTTCGCTCATCTCCAACTAACTCTAAAACGCCCCTAATCCTTCTCCCAACACCCACACCTTGACTAAGCAAGCTGATGCTTTCATGGAAACTCTGGTTCTCCTTAGGTACCATTTCTACTAACCCGATACAACTGAACTGTAAATAGTGGGCGATTGTGATTCGTTGTCAAATGAAGTTTTATGCTCTGCAGCAGCTAAAGCTTGGACTGTGGCATTGCACGGAGGGATATTTTAAAAAAAAGGGATATCCACCATTTTGGTTCCGGCATACACACTGGAAATGCCAGTGGAACACTGATTCTCTGCTGCTTAACTTCCGCAACCCACCCTGGCGTTAGTGTTGAATTGCTAAATACTGCACAGAACTTCTTCCCTTCCTTATGATGCTACTGTGAAACTTAACTTTTCCTTAAGTTGTGTGTGCTGACCGGACATCATACTGTGAAACAGCACAAAAATGCTTGTTTCACACTAGCAAACCCTTTAAGGTGGACTTGTAGCTGAATATCTGTACTGTGACAAGCCTCTTTCAAATCTATAGTGTGTGGTTGGCCAGAGGATCTTGCACACGCTGCTCCTGAGCCCAGCATCATGCTGTGGGTGCCCCGCCTCCCACCCCCAATTCTTTGATTGTCTATGGTATTAAGCATAAACAGATTTGTCCATGTATAAACATGATCATTGCAGTTCCATCCTTGAATTTTGTCCAGGGTACTTTTCCACATGGCCTGTCCATTTGTCATTGTCATTATGTCCATCATCTTGGTCCATCTAACGGGTATTATACAAAGACCAACCATAGTGGTCTATTGCAATGCACAGCAATCCAAGGAATGTCTGAACTGTATAGTCCAGAACCCAGCAGCACACTCAGACACAGGAACCGGCAGTTCAATATTCCAACATATTTAAACCCACTCAAATAAGTAACGTGAGATCGCTCTAAATCCTAGGAATTCAAAATAATTATCTATCCAATATTGGACACCTTTACATGACTTAGTTAGGTTTCACTAAGTTTAATGATATAGAAGGTAATTTACAAAAGTACACAAAATCAACAGCTCTTCATTTGAACCTTCTAGAGATATTCGCACATATTACATCAATGAGGGTTACAGTTTATCAAATACCGATTGTCCTACACGTTTCGGGACACAATCCCATCTTCAGGGATTAATCCTCATTATTCCTGGTAAGAAAAACAGTAATATCACCTCAATGTATGTAACGTTGGTTGAAATGTATCGTCAATGGATTGGTTGACCTCTTTCTTCTCGAATTGGCCCCCTCAAGTGCAACTGGGCCATTTTCTTTCCTCTCTCTCTCTACCTGTGGGGTCCATCCCGGCTCTATCCTCTCGTTGTGGCTCTTCAACATTTACCTTACCCATCTGATCTCACCTTCTCTCCTCTCTCCTCATTTCCAGTGCTATGCTGATGACACACAGCTTTCCTTTATGTTTCCTTCCTCTTCCTCTTCTCCTTCCTCTTTCATTCCCGGCTGTCTGACTGCTATCCAGACATGGTGTGCTGAGAACGATCTCTGCCTTAATGCCAGTAAGACTGAGCTCCTTCTATTGGGACTCCTACCCCCTCCTTCCCTCCTACTCTCTGGCTGCCCTCCTTGGGCCTCCTCCCCTCACGCTCTTGTGAGGCCAAAAACATGGGTGTCATCTTTGACTCCTCTCTCTCTCCTTTTCACCCCACATCGCTGTAATTGCCAAGAAGGCCCATGTCCAACTTTACCTCCTCAGAGGCATTCTTTCTTTCCTCACCTTCCCCCAGAAACTCAATGTCTCCAGAGCTCTGGTTCTCTCCCTGCTGGATTACTGCAACAGCCTCTTCACCAACCTTCCTCTTTCCTCCCTCCGCCCTCTTCAGCTAATCCAGAATAGAACTGCAAGATTTACCCTTGGCCTCAAGCTCGGGGACAGCGTCTCTTCAGCCCTAAAATCTCTCCCCTGGCTCCCAGTGGTTGCAAGGATCAAATTCAAGACGCTCTGCATCATCCACAAGGCTTTCTGGAGCAGAGGACCTTGCTACATCCAACTCTCTCTCCCTAAATACCTCCATCCTAGAGCCCTTCGATCCTCTAGCTCCAACTCTCTGCAGATCAGACGTTTCTCCAAGCAGAGAGTGGGGGGTAGATCTCCTTCTTTGGCAGGAGCCTACGTCTGGAACGGTCTCCCTGCCCCTCTACGACTTGAGCCGGATCGCCATAAGTTGTGGAAATTTCTCAAGACCTTCCTTTTCTCTTCCTCCTTTCCTCTCCCCCTCCCTTGTTAGCCTCCACCTGTCGCTGCGACTGGTTACCTGTGACCCTTATGAGTCTTACCGGGGCCTGGCCTTCCTTAGACCAGTCCGCCCCTGCATCCCTTTACGAGCACTTGCCCTCGGGCTCCCTTGCCTGACTAGCCACTGAGTCTAGTCCATTCACGTCTGTGCACTATTCACCCCTACCCTTTCCTCCCCTGGCACTCGATGTTTGGGCTCCTGCCTAGTACTTGCCCATCCCCTGGGGCCTTGTACCTCATGCACTTCTCCCTCAACCCCTTTCCCATCCCTTCCCCTGATGCTCCCCCTGCACTTCATGTTTATGCACTTGCACGATCCGAATGTCACAAGGCCTAGTAGGAATGTTATTGTTGTTTTCTCCCCTGTCCCTCCCGCCCCCTTTTTTGTCTTGTGGCACCTGAAAACACTTCCTGCTGTAAAGGTGCCATTCAAATGCTCAATAAATAAACACATTAAAATAAGAATATCGAGGAGAGAAGCCTGATAAAAACCAGCCAAGTATATGGAAGCCTCTGGAAGTTACCTAGCAATCACCATTTTACTCGTGCAAGTTCGCGTTTAGGGCTTCAAGATAGTGCGACACGACTGCAAGAACGTTAGAACAAGCGTACGGAACAGCCGACAGCGGCACATTGTGTACTTTTGTAAATTACCATCTGTGTCACACTAACCTAAGTGAAACTTAACTAAGGTCACGTAAATGTTTTTAAATATGTTGGAATATTGAACCACTGGTTCCCGGGTCTCAGTGTGCGGCTGCGTTCTGGACTCAGACATTCCTTGTATTGCTAATTGCTTGGGCCTGGGGGCAGCCAGCAACCACTGAGTATCATTATACTATATAAAGAATTAAATTATTCGACTTGTGAGTGCAGTCCCCATTGACTGCGGTATTGTAGTAATACATGGCCAGGAAGATACTCAATGAGCAGGGGTGTCCTCTTTTTTGTTAGGGGTTCGTTGGGGGAGGACTGCAGAACATAAGGAGGGAGAGGTTCCACATCGAGCTACCTATTGGTGTTGCACTATAGGTTGAAGAAATTACAAAACATTGAGTGAATTTAAACAGTCATCTTTTTCAGCATATATAAAAAGATGGAAAGGTCGGATTTACAAAAATATATCAGATATAACAAAAAACTCTGAAGTGTCAAACCGTGACCTTTCTCTCTGAAACTACAAATCCAAAAGTCTCTGTAGTCCATATCCACACAGCCCAGCTATGACACACATCCTGTCCCTGGGCTGCTCCTCTTCTTTTACTGCTCTTCAAGCAGATAAGTACTATTTTACCACCTCTCCTTATATTTGAGATCAGATAAGATCATAAGTGTGTAATTAGGAGGGGAGAATGTTAGGAAAGTTATGTAGAGGGCGTATTGTCATATTTATATGATATATGGTGTATTTTTACAACAGATAGAGGCTTGCGCGAGCGCACGTGAGGTGATCCCTATACCCTCGGGTAGGCACAGGGACGGACCGCAATAATAACCAGAGCCGTTCTGGAATCAGTAAAGCATATACGCGGCTCTCTCTGTGAGGTGGGTGGCCCGTGCCGTATGCCTGGCATGCCTGGGGCTCTGCTCGGACTCGCGCAGTGGGCCGCAAAGCAGTCCCCGCCTTTGCACAGGTGGAGCGGGCACGTTTGGAGCGCTCAGGCCCCCACCTTCGGGGGGCGGAGCCCCGTGAAGTGTTCATTTGTCGCATTGTGACTGCGACTGGAACGAATGAGGATGCTGGGCCCAGCAGTGATTTGAGTTTAAGCATTATAATAATTTTCAAAGGGAACAGAGTCCCTAAATATATACTGCAAGACCGGAGAAGCATACAGCAGTGAACAGCTGTCGAGTGGGCAGTAGCTCGCTAAGAGGAGAGTGCCCCTCCCTCACAACTAAGGTGAATTTAGCCTGATCAATCCGGCGAGGCCTAGCCAGAAGGCAGCCTACACACACCTCGCCTATCACAGGCACAAAAGATATAATAAGTCGGGTGCAGCCACAGAAAAAATAAAATAAAAATGAAAACATTCTTTGGGGGGGATATTTATGATTGACATTGGAAGGAAGAGGTTCTGCATAATTAGGAAGAAGGGTGTGTACACATGAGCATCAGACCAAGCGCCATGGGCGTGCCAAGGCACCTGTCCCAGGTACCAGGCACACAGCACACTTCTGAGAATGTCAGAATTAGAATTTTTTGGGGGGGATATTTATGATTGACATTGGAAGGAAGAGGTTCTGCATAATTAGGAAGAAGGGTGTGTACACATGAGCATCAGACCAAGCGCCATGGGCGTGCCAAGGCACCTGTCCCAGATACCAGGCACACAGCACACTTCTGAGAATGTCAGAATTAGAATGGAGCGAGGAGGAACAACCTCTGGACCTCCCTGCCAGCTTCAAGGAGGTGCTGGGAAGCTCGCTGGTCGATGCAGTGGCACAAGGGGTGAGACCCCTGCAAGAGAAGCTGCAGACCCTAGAAGCAATGCTTAACCAGCTCAAAGGAAGCACCAAAGAGACTGAACGCACGCACAAGGGACCCTCAGAAGCAGGGTCGAAGGGGAGTAGCCAGGCCCGGAAGAGGGAATCCTCTTGCGATCCCCAGGGCCCCTCAGATGGGGTGAAAGAGAACACCCCAGAGATTGCTGATGCTTTCGCGAAGCTCAGAGAAGCCTATTTGCAGCACCAGGCAGTGCCAGACCTCACGACCCCCACTCCAGGGGAAGATGTTTGTGGAGATGATGACCCAGGCTCGAAGGAAGAGCCAGCAGAGGGAGAACTCTCCTCGCAGGAGGGAGAGGAAGTAGCAGAGGAGGATTGGGCTAAGCCCATCGGGGGGAAGTGACCCCGCAAAGAGAAACATCTCTAAGAAGATCAGGAGGACATGTTTGATCCAGACAGCATCCGGAACCCAAGATCCTCAGACTGGCAACGGTCTCCCTGGGTTGCTCAGTACATGACAATGAGAAAGGCACTCAACAAAGAGGTTAGGCAGCGTCTACGCACAGAATGCCCTCGCCCAGACCTCCCAGGGAAGGTAGCAGAGACCCCAGAGCTGGATCCTAAAATGGTGACATGTGTGTCCAAGATCAGCAAAGACCCTTACAAGGGCATTGACAGATCGTGGAGGAGCTGCCAAGAGAAAGTATTGGATTTGGCAGGTCCTCTCGCGAAGATTATGGATCTAACTGAGAGAGCTAAAGATACAGGGGAGGACGTAGACCCTGATGCCTTGGCAGGCTGGGCTCTCAAAGTGCGGTCTGCCTTCTGGGCAACGCTAACTGCGCCATCACCTCGGAAAGAAGGAGAGGCTTGCTGCTTAAGATCGATCCGAAGCTAAGCGACCTTGCATCATATGAAGCCGGAGAAGCAGTCCAACGCCTCCTTTTCGGAGAGACATTTGGGAAGGAGATGGGCCGATTCGTCGGCAACTACACTTCCTTGGAAAAGGCGCAGGCTTCCATAAGGAAGATATTCCCAAACAGAGTTTCTGCCGGGACTGGCCGCTTCAGGGGTCAAGTGGCCGGTCAGAATCAAGGAGGGAGAAGACCCCGCAACCCCAGGGCCTAATACTGGGAGGACAAGCAACAGGATACCTACCTTCTTCCCAGCCAGGGGACGTTTCCCTAGAGGACGCAGAGGAAGAAGATCCGGTTGAGGTCAAGGCTTTACACCAGGTGAGAGCAGTAAGTTACCCTCCGGTAGGTGGGAGGACTACTATGTTCTGGGGAAATTGGCACGCCCTTTCCAGCGATGCTTGGATATTGCAAACCGTCAGAGGTCTGCAGCTGGAGTTTATAGAACCACCAGTGCAGAGAAGCTGGCCTCTCCAGCAGCACCTTGCGAGGGCGGAGCAGAAATGTGTAGATCATGAACTAGCGCAATAGAGAAGTGCACAGCCCATCCAAGTTTTATAAGCAACATGTTTCTAGTGCACAGAAAAGAGAAGGTCCGGCCAATTATAAATTTGTAAGAATTAAACGGATTGATCATCTGCCACCATTTCAAGATGGAGGGCATTCATCAGCTCAGAGACTCCGTAAGAGAGGGAGACTGGCTGACGAGACTGGACTTGAAGGATGTCTACCTGACAGTCCCAGTACAGGAAGAATACAAGACATTTCTAGCTTTTCGCTGGAGGAGGCAGTTCTGGCAACTCAAGACGATGCCCTTCGGTCTGTCATCCGCACCCTGGGCTTTCACCAAATTGATGAAGCCAGTAGCTGCAGCAATTCAAGAGAAAGGTATCAGGTTGGTCATATACCTGGACGATTTGTTACTCCTAGCAGAGGACCGGGATGCACTAGTTTACCAGAAAAGGTGGGTGCAGGACCTCCTGTTGTCCTTGGGGTTCCTAGTGAATGTCGAGAAATCAGACACCACCCCAGCCCAGAGACTAGATTTTCTAGGGTTTGTCCTGGACACCAAGAAAGCCACTCTGGAGCTTCCAGCCTGGAAGATACGAGATATCAGCGAGAGTTCAGAAGAGAGATCAGAATGTGCCTGAGAAAGCAGGTAGTTTCTCTCAGAGTCCTTGCAAGGATTGTGGGATTATTTGCAGCTTCCATCCAAGCCATATTTCCAGGTCCTTTGCACCATCAGGCACTACAGAAGTTGAAAATAAGACACTTGCAACAAGGTTTGAAGTATCATCAGCAAGTGCCACTAGATCCAGAGTCCATCACGGAATTACAATGGTGTTTGAAGAATATGGACGCCTGGAATGGGTGTGCCATCTTCAGAGATCGGCCAGACCTGATAATAGAATCAGATGCCAGCCATCTAAGCTGGGGAGCCCGGTGCGGAGATCTACAGACAGGTGGGAAGTGGAGCGAAGAGGAGCTTCTGGCAGGATCCTTTGCGATCAAGCGTTCACGAAGAAGATAAACATATATCAGCAGTCCGCTACATAAATCACTTAGGAGGAACAAAGTCCAAGATGCTAGCAGAACGAGCGAAAGACTTCTAGCACTTCTGCCTACAGTCAGGAACATCAGTCACAGCAGAATACCTGCCCGGGGCACTGAATGTAGTGGCTGATGGGAACTCTCGGTATCTGACAGACTCCAGCGACTTGAGGTTGGACCCAGCAGTGTTTCGGATTCTGGATCGGAAGTGGGGTCCAGTACTCATGGACCTCTTTGCATCTCGTCTCAATGCGCAGACGCCCGAGTACTTCAGCTGGAGGTTAGACCCGAAAGCTTGAGGGACAGACGCATTCCTTGACTGGCAAGGATGTTTGATTTTGTTAATGTCTCTTTTCATGCCTAATTATTAAGTGTAGGTCGTTATTGGTTCGAAGAAAACTTGTATTTCTGTTAAAAATAAAATGTTGTATTTGAGCACCCACTCAAAGGAACCCCCCCAACTGTCAAACATCATACATTTCAAACTAATTTCACTCCAACACCACCAATTTCCCTTTCCCAACACCCCTAAAAAACAACTTAATCTAAATACTTGTATTTAGTGCAATCAGTATGAAACGTGCGCAACTTCCATAAATCTTAAGCAATGCAGGGCAGAGCAGAGATCTGTACATTAAGGATAGAGACCTGCAGACACAATTACATCGAGTGAGTTAGTTTGCAAGCACCCAATCTGTTGTGTATTGCCCATTTAACTGTGGGTGCATTGCCCTTTTAAGAAAACGAGTCATGACCTCGTTACGACTCCTCTTAATAAAAGGGGCTACAAGGCATGTGAGAGGCACTGCATCAGAGCCCCAGGAAGTGGCAACTCTGACCCTGGACATTCTTTGTCCTTCTCCTGTCCTGTGACCACGGCCTGTGTGCCAGCCCCTGCCTGAGTGCCCCCAGAGCCGAAGCTGGTGTCCCCAGGGCGAGTCTCAACACCTTTGCACAATAACAATAGGTTCTGTTTACATTGCTACAATAATTCACGGGCACATAGAATGTGGCTGCCTCAGCTAACAACGCAGAGATCTTTTCACTATACAAAATAAACTACAATGTTCTTATTTGTAGAGTGTTTTAATGCGTTTTAATCATGTTTTTACAATTTTAAAAGGGACATTTAAAAGAGACGGCTGTCATTTGTCAAAGTGACAATGGGTGCACTCTCCATTTTGGATGTTAGTCCTTTTGTATAGTACAGTCCTGGCCACGAGAGGCAGTGGTGTTCCTCGCAAATCCGAATGAAGGTGGTTTATACCCACAACCGAGCAGGTTACCCGATGCGTGCCTGGGAGTCTGTTAGTGTTCCTGCATTTTCGGTGAGGATGACGAGTCTCGAGCGTGACGGGACTAGTTCCAGAGTGTGGGAGCACTGAGCATGCTCATTGCTTGGTCTTTTCTCCTCTCTCCTGAACTGCACGGACACTGCGGGCTGCTAGGGTTTGCTCAGTGAGATGCAGCGTTGTGTAAGGCTCGTACGCTGCTGCTTTTCAGAAGCACTGGCAGGAGAACATCCACCAGGATCTCTCAGCTGACATTTTTTTTTTACAAATATTTGATCAATCTCGGTCTCGTAAGCAACGCAACGACCAGTCCCATTTTCATTTGTGTCGCAGGAGAATCAATCTTGGCAGGCACGAAAATGTTCTATGCTATGCAATGTGTAGGTTTGTGGTGAAGGAGCGTGGCATCCCTTTTGCAGCTGTTACGGGGGCTCCCAGGGGTGCTATGGGACACCAGAACCCTAGAGACCCAGTGCCTCAGGGGGTTGCTGGGGCACACCTGGTCTTGGGTGGGGGAACAGCGGGCCAACCACGCAGATTTTTGCCACCTTGCTGGCACAAGGGCCCCGCGGCTTCGTGGCCTGCAGGCTTGTGCTCACACGGTGTGGACCTGCAAACCTAAATCAGAGATGGATATCATTCGTTCCTCTTTGGGAGTCTGCAGCCGTTCACCTTCACCATCGTAAATGGGCAATACACTTGAATGGGTCACACAGCACACTCCTCCTTTTTCATAACAAACAAACAAAGGGTTACTGACGCACAAATGATTGCCCCCCCCACACTCTTACAACACTACAATACTTATATCACTTGGGAATTGCATGGTAAACCAGTAATACACATATAGGGACTCAAACATTTGTAGACATATAGCACATCTCACATACTCTACCCATATTCAGTGGGCGACAGTCGCGGTTGGCGAGCTGCTGGTTGTATGTTGGCAGCTCTACCAAATTTGATTCAACCCTTTATTAACCTGGGGTAAATGGAACTTCAACCACTGAATGACAACACGTTAGCTGCTGGCACCATTTAGAGCATGCCTACAAAATACAGGAGCACAGCTTTGCATCCATTTCACTGGGACCACTTCAAGCATACAACTAACGCGCAGGCTCACAGTATCTAAACACATGCTTACTGAGCTCTCTTTGAGCACTTGCAGGACCGCAGGAGAGCAGTTCACTCTGCATCAGTGTCCGTTCAGGGTAGTCACTTCCATGGGTTAAGGGCAGTTCATGGCAGAGTTCAAAACCCGCTACAGCCGCACCTGGGAGCGCCAGGGGCCACAATGTCATAGTCCCTTGATGTTGGCACGGCAAGAGTGGCAGCTTGCTGGGCAGTCCGGGGGGCAACATCCGTGGCAAAATGTCAAGCCACTTGTCCTTCCTGGTGCAGCACCCCCCTCCTTTTTTTGCAGGGGTTGTTGGCATGACGCTGCCAGCCTTAGGGGCGCACAAGCACTCCTGTGAGCTGCAACCCCTTTCCTGCTTAGATCCGGCATGTGCTAGTGCGGTCCTTCCCTTGCTTCAAGCAGGAGCTACTGCTACAGATGATAGGGCAGCGGCCTTGGCCAGTCCTAGCTCCCCTCTTTCCTAGCAGCAGATTCAGCGGTTGGTGTCCCAGTTTAGGAGCTGGCACAACCTGCATCCGAGGCCACATTGGCCTGGTCCGTATCTGGTAGGGCAAGCAAGGCGACACTAGTGGCAGGGTGTTGGGGCCACCTTCCTCATTTAGCTTCCCCAGGCAGGAGTTATCGGTATTGGACAGCCAACAGTAGAGGGTGCACAAGCACTAGACCTCAAGCTGCAACCCTCATCACTATCTGCCTTGGGCAGTAGCCAGCTCAGTTCTTCTTGGCAAGCCTGTGTTAGTCAATGATGTTGTAGGGGCCATGGAGTGCAGTATTGTCACCTCCCTTTCTAGTCCACATACAGCAGTACTCCTTATTTCAGCACCACTGATCTGTGTAATAGCACTGCATATTGTCAACCCTTATATGCAGGTGTAAGATGACCCCTCGTAGTTGCTGCTTGGTTTTGCCAGGATAAAGGAGGTGCAGACCTGTGGAGGCAGGAAGTCAGGCACCACTTTCACCGGATTGTATGCTCCTCAGACCGATAGTACACGGGGGCATCGCATGCATGTAGAACAAATGCATGGATAGGTGTATCGGGCGCAAGCTGTTTTCCCTTCTCTGACCTGCTCTTTTCGGTATCAGGTAATATTATCCCCACCAATAATATCGCCATATATATATGGTCGTGGGGTAAGGCCATAGGCAATATTATTAGTGGGGATAATTTATGGGGTAAATGGGACCAGGAGTGTCCCCCGTTCCCTTTATAAAAATATGGGGTTTGTGGGGGTGTCCCACGCAGGTTCCATAGGTTAATATTGCTGCATAAATATGGCGAAATGTTTGTATGACGATATTTTTGCGGGTATAGTAACACATGGAAACCTCTTTTCCTCCTTGTCAGTATAGGGCTTACTGTGCTGCATTCCTTGTGCCGTTACACCACATCCCATGGCAGGTAGACAATGGCATGCTACCCTCAGTACCATTCTTAACTTTTCAAAGACATGTGCAGCACTTTATGACTGTCACCCCAGTGGCCTGGGGCATAAGGGGAAGTGCCAGTGTGGACCAATATGCTCTTACCCTTGCTCCGAAGTTGGGAGCACACACACAGCACAGCTGTACAGTCCAGAATTACTGTAAGTGGGCTGCCGGCACAGCAGAGTGCTACCCTGTAGTACTAATGGGCATGGGCAGCCGCTTTCCCAGTCGTTTCTTGGGTCTGCCATGGAGCACTGCCAACCCCTCTTCCATGAGAACTCTGCTAACAGGAGCAAATGTTCTGTCCCTGCAGGAGCCCCAGGATCTCTGCAGGAAGCCACCTCCTCCACGCTCCGACGTGGAGCACATCACAATTTTCTGCCTCTTTCCCTGGATCTCTATTCTGCAGCAGGGCCTCTGTTCATAGCACTTAACTGATTTTGCTGCCAGAGGCCCGGGATCTCTTACTGGGCTCTTCTTGATTTACTTTTACTGCCACAGCAGTGCATTCGTTGAGCGCTTTCCTTGTTCATGTTGCTCCCCGACAGAGCACGTTGACAGCCACCAACGGCTGGCCTGGGATTTTGCTGAGGGCCATGTGTTTTCACTTTTGCTTCTTTTCTTCACCGCTTATGGGCTCAGGGGTCTGGAGAGGGCTATGAACATTCTCTTGTGCACGCTCCGACCTGGAGCACTTTAAAGGAATAGTGCCATCAAAAATATTATTGGCTCAAAAGATGGGCCATAATCAAAAATATATATAAAAAAACATTCATTAAGAAAGTTCCTATGTGAACCTTGGAGCAAATGAGGCTCAAAGTCACAGATTTAAAGCACTAGGAGGCATCCATTTTGTGAAATGCATGAGCCTCCTGTGCTTGTGTTAATTTCTGCCCTTGCAGCACTAATGAAGCAAAAGCCAGCCAGCTGTAATAAACAAAAGCTAGCAGCAGGTGGCTTTGGCTTCATTATTGCCAGAGAGCAGAGATTAACACAGCTGCTAAGTGCTTTAAAGGTCCTTCTTTTTTAAAAGCACTGCAAAATAAATGCTGCGGTTTTCTTTCTAATTTAGAAAGAAAACCGCAGCATTTATAACATTGTATTTGTTTTACAAACCTTTACAAAATTCTTTTAAAAACATAACAAACAAGACAATAATATCTCATATAATTCACATACATCATAACAAGCACCCTCCTTTACATCCAAACCCAGACAACATCTCTACATAGATTATTCTTAAGAATCTAAAACTATTGATTATACATCAACATAGCAGACCACCGCTAGTATTACTAGACCGGTTTAGACATCAACATCACATATTAAAAGTCCAGGGTTCACTACTTGGATCTTGACAGAGGTAAAAAACACTCAATTCATTTAATTTAATTTCATATCCCAATTGCACACAAAAACATATACATAGGGCTACAACTTTGAAAAGCACTACCCAAGCTGGTACAGAAATTAGTACAAACACAATTTTCCTCTAGTGAAGCCATCTTGATAAGTAGTTCATGGTTCATCACTTTCAGTTAGTAGCTTTTCTGACAATTTTTTTTTCAATAATTGTTAAGAAATTTGTTAAACCAATAATGAGGCTTTGATTCATCCCTACCATGCATCTTTGCCAGAGGGCCTCTCTGCTTAGGGTAGATACTGTGTACAGATATTTACCAAGTATGTGGATTCTAATAGATTCAAAATACACACAGTAAACTGTCAGATGTTTCAATGTTTCCAACATGGTATTATCATTGCAGAATCTACATTGACCATTATTAGGTGAATTATTATAGGATTTCCATGACATCAGTCGCTCATTTGTAAGTAACTGATTCAAGCGAAATCTCAAATACGTCTTCCTGGCCCGTTCGCAAGGAAAAATAGCCTGATACATAGGCCGATGTCCCCACTGCCATGTAAATTTTGCGTATTCACCAAAAGTATGATATTCATTAATTTTATCAATCAATAAACACCAATGATATCTGAAGTATTTAAGTTTGCATGAGGGCAAGCACAGTACCAACTCATCCCGAGAGATCATGGCACTAAATAGCAACTCCTCCATCTTGTTCTTGTATTTTAGAAATGATGGAGGGTGTCCTTTCTTTATCATAGATTCTAGATCTTCATAGAGTGAATCTTTAGGGGGCACTAGCATTTTACCATAGTGCCTGAGAAGTCGCCAGTGCCATTTCACTGATAATGGTAGTAAACCCATCTCAGGACACACAATAACATTTGGGATCGAATGAGCCAGACCCAAAACAGTTTTCCACATTTTACCTTGGATCACGTCAAGAATTGGTTCCACATCAAGCAAACATATATCTAGAGCATACAATAGTATTGGTTCAATCTTTTGATTATAAAATTTCATTATAGGGATCATAGAGTATTTCCCCAGACGATGATGAATCATTTTCATCTGTATAGTTAACATTTTTGCCTTATCGGCCAGAAATATCTTTCATCCTTCCAAAGAGTACGAACTAGCAAGTTGGTAGCCTAAATAGCGGATGGCAGTGGATTTAGGAATAGCAATCCCATTCAGTCCCCATTCAAATTTAACAATTTTTTTCCGACCTTCAATAAACGTTATTATGAAGGATTTTTTAAGATTGATCTCAAGATTATGTTTGCTAGCGAAGGAATGAAACAGGGCCAATTTTGACTGTAACCCAAAGGGGGTCCTATCAAAAAATAACAAATCATCTGCAAAACTCAACCAATTTAGCACAGTTGCCCCCAGTTTCACTGGAAAAATGATGGCATCCCTCCATTGCTCGTCCAAGTCTAATAGATATAAATTAAAGAGGACTGCAGCAAGGTTACATCCCTGTTTCAGTCTGATCTCAGTGGGAATTATATCGGTGAATGCCCCATTGCTAGTCAACCGAATTCGATAAGTGGTTTGTTTATGAAGGGCAGCAATGATAGACACCAGCTGCTCAGGAAATCCAAATTTGGTCAATTTTGTCCATAAAGTGTGTCTAATTACCGAATCAAATGCAGCAGTGAGATCCAGTGACGCCATGTATACCGGTCCTGCCTTATAAGATCTAGTTTGTTGGTATACATGAGCAATGAGTGTCGCATTAAGTTGACAACCCATTTGGCGTCGGAAGCCAGTCTGATATTTCGAGAGACGATTGAACTTTATGATATGCTGATTAGTCTGTTGGAGTAGCAGACTAGTAAAGATCTTTGCTGCAGCATCCATCAAAGCTATCGGCCTATAATTGGCCGGATCATTCAATTGGCCCTTTTTGTAGATAGGTATGATATTAGCCATACACCACGACTTAGGAATGTAGCCCAAACAGTAAATTGCATCAAATTTTATTTTGAGCATTCTTGCCCACAAGTCCGGGTTAAGTTTAATAAGACACGGTGGAATCCCATCCGGACCTGGGGCTCTAGATCCTTTTGTTTTCTTAATGATTATGGTTATGTCTTCTATCGACCATGGGCAGCCACACCGGGTAGGCCTAAAGATTAAAATATCCCTATGGCCGCAGAAAGCCGAAGGTTTAGTATATTTAGCCTTAATGTACGCCATCCAGACAACTGCCGATATTGTCGCTTCTCCATTTGACTCAGTATTGGCAAACAGGGATCGCATGGTAACCCACACCTGTCTAGTATTGTTCTTTAATAATAAAGTAATTAGATGTTGATTATCCTTATTTCTCAATTCATACCTCATTAGTTTTAGGTGTCTTTTGTAGGTCGTGTTAATATGGGCTTTGCTTTCATTAAAAACATCGTTTGGAACATTAGATTTAGTAAGCTGTCTAAGCAGTGTACGTTTATCTTTCCTTACAGCGACTACTTTTAAATTATAGTGATGATGGTGCGTAATTATAGGCTTAGTAGCCTTATATTTCATCAAACAAGCGATATGAAATGCAACTCTAATGGAATTCTGGATCTCAACAATGACCCCCGAGATACCACCAGAGACACAACTCCTGTTGATCAAGATATCATTTTCAATTTTGGCGGTAACTTCATTACACGTGCTAGAAGTTCACTTAATTGTGGCTCCTGCGCGATCAAATTCAATTGCAGTAAACATGGGAATATTATCAAAAAATGTCACATTTAATCTAAGGTTAGAGTTCAAGGATAAATGATCTCCCTTCCCAACATTACAAATCGCTATAGGGTCCATTAATTCTAAGAGCCTAGTAGACACAAAAATATAATCAATAAGTGACGCACAGGTACCTCTTGCCCAGGTATAATGGGCGCTCCCTGGTAGGAACGGGACACATTGAATGTCCCATTGGAGAAAGAATTCCAACCACCTTAAACCATTAGCCTGGGATTTTTTTTTTACATCATGTATAGCCTCTTTCCCATTCTTATCTATGACTACACAGGTGGAATTGAAGTCACCTCCAATGATTACATTCAGGGTTAGGTTCTGAATCACAGCCTGTTCGAAAATATGGTTCAGACGATTAGTGACTGTTTCAAAAGAAACTGCGACCTCATTCCAATATAAGTCAACAATCAGAATCTCTTGACCCACGATATCTTTGTATACAATTCCCACCACCAGTAAAGCTTCATCAGCCCACACAATAGAGGATTCTAGTTTTAACTGCTTATCAATCAATATTGCAAGGCCTCCAGCAGGACGGCCTTGATCACCTCTTCTAGCAGGCTGTAGATAAGCATCGAACCCTTCTAGGACCAAGTTACCCATGCACATAGTTTCCTGTATCAGACAAATCCCAGGGCGACTGTCACTATCTAATGTCTCATTCCATGACCTTAAATTAGCACTTCCGCATGAGTTCCACGAGAAAATCCCAATCCCCAAATTTTCATCCTATTTGCTTCCTAATTTAGGATGCGGGGCAGGTGCAGTCAAAGCCCCCATACTCATTATACCCGTAAGGGATGATGCTAGGTTCATAAATTGTTTCAGCACCTCCTCATTGATCAGTGGTAGGGAGCCCACTGCATTAGCTATTTGCGGGGAATCCGGAACAGTCGTAATGAAAATTTCAGCAAGTTCACTGGTATTAAAGAGACAAGGATGTAATCCCAGTAATTCCAGGTCTTCACGCTGAGCCCAAATCAGTTTTAAGATGATGTGTGACTGATAGCCACATATCATCCGCGTGGGATTATTGTGAGCCAAACGAACCCAATCTATATCATTACTTCTAATCGTACGTAGTGCTGGGATTTCTTGAAAGGCTTTAAGCAACGCCGAGCGATTTAAGCTCGTTTTGGAAGAGTTTATTTGTTTGCTTTCCCATCCCATAATAGAAGGCATCTCAGGGGTTAGAAACATTCCGTCTTTTGTTGCCACTTGATCGTTAGAGCAGGATTCAGCGTAGAACTCATCACTCTGAATCAATGATTCTAATTTTGACCTATTGAGGTCCCTATTTATACTTTGCTTTCCTTGCAAAGCACCCAACTCTTCAAGTTCGTCCCCCTCATCAGTTGCTGCCCTAAATACAGGAGCTTTGTTAGCACTATACGAAGGTCCCGCTGTAGGGGGGGGTTGATTCATCACTGGCCGATCCAAGTCCGCCTGTCCTTTACTATTTATCTTAGATTTATTTATAGTAAGTTTATTCGCAACTGTTATTTTCGTGCTTTTATTCACAGCTGCAACCTTGATTTTATTGGAGACCTTCTTTATATATAAGGCAGGAAAGAACTTTGTCAAGTCCGTTTGTTTTTGTTTGGGCGAACAACCCTGCTCTCCCGCAGCAGTCTCCCCCAAATCTCTTCCTGTGTTGTGTTTATTCGGCAATTGCTGTGGATCGCCAGGACTATGTGTAGTGTCAATGCTCAATACTGCCCTTGACTCTTTATTCAGTTGCGACAAGTTCTTTGGATCGACCTTCAATGAATCCAGAGTAACTTTAAGAGTCATTTTCTGGTTCTTTGTTTTTAGGTTTTTTGCTTGATTTATTTTACGTTTTGTAGCTCTCAGGAGCATTTTTTTCTGTTTCCTTGACAGGACAGGTTCATATACCTGTGCCTCAATCGTCGGCGTTCTCAATTCCTGCTGACCTAACTGAGCCTCATCTTCTAAATCAATCAAATTGGTTAGAGTTGAGGGACTATCTAAAAGTTCCTCTTTTGGTAGGTTAGGTGTCGAAGGAATCGGAACAGCAATCACATCATCATTAATCATCTGAACGTCCAAAAGTTGTTCACTACTATCGCCCCTTGTTATACTGGCTATTATTTGTTGTATGGCCTCTGCATTGGCCGATACCAGCTCAGTTAGATGTTTTATTTCTGCTGCTACAGGCAAATCATTTTTGGTAGTAACACCAGCCGTAACCGCAGCAAAAGTAGTTGTCGCCATGAATCCCAATCGTGGGTCAGCGGGTGTTTGGGAGGCTTTATTGTTCAGTGAGGAGCTCACTCTTTGTTTCCCTTTAGAGAGAGCCGTTACCTTATCACACGTGAACAATAACCCCTCTATTCTGTTGACCTTTGTAAGAAGGTCAGTTAACAAACTGTGTGAATATCCAAGTTGGACATGCGTCTGATCATGTCCTTTATCTAGAAGATTCAGGATTGTAGACAATACCGGAAACTCAGCTCCAATATCAGAGGACTCAATTAAGTTACGTTCTGCCTCGGCTTCTAGGGCCGACAAGGTAATTTGTGGTTCAACAGGGCAGGGTACCAAAGCCGGAAGAAATTCCGACATCCTAGGAGTCCCTTCAGAGGGGATTTTTATTTCTGAAGGAGAACTGGTCCCTAACTTTTTAAGTTCCTTATTCCCCTCATTGTTACCAATTTGGTCGTCAAAAAAGGTATCCACCTGGTCCTTCAAGCTCGGTTCTAGATCAGCATCAATATGGACATGTACATCTTCCATACAGTACTTATTGGCTTTAATTGGGGTGGAGGGCCCTCTAGAGAACCGCATCCTTCTGTCCAACAATGCCTCAATTGCAGGTGCAATAATTGAAACATCAGAGAATCAAGGTTTAGTGGTGGAAATACCCATTTTTGCTAATAAATCACCCTTCGGATAATCTCCTGAGGTTTCACTCAGAACGCCATTATCGGAGTCATGATTCATTGCTTTGAGGTTATAGGTCATTAGTGCGGTATCAGACTTATTCTCGGGCATGGTTTCCACTAAGATGTCAGGCTGTATTATTTTACCAGTCAAATCGCCAAGGGTTTCTACACATGCCGACGTTCCCACCTTGTTAGATGCGTTGTTCTCCTCACTCTCAGAGTCTACCATTGCCTCATTATCTGCATGTATTAACATAGTATCAACCATATCATTGCTCATCTTACTATGGATTTGTCGCCCACTACGGAGACCATTCACCATATTAACTCGAGTAGAAGGAGCTGATTACCCAGTGCTCAAATAATCCAAAGAGCGCCTTGGTTTTACAATTATTGCAGTCAACCTACCTTACCCCCCCAGCAGCCAGCGCACTGCACACTGAACAGTAAACAGTACTTCCTCTGTACTTCGCGCAAGTGCGCTGCCTGCTGGGTAAATGTAGGAGGCTTCCAAGCGGTGTGGGCGTCACAAGGGCGGAGCCCAGCCAAAGTAGTCCTTCCAAAGAAAGGGACAGAAAAAAACAGGCAATCAATATACTAGCTTATTCATCCACCCACATACAACGTTAGTGCACTTCTCGCGTGCACGATAAAAATCACAAGATGAATATTAGGCTAAACACCCTATGAACACTCAGTGCACAGTGTACTCGCGTGGCGCTAGAGTACTAGGCATGCTCGTTATGCATACTGGAGATTGAACAGTCACCTTCTTCCAGTGCCACTAGATCAGGCAGTCCAAGGTGTTCGGGAAAAAGACTTCCTCCTGCTGTCGAGCGAGGCAATTCACGAACGTCCGTGCAGGCAAAACAAATGCTTGATGTTAATCCCAGGCAATTTCCACAGAGCACGGCACGCCAATAAACAGTACTTCCTCTGTACTTCCCACGGTGCGCGCGCGCCGCCTGCTGGGTAAATGTAGGAGGCTTCCAAGCGGTGTGGGCGTCACAAGGGCAGAGCCCAGCCAAAGTAGTCCTTCTTCCAGTGCCACTAGGTCAGGCAGTCCAAGGTGTTCGGGTAAAAGACTTCCTCCTGCTGTCGAGCGAGGCAATTCACAAACGTCCGTCCGTGTCTTCAGCTTTGAGTCTCCAGGGCTCCCCCGACCCAGGGGAGCCCAGGAGACTCAAAGCTGAAGCCACAGGAAGCCTAAATACAACGTTGTATTTAAAAATGCTGCGGTTTTCTTTCTACATTTCCCAGAGCCAGAGAAACGTAGAAAGAAAACCGCAGCATTTAGAAATACAACAACATTGTATTTCTGACTGTGGCTGCTTTCGCTTGGAGTCTCCTGGACTCCCCGGTCCTGGGGGAGCCCAGGAGACTCAAAGCGAAAGCCGCCGCAGTCAGAAATACAACGTTTTTGTATTTGTAAATGATGCGGTATTTGTAGAAAGAAAACTGCAGCATTTATAAATACAACAAATCAAAGCGAAAGCCGCCGCAGTCAGAAATACGACGTTGTTGTATTTATAATTGCTGCGCCTTTGCTTTTTGCCTTTCATTTGACGTTTTCTGTGCTTCCCTGGGCTTGGGGAGCACTGAAAATGTAAAATGAAAGTGAAGGCAGCCCACATATACACACACACACACACTTTTGTTTCTCTTCAAACCAAATAAATCTTTTGCCTTTTACTAAGGATTTCCGTGGAGAGGAACATTAAAGAGTTTCACTCCATTTCTTTAAGCCCTGCCATGTGCAAGGTACAAAAAAAAAGAACAAAAAAAGAATCAGAACATATGCTGCCATCTCTATTTTAGTCACTGACACTGCCAAATGTCTGGACTGGACAGAGGGATGCCTTTGTGTATAGCACCTGGTTACAGTCTGTTAGGGAGAATTCTCTCTTTAGGCTGAATTTCCTAACCTACTGACTCCCCCAGCAGCTTTGCTGGATTTCTGGAGTTTGTTTTTTTCTCCTGCCAAGAGTGAGACTCTTTTTCTCCCACTCTTGGACATGATTGATGGTGTTCCTTTGGCTGCTAATGTGTTTTATGGGCTATGGGGTCCTTTACTCCATAGGGTCTCATGTGTTTTTACTATGTGTGTTACACAGCACCCTCCGTGCAGTGACACAGGGGTGTCATAGTGACACCCCACCATAGACTCCATACCCTGGGACTGACTACTGTCTCTCAGGGCATGTAAAGTCACCATTGGCTTTACTAGTCCCAAAATATTAACAGAAACTGGTACAAACCATCATATTGTGGACATACTGGTCGGGGCAATTCGATTGCCCCGGGGTTTGTTAGTCGAGGGGGCACGTCTCCTTCCCACCTGATCGAGTTTTGGCTGGTGACAGTGGATACTACTTTTTATATTGGACCGCAAATATATCCCTATGGGATTTTCCCATTGTTCGAGGCTACCAACTTTAATTATTTAATTCTCATAGCCTCGAACATACCGCCGGTTTATTTATTTAATATTAATTCGCCGGTTGGTATTTTTTCCCAGGACTCGATTCTAAAATGGCGTTTGTGTTCTCTTCTGTGACTCCAACCCAAGTCGAGCCCTTTGTTCCACTTTTGGCGGGCTTCTCCACAGAATCCTCCAAAAGTGGTGCCACTCTATCTGGGTACCACGGGGGGTGTGGGAGGGGGTTTAGGCACCCTGGACTGAGTTACCTTGGTAACTCAAGTCGCACTCTTGTGTGATTGGGCCAAGTGGTGAGCCGGCCGGCTCACCACTTAGCATGTTTGTTTGACAGCTAGGCTGAGTGAATCGGGGTGTGCTGCATAAAAGCAGGGCTTTGGGGACTGGAACTTCAGAAGTCGCCACAGGACCTGAGAATCCGATGAGGGAGAAGCTGATCCGACCTACCACGACAACACCACCGGTGGAGCCCTGCGGAACCGACTCACCACTTCCCGACGACAGAGAAGATCTCCAGGCTGGAGAGGCTTCTTCCCCTGACTGGTGGGCACACCCAGTTTACCTTCTTTTTTACGCATCCCAGGACGTCTTGTGGTTGAATTGCCCGTGCCAAGCACCCCGGCAACCGGATAGCCACTTACCACTGGACCGCGAATAAAAGGACCGCTCCTTTTACCTGAGAACTCTGCAGCTGGTTTCTTCCCTGGCAGTGCAACGGACTCCTGTCTTCCTCCCTGACGAGAGCCTCTCTCCCCCCGGATGAAGCACCGACTTGCATCCGCTGCCAGGAACAACTGCCCCCGCTGGAGTGTTCTCACCACTTTAAGGTACCTTGTCCGCCATGCCTCCCTTTCTAAAGATTGCTACAAGGTAATAATAATCCCTTAACCTTCTGGACTGGGCTGGCCGCCTTGACCATCTAACTGGTCCCATTCTTTGGTCCAACTCTTTCTGAACCTTTGCAAGACTCTTGTGCACTTCAACCATGTGACCTTGGACACATTTCGTTCTGATCCTCTTAAAGTGGATCCGGCCTTCTGAACTCTAACTTCACGGTTTTACTTTGCCTTCCTCTCTTGTTGTGTTCTTGTGAAAGTGTTGGGATCCGTTTCAAATTATACTCTGCTTTTCTCTCCCTTTTTAACACGACTTATTAGAATGCCATCTGCATTAAGCGCTCACCGCTGTCTGAAAATAAGTGGGGCTTTACTTAAGACTTGTCTAATATTCTTTTAAGGGAGTGTATATCTTTTAGTGACCGTGTTTTTGAACTGCTTAACATTAGTGCCTGTGTGTTTTACTAGATGTGGTTTTAAATAAATAATTATATCTCTTTTACACCAAGCTCTGGTCAGAGTTTACTTGTTCTACTGTGTTCTCTTGACCTATTGTGAATACTCTGTATACTGCCTAACTCTTCTTGAGGGAAGTCTGACTGCTCAGCCACAGCTACCAAGTGAATCTGTGTGGTACAGACTGCTACCAAGTGGGTTTACTGCCAAACACCTGTAGTCCTAAATCTTTTGCAGTGGTCCCAGAGGGAACTGCACAGGTTTCTGCCTAACACGGTCTTCCATTGAGGGGCAGCACTGGGATCCTAAGACTACATCTCCGTCCTGCATGCTTTATTTTTCTTTTCCTTTATTTGCATAATTGGATCTTTCGTTGCAAGCTTCACTAGCACACGTATTGCGGGCGCTGCCATCTATTTTATTTTTCCCTTTTTTGAAACATCGAAAAAAAATCTATTTAGGAGCTTCCGGTGTTATCTTGACAGACACCATCTTCACTTCCCATTTGCCCTCACCCTTCAAGTTTGCTGGAGCTTACGCTGTGTTGGCGGCAGTATGTGTGGGATCATGCAGCAGCCAATAGGGTACCCTTGGTCGCTCTGGCAGCTGTCCTTGCCGTTCCTGGGCAGCAGTTGATCATTTCTGAAATGAGGTGATGTGCGAACGCAAAGGTGCTTTATAAACACCGGCATCAGCCTTGGCGAGGACAAATGGCACTCCCCTGCTGATCGGGCCGGGGGTCTTACTAGGGCATCCTTCTGCTTTGACGTCAGCGCAGATTGCATTTCCCCTCAGGCAGGAGACACACTTCGTCACCTCGCAACCGCTTGAAACGCTTTGCGTTTTCGCCGCTGAGCGGCGCAGGACCTGGTCAGAGCAGCAGGTCTTTCTTTTACGCTGCTACCAGCGGGGCTCCGCCTCTGTGATCTCCGACACAGGGGTGTAGCGTTTTATTTCTGTCAACGCCAGCACCCCATGCATGGGCGTAATTATAGGAGGCTATAAGTCCCACCCAACTTTTGTGGCATGCCAAATTGTCCGCCCCCATCTTTTGGCTGGGGCAGGGCGGGGGGGGGGGGGGGACATTGCAGCCTCTGCATCAATTAGATAATTGGACAGTGCAAGCCTGGCTGTCCATTACATAAAGCGGGCGACAGGGATACCCTGCGCGACTCAGTTGCTCACCCTGGCTGGTGGCCTGAATCAAAGTCAGCAGCCACTGCCAGGGTTCTGGACTGCGTGGAATCAATAGTATTCATCGATAGTAGTCATATGTTTGCATTTAGTGTGTTAAGGTTGGCGGGGAATGCCTTTGTCCAAAGATGCAAAAAGTTACCATTTCACATTATCTTTTGTCAGAGCACCCATAGAGGAGATTCCCAGCCACGCCTCCTGGCCACGTAGCACAGCAGCTACATCTCCTGCATACAGCTTTGCGGCATTGACCATCAGCAAACCAGAGTTGTGTGCCAGTAACACGGCTGAGAGTGAACACAGGTAAGCATTTAGTGACCACTGGCCCTCTCCGACTGAAATTCCGAGCTGTGACATGCTACAGGACACGCCCCTGATTTGGACTTAACTTGGATAAAAACAAAACTTGTGTGGCAATGCTCATTCATCTCACGTGCTCGTACTTTTCCCACAGACACGAGGCAATTATAAGCCTCTGCAACTGACATGGACAGGCGAGAAGAAATTTGGAATGCTGCATTTTTCCACTTACCAGCCCCAGAATATCCATGTTTGAATTATGAGGTATGTGCAATTTGTAGCGTTTCATAAGTAGTGTACACTTTATTCGCTTAAAGAATGTGTGCTTTAGTAGTAAACTACAGATATGACTACATGGCCAGAGGATCTGATTACCATGCATTAAGAGGGAGATCCCTTTCCTCTTCCTTTTCCCTTGCCAGCTAATAATTATGGCACACCCGGTGTCTTTTGATTATGACACAACCATTGCTTGGATAAAATGAACATGGCTGCACCTTTCTAAATATGTTCTAGTACACTTGTACAGTGGGAGGGGTTGACCAATTGCTTTCCCCCTTCTCCCTATAGGGGACGGAGGTGTTCACCCAATCCGGAACTCCAGATTTTTTACAGACAAATGCCGACATGTGAATCACCAGGTCCTGAAGCAGAGGACACCAGTACCATTAGTCATCGAAAACGGTCGACCCATTGTGATTATGATGATATCCTTGAAGTTGTGTTAGGATACGCTTGTTACATTTTGCTTACACATGTTTATGCAGACAGGGTTCTGTGAGCGTAATTTGATTTCTATCTCGCACGTGGGATGTTTCAATTTTAAGTATCCAGGAGTGACATATAGAAGCACCTCGAGTCTGCTACGTAGTTGGTTAATAAAGCTGCATGAAACTCCCCTAGGCAGCAAGCATCTTGAGAACATGTATCTGACTGGATTAAATTAGTATACTTGTCTGAGATCCCCCGCTTTTGGATTTTTTAATTTTTTAGAACTCATTCAATGTGTCATTGGTTATTAGGGACAGTTTTCCTCTCTATCCCTTTTAGAAAGGCGGCGCACCACCGGCAACCTAGGGAGAGCCTCTGCTGACAGGGTCAGGGTGTTCTTCTTATCGAGCGACAGCTTGAGTGGTCTTGATGCATTTGCTTGCACGATAATGACAATGTATGTTTAAGATAGTGCTCCACAGTCCGTTTTGATGTGTTAAAAAAAGCTACGGGATATAACGACAGGAATGCAATTGTTTTCCCACCTAGACTTCTTATTGACTACCCCGTTTGTTGTGCAGGAGCTGCTGTGGAGCCATGCCGCTCAAAAAAGTGGAAGAAGAAGGTTGTCAGCGAAAGAAGAGGCTGCAGGAATGTCAGATGCCAACCGAGAACTCCTTGTGCCGTGCCTCATGCAACTAAACATTAAAGCAAACAAAGTATTGAAAAGTGACAGCCGCATGAATATGAACATTAAGCAAACAAAGTATTGAAGAGTGATAACGCCAAAGGGAATTTTGTTAAGTGGAAAAAACGAAAAGAAGTTAAAGACTTACCGTTCAACTAATGCACGTGATATATACATAAGTAAAGCCCAGGCAGGATAGTATACCAGGCAGATTCAGTATTAGACACTGCAAAGTCAGGAAGACATCACAGTTGGAAGTGTATGCAAGGCCAAATGAGAACATCCCTGACAGAAGGGTAAATCAGACAAGGTAAAGCCGCAAGTGTGTTTGTGAGAAGTCCTGGCAGGAAAGTATATCAGGCAACTATAAGTGTGTTACAGAAAACGCTGACAGGAGAGTATACCAGGCAGTCTGCAAGAAGACCCTGGCAAAAGAATATACCAGGCAGTTATAAGCGTGAATAAGAAAGCCCTGGTAGGGAAACACACCAGGCAAGGACAAAGAGAACAATACATAAGAAATACATCACCACAACAGGGGTCCTGAGAAGGATACATCAGGATGAGCCAAAGGCTGTGTAAAACCAGAGAGAAGAAAGAACACCTGGCAGGGGAGTACACCAGGTATCCTGGCAAGATAAAAGATACATAACCAAGTTGTGTGAATATCAGTTGTCTTGTGAAGGAAGAGAAACGTGAGGAATTTATATCTTTTCAATCTACAACAAAGGGAAGACAGAAATCCAGGAGAAGGGAGTTACCCACTGGAACAAGGAACTCTATCCTTCTGAAACTTTTGCATTGGAGTTGTGCATCTTTCTTTTTAACATTTGTCAATCAAATTGTTTGGAATATCAGTTTTGTATTGTGAAGGAAAAGAAACTCAAGGAACTGATACCTTTTGAATATAAAAAGGGAAGACAAATACCCTCTGGAACAAAGAACTCTATCCCTCTGGAACTTTTTTGTTGGAGTTGTGCATTTTTTCTTTTGAACATTTTCCAATTACTGAAAGCCAAAGACATTAGGGCCTGAATAGTACCTTGGACACAGGAGGGTTTTTGCTTTGGACATTCTGACATCGACAGACCTTTAGTTTTAGGTAGGGAAACACCTTTAACACAGGGACACAGCAGCATTTTTCCAACCCCTTTTAATTTAATAAAAGTCTTTGACCAAATGATACCAGTCTGTCACATTCCTGGATCCCCACAGTGGCCCAGCTTCAAGCTAAGGCACTTGTCAAAGCAGGCAATTAAAATCTTGATCATTTTACAGCTTCCATGGCTGCAATTCATCAGATGTTTGGTCAGGCGGATCAGGAATTACCGGCTGAGGAGGCACCATCTGACTTTCAACTATGAACCATTGATGCCCGGTCTTACATTTACAAGATATAATCTGCCGAGGCTTGCTTGTTGGAAAAGAGTATTTTTTCTGCAGAGGATTGAAATATGGAATCAATGATTGTGATGCTGGAAATACATTGGAGGGACAGGGCCTGCATATCCTTGTCCTTTATTGCTTTATCGTGTATGTTCTGACTTGTTTTCCACACAGGAATTCACGTGGGACTCCTGGCGGTGCAGCCCTTCCTCTGTTTGGTTTGGTGAACAGACCCTTGGGATACCCTTATGGCACCCACGGGTGGGAGTACCTGCCATTGGAATCAGTTGATTCCTGATAGGAAACAAAATGGCCCCTGTGGCCTCTTGCTTTCTATTGCCTGTTACCTTGTATTCCCCGAAGTCCTGGGAAGCCCTGACTCTATCCCTTCCCCTTGACTGGCTGTTGGGTGGAAGTTCCATATATGGTATTGTGGGGAAGTCCAGGCCAGACTGGCTGGAGTCTTCCCAATGACCGTATGTTGTGGGTACACCCGTGGGGTGGGACCTGGGTGAATGGAGTGTGTGACGAATGCGCATTCTGTGTTGTGGGCATCTAGTATCTTGTGGTTGACACAATGACTGAGACAGCCCTGCCTGAAACTTGTATGAATGCAGTGTGTAGTGCTGAATGGCTGGGTACTTGTCCGAATCCACATCCCATGGTGTGAGTGTCTGGATGGAGAAGAATGGCCTGAATGCACTGCAAGTCTGATTGGCTGCCTGACTGCCCGAATGCCCTTCTGAATGATTGGTTGCCCGAGTGTGACCCAGCAGAGTGAATGGGAGATCAACAGTATATCTGGCGGCCTCTCACTGCTAGAAATCATTCAGAAGCTGAAGTCGAAACGGATGCATAACTTTGAAGCCCACTGGAAGAAGAAGAACTGCTGCTGCTGTCCTTCGCTAATCTGAAAGCTGCTCTGCCTTCAAGGAACTGATCCAAGACAGGACCTGGCTAGGAGACCTCTTCCTGAGCTACGAGGGACCATTGTGCACCAGCTGATCTTTGCCAAAGCTCCCTGGACGTCAGCCCTTCGAAAAGGCTGCTGACGGGTACTGCCGCGGAATCACGAAGAGAAGCGCCCGAACATTGAAGTCCATCACCGTCGACGACAGCTGTCGCCGACCAAAGCAGCAGTGCTCCTTTGCCTAAGAACATTGAAACAAGGACTCCATTGCTCATCCTCGTCGACTGCTTTCATCCTGCCGGAGAAAGTCAAGGCTGCCGACGATCGAGGAGAATCTGCCGGTGGGTTTCCTGCGCCCAAAGACCGCAGAGACGCTGGCAACTCAACGCCCTTGCTGGGCCAAAGTTCTTCATTGTCTCCTTGCGGCAACAAACTCTCGTCGTCGAGGTAAACTGCACGCATCTGCCGGTTTTTGACCGATTGTCAATGAGCGCCGCAAGAACCGAAGCTGCTGCCGCAACAACAGTGTTCACCCTGTTTCCTCGTGGCATCTCGACGATCCGTGGACCCTGCCCTAAAGGGAGCTGATCAAGAAGGATCCGTTGACGACCTGACTCTGCTATTCCAGGTACATTGGGGTTGTAGCACTATTTTGAAGGAAGGAAGACTCTTGTAAACAATATATGGCCTGGGCTTGTAGTATATTTTTACTTTACAGGTTACCCAGGTGGGAGGATCTCCACACAGAACTGGGTCTGGTCGGTAGGGACCCAGAATTCTGCCCATTGTTCTAACCAACTGCTTTTCCTCCTATGTCTATTGTTGGTTCACTTTATTACTTGATTTGTGTGACCTTTAAACTAAGTACAGTTGATGCACTTTAATTAAATCTCATAGTAACTGTCGCACCAAATAGAACTGTGTATATATTTGCCATTTTATATTAACTGAGCACAAAGTGAGTTATTGGGATTGTGATATATACTTGAACCTTAATTATATAAAGACTGTGTTTTCACTAATACAGTGTGTGGACATTCCTTTGTGGGTGCTTGGGGACTACACTGTACTTAAGAACCAGCCTGCATCACCTCCTGAGAGCTAGGCCTTGATTGCTCGCCCACGTTTTACCAAATAGAGAATCTTGACTGGGGGTCCTCTGTGCCTCTCCTCTGCCATATAGCGAGCAGGAGTACAGACACCCCCTCCAGTCTTTACAATGATGAGGGCCATAACTGCTGCCGTAACACAGACTATGTGCATGGGTAGATTACGTGTCTTGTACAAACTGACACCTGCCTATAGAGGAGAAAGAAGGAGAAGGCCAAAGGACGGTCGTCTAAATGAGAACCTGCTATTCACCTCTCGCACTATATGGATGTTCTGGGACCAGTGATCGAAGTGAGCAGGAACGGTCGGGAGCGGTGTTCCACTACTTTAATTGTTTTCTGTTTACCATTCCTCTACTTTTTACTACCAAATTCACCATTCTATATAGAGGATGTGTCCATTCATGTCCCTGTGCAAGTGTTAAGTTGTAATTGGAGCCTTAGCTACTAGACCATTGGACTATTGCAATGCCCCGGCCACAACACTGTCACATGTTGCACTAGGCTACCGCATACCCTCTCCCCTGCCGAGACCACAGTTCCACTACTTTTTTTGGTACACTTATCCCACTGCCTGGGACTACAATTCCCTGTAGGACAAGGGATAAAGGTGAGGGACAAAAGGTGAGGCAGGATAAGAGATTTACAGTGATTGGTCCTTCCAGCGTGGTGTCCTCATTTAAAAAACCACAAACAGGTGAACTATCTTACTTCAAACAGAGTTATATCAGATGTTGTTACTGTACCCTGCAAGGCTAGAGATTGTTACAAGGTTCACTTCGTTCATTTCTGAAACAAGTCAGAGCGCAGTGCCGAAACTCGGAACACCTTTTTATCTGTAGTTCTACAAATAGTTTTTAGGTTTGCCGGAAGACAGCAACACTGATGCGAATGATACTGAGAATTATAAGATGAAGCCATAAATAGTTTCTACCATTCAGGATTTGGCTATAAACTGTTGTCGACATTTTCAAGGTTGGTCAGCTTTGTGGGCTCAAACCCGATTGTTTGCTGCGATCTACTGACAACATTTTATTCCCTCTTAATTTGAATATTATAGGTCGAATTAAGGAACTGAGATGGCCTCTGATAACTGTGCGGAAATGATGACCACCTTGTGAATGAAACACGTTCTGTGGTAATTATCACATAGAATAAGAATTTACGTTGATTAACTCCTATTGGAGGCAATTAGTTGGACAAGGGATGGTGCTCTTCAAAGATTTAGCAGATAGGCCCAACTAAAATATGGTTCACGTTTTTAAAACGGGTGATCTGAGGACTAGCATGGCACAATCTCCTACAATGTAGGCGCCACATTATTTGTAGAACAGTGATTGCTGTTCTTTTGCCTTACTATATAATTGTTAAACAAGGAAACCATTTGGCACAGACCGCATCAATCCCTCAATTACTGATTCAAACTGTTGTCACTAAGAGAAATCACAGAGTTTCAGGTTGTTGGAATTAATTTGACTTAGTAATTTTTCTGCTCGATCAATTTAAGGTTCACCCTCTTGGCATGGCAATGCACAATCTTGCCCTGATGAAAACAACTAGAAGCAAGCAGCTCTCATTGGGTCGCTGAACTACACCATAAGCCCGAAATGTACATTGCGGAAAAGCAGACGGGACAGGAACCCCGGGGCGACATGTAATAGCTATGAGGATGACATATAAAACAATGATGGTTCCAATCCAAGTGGGGGGGATACGATTTGGAACACCAAAGTCCTCGTAATCCTGAACCTTCCAGAGGGTCTGCTGCTGGGCAGTAGGTTTCCTAGGTTCATGGAATGGGTGGAATCCTTTTGCCACCAGGATTAAGACCATAGGATGTTCATCATTGCCTCATGGGTGAACCAAGCCATTTGGTGCTATGCCTGTCGGTATGCCTGTCGGGAAAGGTGGTCTTTTGGCACAAATTACACAAAGTATCTGGGAGCAGAAAAGTTGGGGAGGAGAGAATATCACAAACATCTTGGCAAAGGTAGTTATCTGGCAGAAAGTGGACAAAGAGTAGAGGCGTGCAACAGGTGAATGTCCCGGTCAGGGGACAGATCAGGGACCATAGCCTCCGAGACCCCTCATGTGCCATACATGTGGCTACTGATGCCACCATTTGGCCAGAAAAAGTGCTGGGATGCATTTTGTGACTGTGTTCTCCATGTCAGATCTCCAACTCCCACAGAGTACCTGGAGCAACTGAGAAAACCCAGACAGGGTCCATGAGAACTGAATTAAGGACAGCCAGGAAACAGAAATGAGACATTAAACACCCAACCTGACAACCGCTGAAGGACCCCAGGCGAGTGGGGGGCTGCAGGAATTGAACTGAGAGTGACTAAAGACTGCAAGGGAACAGGAGAGACATATAATACCCCTCACCCCCCACCAAACAGGCACCCAAAATCACCAAAGCCTAAGGAAAGCTTCATGGAGAACACGCAGCCCGAGCCCCTGGCTGTTACCACATCAGAGACATTCTCCAAAACTGTGCTGGGAAAGGGGGAGGTGCTTAGAAGGGTTTATAAGGTAGCTCACCTGTGTAATCCTGCTCCTGGGGAAAGGTCAGGTGGGCACTGCAGCCAATGGAGGTGGGAGGGGAGGCAAAACCAGCAGGGGCGCAGTATAAAAGGAGACCGGCGGAAAGGCAGAGTTTGTGTTGTACGGGTGCGGTCAGAGGAGGTGGAGGCAGACCAAGAGACCAGGCCGAGGAAGGACTATGCAGGGGAGCATGGGTGGATACAGACTTCTCAGTGTGCAAGGCAAGGTATTTTTTTTAGCTAGAATGGTACCAGTTTTTGACAGCAAAGCAGCGAAGGAGAGTGTTTAAGGTGAGGGTAGCAGTGGGGTATAGAACTGAAGATAGGAGTAGGGGTCTGGGGGTTGTAGGCAGAGTGAGAAGGAGTGGGTGTTGTGAGAGAATACGGCTAATAGAGGGAGTGTAGGAGTGGCATATGAGGGAAAGGGTGCGCCAGAGGGGTGAGCATATTTGGAAAAGGAGCAGGGCACCATATCTCTGGATAGGGTGTGAGAAGTGGGGTGTAATGAGATGTGAGAAGAGGGGTGTAGTGAGAGGTGAAAGGAGTAGTACTGTGGAGAGGGGAGAGTAGTAGTGGTGGAGAAGAAGAAGTAGTGCAGAGATGCAAGAGTAGTGGTGCAGAAGGAGGAGTGTTGTAGCATAGGGAGAGTAGTAGAGGGACTGAAAGAAGAGTAGTGGCGGGTAAGATCGGAAGGTGGAGGTAAACAGTAGAGAGCGAACAAACAGAGGGATGGAGAATGAAGTGTCGGAGTGTGAGGAGAGACGATGGGTAGAGTAGGTTGGAGGAGAGTAGGTGGAGAAAAGGGAGAGCGATCGAGAGAGAGAGGCAAGAACATCAGGGTGTGGAAGGAAGACGATGTAGTGGGGCTCGAGTGTCTGGAAAGCGTAACCCTAAAATCCCTTTGGAACTAACATTAATAGTGCAAGGCCAGCCTAAGAAGTCACTGAGGGAGCTTAGACAGGTAAGCCATTTGCTTTTAGGACCTTATTTATAGAAAGGTCAGGACCAAGAAAGTAGAGAGAAAGAATTACCATATATTGGGCCTCATTACACGGTAGGCGGAGAACCATGGCGCTATTAGCGCCATGGTTCATGCCGGTAAAATACCGGCACCGCCTTGGTGGAAAGGGGAATTACCGCCCCATTCCAAGGTTGGCGGGGCGGTAATTCCCCCTTCCACCATTGCCCTTCCCCGTTCCCATTTTTGCCCCATAGGGCTCTATGGGAATGGGGAAGGCGCTAATTACGGTACCGCAAATTGCGGTACCGTAATTAGCTCCACTGGTCCCTTTGCGTGTTGGTTTTTAACGCCTGCAAAAAGCAGGCGTTAAATTCCCCAACCCGCAAAGGGACCTCGTAGTAAGGCGGTAAGGATTTACCGGTACCGGTAAAATACCGGTACCGGTAAACCCTTACCGCCTACCGTGTAATGAGGCCCATTGACCTGTGGAGATGGGACACCTGGGTTAGTGGGGGGGGCTGGGCATTTTAGAAGAGAAAGAGAGAATAAGAGAGTGAAATGTATGGCCCTTAGCAAGCCCCTTCCTCCCCCTTTTTAGCACTGGTGCATTCCATTGAACCATCTGCCTGATGATATACTGATAAATCTACCTATTTATGAAAAGTTAATACACCTTATGCTGATTTTATTTTGAATACATTTGAATCTTCTTGGAGTCTCAGCAAATTATTAAGGTCTTCTGTGGCCGATGTTACAACACAGAGGGAGGGGCATTGATCAGGTGGATCGCAGGGGTAAACTGCAACCATACCTTGAAATCTAACATTATCCCTCCCAAGCCACATTTGCCAGAACCATTATTGCCCTCTACTGAGAAAAATGAAGCCCACAAAAACTGTTTGAAATGGTGCCCTCTTAGGAGGATCTAAAGTCACGTTTCAGCTCGCCATGCCGTACTACAGGAGAGCTATTCATATGCATATCAGGATGGTCCCACTCCCAAAGGTGGTCTAGAACCAGAATGCTAGGCAATGCTCTTCCGAACAAGAGTATTATCAGAAACATCAGACATATGTCTCTGTCTAGATGGGCATCCTCATTGAGGTGCAGTGTCTCTTCACCCCTTTAAAATATTCTTTCGTTATAATTTGCAGTCCAATAACACGACAACCGCTGCATAGGTTTTCTACATACAGAGATCCTTTGAATGTCTTTCGAGAAGACAAAGTTCCACAATTCTTACATATTCACTGAGCATCTTCAGAAGACGAAGTGTGACCCCTAAGCTCCATTCATGGTGCAAGGAGTCTCTTCCACAAGATGTCATCATAAGCCCTAGTTCGCAAGAATGTTTTCTCTCCTATCAAAAAATGAACTGTTATGGTTCTCATTCTTTAATACATGGCATTTCTTTGCTACCAGCAAGATGATTTGAACCTCAAGTTCTCGGTTTTCTTATTTTGGATCCGTGGAGCTGGAGTACTGGGGCAGATCTGCCCAAGGTGGGGTTCCATTAGGAACCAGTTCCCAACTGGGAGAATCCCTTCCACACACCCACTTATGCGTGCATCTCCCAATGGCTCAAACCTTACCATTTGATAGTCTTCGCTAAAGAGGAGAGCTCTGTTGCGTGGATTCAAAGTGCAACTCTAAACGTGCGTTTCAGAGAGGCTGGGTCGGCGTCAAACCAGGTGTTACACTTGGAGGCAGGCGTCATGCGGATCCTCATGACAGGGGCAAGGGTCCATGGTGATGGAGAGGTGAAGGTTAGCAAGCGCTGTGTCACTGTGAGAGTCAGTGGCTGGAGTGGGAAAGGGAATGTAAGTGGCGGCAAAAGCAGCAACTGACACTCACTTCATCAGTCAAATGACAGAGGAGGAGACTGGCAGTGTGGGCAGAGGCTTAGGTGGGGGACTCAAGATGAGAGGACAGGAGAGCATGGTCAGACCAGGAGAAAGGTGTAGTGAAAGGGATGGAGATGGGGATGTCTGCTGAGAGGAGCACATCCAATGTGTGTGCGGCTGAGAGGACCGGACCGGAAAACAAGTTCTTATTCCGTACGTTTCTCTTCAATCCAAAAGCATAAAGGTAGTCAGATAAATCATCCTATGGATCACAGATAAAGAAGAGACTGTGTGTAATAGAATGGTCAAGTAGTTTAAGTACTCTACCCTAATATGTTAAGTTTTAGGAGCCTGCGTCCTACCACAGGATCTAACTCTGCACATTACCGAACAATTCCTGAATGCAAATCAGCGGTTGTCGTATCCTTACGGCCAGGGCTCATTGATATTCATTTGCATCAATTCTTAACCCAACCCATTTTCATTTTGTTTGTGTAGTTAAAGGGATGGTCTAGTAAAAATGTTTATTTAAAAAATAGATAGGCAACATAAAAAAAAATACTAGCATTCTCCGTTTTAAAACTTCCTATGTAAAATTTTGAGCTATTCAAGCTCAAAATTCGCAAAAGCAAGCACATGGGCGCATCCATTTTGTGAAATGGAGGCCCTCCTGTGCTGGCTTTTGCTTTTGCGGCACTAATGAAGGAAAAGCCAGCCAGCTGTAGTAAACAAAAGCTACCGCTGGGTGGCTTTCCCTTCATTAGTGCTGTAGGCGGAGGACGGGGACCGGAGACCAGAGCAGGAAAGCTGCAGCTGAATCTCGGTAAGTGCTATTTTTTTTTTTTTTAAAATAAGCACTAGCTGCGTTTTTTTTCTTAGTTTTCCGGGCTGGAGGAGCCCGGAAAACTTATAAATAAAACCGCAGCTTTAAAAACGTTGTATTTATGTTTGCGGTCGCATTTGAAGCGACCGCAAACATAAATACAACGTTATTGTGTTGGAAAACGCTGCGGTTTTTCTTTCCAAGTTTCTTAGGCTCCTCCGGCTCAGAGGAGCCTGAGAAACTTGGAAAGAAAAACCGCAGCGTTTTCCAACACAACCGCGTGTGTTTCTGCCTGCTGTGGCTATCACTTTGGGTCTCCGGTGCTCCCAGGGGAGCACCGGAGACCCGGAGCACCAGAGAACCAAAGTGAAAGCCACAGCAGGCAGAAACACAAAGCGGTTATGTTTACATGCCGCGTAGTGTTTCTACCTACAGCTGATTTCCCATTTGGGGCTCTCGGGCTCCCCATGGGGAGCCCGAGAGACCTAAATGGGAAATGCTAAATGCTGCGTTGTGTCTGCCTAAATCTGCTTTCCCATTTGGGGCTCTCGGGCTCCCCGTGGGGAGCACGAGAGCCCCAAATGAGAAAGCAGATTCAGGCAGAAACAACGCGGTTGTTTTCCGCAATGCCGCCTTGTTTCTGCCTGAATCTGGCTGGAGGAGCCCGGAAAAATTAGAAATAAAACCGCAGCTTTAAAAACGTATTTATGTTTGCGGTCGCTTTTGAAGCGACCGCAAACATAAATACAACGTTATTGTGTTGGAAAACGCTGTGGTTTTTCTTTCCAAGTTTCTCAGGCTCCTCCGGAAAACTAAGAAAAAAAACGCAGCTAGTGCTTATTTAAAAAAAAAAATAAATAGCACTTACCGAGATTCAGCTGCAGCTTTCCTGCTCTGGTCTCCGGTCCCCGTCCTCCGCCTACAGCACTAATGAAGGGAAAGCCACCCAGCGGTAGCTTTTGTTTACTACAGCTGGCTGGCTTTTCCTTCATTAGTGCCGCAAAAGCAAAAGCCAGCACAGGAGGGCCTCCATGTCACAAAATGGATGCACCCATGTGCTTGCTTTTGCAAATTTTGAGCTTGAATAGCTCAAAATTTTACATAGGAAGTTTTAAAACGGAGAATGCTAGTATTTTTTTTTTATTTATCCCTTTAAGAGATGATGGAAACGCATTGAGCTATACCAACCACTTAAGAGTCGGTATCTGTTTCGCCACGTAAATAGGTTTAGCTCTATTTAGCCCAGACTGTTCCATATCCTTGCGAAGGGATCTTTAACAGGGAATTATCTAATGCTGCCCCGAAAGAGTGAAATTCGAATACTCTCCAAAGCCTTTTCAAGATGCAAAACTAAGCCTCATTGCTTTCCATACAAACCTCAAGTTTCTGTGGAGTTCCAAATTCAAGCATTGGTATTTCTCCTGGCGGTTCCTGGTTTGAAATGGTGTATACCATGTCATAAAGTATGTGCTGAGTCCAGTTAGTGCCTGGAAAACATCAGTGCAATGTTTATGAGACAAATTAGGGAAAGACAAATAATTGAATGAACGATATAAACAAATGCATGCAATGAAATTGAGTCAAATACAGTAGCTGCTCATTAATTAGGGCGGTGGGGGAATCTACCCCACCAGCACAGCCAGTCACTCAGTTATTTTCTAGGCCTAAATGGCGTGACCAGGTCCCATGTCTAAGTGCAAATGATCGGACTGGACTAACCCTCGGGGCTGGTGGGTGCCACCACCAGCTCCACGATGTAGGGCTTGGAGGAGGTAGACGGGGGATCCCACAGGAACCCCAGAATAAACATTGTTCCAAGAACAGTGGAACTCTTAAAGGACACACACCTTGGGACGTAATGTACAAGTGGAAAAGGAACCGCTTTCACCCCGCACCCAGTCCTGGTTCAACAAGAAGACCCCAAGCCAACGCTTTCTCAGATAGAACTCAGGGTAACCGGTATGTATGGCGTCTGGTGCCCCAAATACTGCACCTATAGCTATGATCTTGCCTTGAGGTTCAACAATCTACTGCCTACATGGGGAAGCTAACTCTGTGGTAAATAACAGTAGATACAAGTCTTCCCCTTTTACTGGCAGATCCGGAGAAAAGCTAACAGGAATGTGGAATGTGGTGAACTCTACAGTTGGGAAATGGAATCTAACAGAGAACAAATGCTCCCCAACATTAATGGAACAAAGCAAGTGCCAAAGGCAATGGACCTGCACCCGCAAACATGCATGATGCTCAATCGGCAAAGACAGTCCTGTTTTGCAAGGCAGCAATGATGCACAAACAGCAACGCTTTCGAGGCTGCTTATATAACCATTACAGACCCCCTCACAATGCAGAGCTCTCCTCCCTTATCGGCTGGGAGTCAGACAGCAGTCCACCACACCTTGCACCACGGAGAACACAGCCCCAGAGGCCATTGGATTCCAAGATGGCGCCCAAGGAAGCTTTAGCGAACAGACTCACGTAGGGTCCTACTTGCACCTCAAACACAGGTGGCCAAATTGTAGTCTTGCAATGCACGTAGCATCACACTTGCTTGAGGGTACACATGAGCTGCTAGCCATTAATGACTTAAGCCAACCAAACACGTACATATGAGTCTATAAAAGAGGTTGACAAGAACAATGGACTTTCGGAGTCAGAAATAGAAGGCGAGATCAGTTAGGCATGGTGTGGTGCAGTGGCAAGGAGGAAAGTGACAGGAAAGAGGAGGTGAAGTGATCCATTAAAAGGAGAGGGGCACTTGGAGGAAAGGAGGTGACCATCAAGAGAGAAGGGAGGACAGAAGGTAATTAAGGAGGTGGGGAGGAAGAGCAAGTTAGATGGAAGGAGGAGATTATGCAGCACACAAAGGAGAGGAGGTGACCAAGGAGGAGAGGATTAGTTTGGAGGGAAGGAAGTGATTATCAAAAGCGAAGAGTGGACAGGAGGCGATTCAAGACAAAAAAACAAGGAGAGCAAGTGACAAAGGTGGAAGAGAGGAAACCATCAATAGATAGAGGAGGCTACAGAAAGAGGGGGGTGAAGTCTGAGGGAGGATGAGAGGATGAGCAGATAAGGGAGGTGGAGGAAAAGTAAAGCAGAATGGAGGAGGAGAGTCAAGCATTGAGAAAAAGGAGGAACAAGAAAAAGGAGGAGGAGGTGGTGGTAAACATCACTGAGGATCAAACAATTAAAATACCCATAGGGATTGCAGCAGGTGTGAGAGTTAGTACAGGAGATAGTTGGCCTATAAGGAGACCACTAAAAAGACTCCTGACTTGATGATGAAGTCGTAACAGGGACATCTCTGGCAGCCTGGAACAGGTGTATGCCCAGGACTGATGCTTGGGACCCGTTCAAACCACCCAAGGCTTTCCAATCCTGGACAAGCTTTATGTTGCATCAAACCAACCTTAAATCCCATGGGAAAGCTAGCTACTCTAATGATATAATGTCCTCCATTCAAGCCACATAAAAGTCCCAACCAGAGGAAGACCACAAATTCAACTCTGCCTGTTATAACTTTGTGTTCCAGCAGTGGTCACAAATGCCCCCTTACCTTTTAACCTGCTTTGCTTCCACCGCAAGGTTGGTGCTGGGGGTATCAGGAGACTGTCTCATCAAAGGCAGATGAGTGCACAACAATTCTGCCATGGAAGATTATGAAAGGGGTGCAGTCTAATCAGCATGCCTTCCTTCCAGAAACAGAACTATCTTAATTGTTTTACTTAAAAATAAAACATAAATCTAAGGGTTTCACACCCTCTTACACCCTATCCTATGGCATTCCAAAACATTTAGCTTCCCCCTTCTGAGGCCCACCATCTTTAGCCTTTCTCCAGCAGATTTCCTCATCGAACCCACCTCCTTTCTTTGTGTAAGGGGTTGATATACAACACCCTCCATCCAGGAGCTTTTTCTAACCTTACCTCTTGGTAGCACCCCTCCTTTAGGCCTTTTCCCAAGCCTACTTTCCTCAACTCCCCACCTCCAGCTTGTGGGATATATTTTTCCCAAGAAGAAGGTAACTGCATTTAGCCATGTTAGGCCTAAAAGGCACTGCAAGCATGCCAAGATGAATGCTAAACTGAAAAGGCGGTATTTCATTCAAAGCTGGGGGCGTGGCTTGGAGCCGACCGAGCAGCATGGCTCAGTAAAAGCTCCTGGCTAGCCTCATCATCGGAGCGAAATTCAGCAGGCTGAAACTCACAACATGGACTGAGAATTCTCCCTGGGGATCGTGAGTTGTCGCTGCACCTGGCGCTCCAGGACCGGGGCCGCTAAGCAACTTGTATGATTTATTCCTGCAGCTGTAAATCCTTTCCCGGCCCGGAGCGCAGACGAAAAGATGGCAGACACTCGATCCTGGAGCCTCGAATCTGCGGGATGGGGAGGAGTTGCACCATCACTGGTGGCCCGGACGCTGAGCATCATGCAGTCGCAACTAGCATAACGACAAGATCACTGAGTCACGTGTGAGTAAGTAAGAAAGCTTTACTCAATTCCCAGGTCAAGCCCATGGGATAGATACAGGTGGTAAAGTAAGTTTACATATACACTGGGAGACATCCACTGGTCCCTTGTCCGTCACCTTCTCCAGCCAACTGACTCCTTTGGAACACCCAGCTACTTCACATACAAACACTCCACAGCAACATTCCATACATCAGTCACCCCAACCAAAGGGAAGATACATTAAACACAACAAGACCACCATGCAAAGCAATGTAATGGAACTCCCTCCCACTCAATCTCAGAAGGCTCCTACTGGGTGTTCCGCAAAGGCCTCAAAACCTGGCTCTTTAATTAACTCCACATGCCCTTGGCCTCCTTCCATTTCCGGACCCTTGCAGCAATATGTATGCACTGCTTCTACTTCTCCCTGACTATATGCAACTATGTAATCAATGCTGCAATGTAACTTGTAACCAACATCTGGGCCTAATGTGGCCTCATGTAACCTGTTCTCCACAGCGACCTGATCCCTGAGGTCTTGCACGAACTATACAAATGCAAAAAAATAAATAAACAAAGCAGCACATTGGTAGCCAGAGGTTTCCCCCTGCTCCCCACATCTCCTCCCCAGGAGAAATATCTAGAGCACTCCAAGAAGACGATGCAAGCGTGCATCGTCATCACGTTCTTTTCTGAAGGGTACTACCCTTAGACTTAAATTAAGACTTGCGACTCCTGGGTACGGGCTCATCTCCCTTGAAAGACTACTGGAAGCGGTAGAGCTATGATTGCAAACTGTCTGTAGCCACAAAGTGGTTACTGAAAGGCTAGTCTCTTTGGCAACATGTGTAACTGGTAGCGCGATTGCTGCAGTGAGCCGGGAGATCTTGGCCCGCATTTCCTTGAAACTAACAAAGATGGTATTCAGTAAAAAGGAGGATGAGCCAAATTCAGCACTCTTCCGGTGCAGCTTTACAAATGCATTAAAAAATGTACTGATTGAAGCGATGCATAGGAGTGGATGCAAAGCTGCCCAGCAGATGGCTACCGTCATTGTGCCCTCCCTTGAAGTGCGTTAGAAATACACCAACACCCTCTCCAGGTGCAGAAGTACAAGTTGTGACAATGTCCCATGCATGCCCCCTAATGTGTGTGGGGGAGAATAAAGGGGTCAGACCCCACCACCCGTCGAGTGAAGTGGGGCCAGAGGGCTCAGTGTTCAGGATCCTGTGGTCTCCCCAAAAACTCAGGGGGCTCAGGACAGGGGACTGCCACATTGAGATTAACAGTGCTTCTGTGCCGTTCAGGGAAAAAACAAGCAACACTTAACTCTGGGAAACCACAGACTCTGGGGTTCTTAGTCACGCAGAAATTGTTACAATTCAAAACTATCACAAGTTTACCAAATAATTGCAGAGAACTTCTGCAGACAGAGACAGCGCCAAGGCCTAGGAGTGGCGCGGGCCCGGTTCGCTCCGGGTAGGGAACGCCCTGTGCGAGCACCAATGCTAATGCGTCAGAGTGACTGGTCCAAGCGGCAGACACCCTTTTGGGCTCAGTCTGCTTCGGATGTGAAGGCAATAAAAAAAGCTTAGTAACACATGTGCGGAGCCACACAGGCTACACCAATATTATTCTCCACAGCCTTTTGGGTGGGGAGACAGGATGCAGAAAGTGTTGAAGGTACAGGAGGGGGTACAGAGGGAGTTCGAGGTGCGGGAGGAGGTGGTGCAGGAGTTTAAGTCGCAGGAGGGGTCAGAATGAATTGAGAGAACAGAAAATTGTTGGAGGAAGTAAACATCAAGAAAGAGGCAAGGAGAAGAGGAAGAGATTTAGAGGAGGTGAAGAAGTGGCGAGTGAAATAGAGTTAAAACATTGGAGAGGAAGTTGGAAAAGAGGGGAGACAATCAGGAAGAGGAGTGAAGAAGAGGTGGGACACATTTGAGGAGGAAGGTAGGCGATCTGTTGGAGGAATAAAGACAACACCAATAAACCAGTTGTCTAAGGAACGTGGAAGGACGAACGAGCAGGAAGCAAGATTCTGAGGAGGTTAGATGTTGGTTTAGCACACGTACTAGTGGCAAGAGCCAGTGACAGGCCCCCAGGTAAGAAGGAGCATCAGCCAGGAGAGGACGACATCAAGATGAGTTTTGGCAGCAGGTTCAGATCGCTAAACAGGGGGGAGTAATTCCAGGCCTAGCACCTACGTCCCCCTCAGGGACGACCTCACCTCGAGAAGATGTGCAACTTTCAAAAACTTGGAGCTTCAACACTAATACCTACGCTACCAGTGGCCCACCTGGAAGACAACCATTGACGAGAACATCACTTGTATCCGAGACTGTGAGCGATGCTGGGGAAAGACTTTTCTTCATGCAACGCAAGAGACTTGCTTTTTAGCAATCCAAGCCCTTTTAAGTTGCCCAGGTGGAGAGGGGCAGAGAGCCTTTCTGGAAAATGGTTTAATCTTTGGTCCATTCTTTTCAATACTCTTGAAACGAAGGTACCAAGAAGGGATCTGAGGGGAGGCGCTCTGGTCAGAGAGAATGGCACACAGAGTCTGAATGAACCAGGCGAGAATCCTGAAAGAGTCTTTAGAGTAAAACCACATACTGGGCCATGGCCAACCCCAGTATTGGAGGGGTAGGGCCCCATCACCCCAACACTTATTCAAGGGAGGGGAGAAGTGTTGGGGAGACATTTCCTTGGGTTGTTTTACTGTTCTGTCAGTAGAATGCCTACAATCCACTTGGTTCCCATTCCCAAGTATTGTGAACTATTAATAGTAACCCATCTTTTAAAACGTACTGTACATGTTGGGTGATTATTTCCTAATATCGTCCTGAAAAATATTGGCATTTGCCATCCATCTTCATGCAATGGGAACATGGGCAAATGGTTGAGTGAACTTGGATTAATCAGTGGGTCCATTGACTACAAGATCACCAAAACCGCCTGATCTGAACACACCTCATCAGAGGACAATTCAGCCGAGACTGCAACTGGCAGCATCCTGGCAATAGACGGTCAAAGGGATCCTTGCAACCAAAATAGGAAACGGGTTCAGTAAAAGGGCACGCCAGGACCCATTCACACATAGGCCCTGCAGTAGAAAGCAGGCGAGGACGATAAGGGCAAATGCTACGGTTGAGAAAAATGAAGTTTACTGAGCTACAGTTAAGAGTTCACTATCACTCATGCAACACCTTAGAGTCACATCTTAAGAACATGAAACAGCCAATGTATCCAGAAGATTACACTTGAGTTCTGTTTATTTTTATTTTTTTAAGGGGGTTCTCTTATAGAAAAATGTGTGCATGAATACATACCAAAAGGAAGACCCATCTTGTTTGTCAGTGAAGAGAAGCATCTCCTGCTTCTAACGGCAGAGAAATGCTCCCTCTGTCACTTTACTTAATCACATCAAAATCTTTATTTCATAGTCATCTATCGTCCATACAAAAATATTTGTAATTCTTCATATATATATCTTTTTTAAACAATTTAAGAAAACTACAATGGAACATCTCTTCTGCACCCTTGCTCACAATTTTTAAACCAAGATGTATATATTTTCATACTTTTATCTCCAATATTAATATATGTTATTCTTGCAATCAGACTTAATTGTTGTAATACTTTAATCATGTGTTCTCTGATATAAAATATACACATATTTAAAAATCTCCAGTGAGGTTGCACAAAGGAGGTAACATTGCAGTTTTGCAAACATATTAAGATTCTTTTTTAAAGTTTCATATCACCCTGGTAGGGTCACAATATGCCACTTTTCGGTAGGGTCACGCGCCATACTACTACCACTGTGGTGATGGGCGCAGTATCATTATTTAATGACATGAGAAAAATATTTTCGTTTAGACGCGAGATGAAAATGAAATAAAAAGAGGGTTATGCGATTAAGGAAAATGGCCGAGTAGATGTTTCACTGATTTAAGAAGAGAGACTTCACTCTTAAAATGGTCTCCACCCCCACCTACCTGTGCTTTAATGCCTCATGTTAGTCTCTGAAAAAACAAACACAAAGCCATATAGGACTCAAACCAGCTGAGAGAGGAAGGTTCCAGTTCCTGAGACTCTAGGGCTATCCACAGCATCTGCTGGGCGGTTGTTTCATCCAGCCACTCGCCTTTTTCTGAAAATTGTTTTTCTAATGTATCTTGTAGCCATGTCCCTGTGCTTTCGTGTACCTGGAACAAATAGCAGCAGGCAGTCAAAGCCCATTGGTTCCTCGGACCATACATCAAGAATGGAGCATGGCGTGTACAGATAAAAACATAAATAACTTATATTTACCCCATTCAGTACTTTCTATAAACCCCATTGTGACAGAAAGCCATCTGGTGAGGGCGGGATTTTTTTTTTTTAGCAATAAAATGATGCAGGTACTGGCTCCCAAAAGCAAGATCTGCTGGACTGATGCCACTTTCATAATGCAACCATGTCCTTTGCTGCAACAGTCTACTGAAATCTCTAGCAGCTGCCCTGCTGAAGTGGTTCAAAGGTCATACGTTCATTCCTAAACAGCTGCTGGAACACAAACTTCCAAAAGGCAGTGGTGGCTTTTAATCATATGCACCTCTGGCTCAAAACATAATTGTGTACCACAGTTGCCTGCTGGCACGTTAAACGCTATGCATAAGTCATGTCGGGTTATGACATGGTGCCTACTGATGTTACACAATTCTAAAACTACAGGCATCTTTATGCCATTTGTGTCAGCTTGGTGATGTGACCCATTAATGACAGGGCTTGGTGTATGAACTGTCTGGCCTGGGTGTACCCACAACCACCACGTGGGACCCGGCCCAGGAAGATTCTCTTTTTATCCCTGTAAGGAAGGTAAGCCCCTTCCTCCAGGAGACGGGGAGCCATCCTGGGATGTCCCCTGGTAACTTCTTCTTCAAGGACAGTCCCAACAGGGCAAAGGCCCTCTCACCCTAAGGTGAAAATCCCTAGAGTCCCTTTGAATTGGGCACACAGGGGAAGGGGGGAATTGGAGTAGTCCAGAAGAGATGCAAGGAATGGCTCCAGCCTAACACCTAGGTATGCATACACCCCACTATCTGAGACTGGGTGATAGACTCCCCACTGTTTCCTCCCATTTGATGTAGATCAAGGGATCCAAATTGAACCCCCTCCCCACCCTTGTTTGCGCTCCGCTCCCTTATTTCTCTGCTTCCCTCACCGTAGTTTTCCACATGTGATTGTAAAGTGCTCTGTTGCTTCCCAAAGTTAGGTCTGCGCTCAATAAATACCCCAATAATAATACAAGGAAATATCTTGTCCCTGAGAACCTGAACTGGCCCTCCAGTGACCCAGAAGTAGCTCAGAATCCACCTCCTTGAAACACTTGCACCAGCTCGTCCACACTTGACTCACTTCCAGCTGATACAGGACATGCAATTCTGCTTTTGGCACTCTTGGAACGTCAAACTGCTCACCTGCTTTTTCCAGCCATCTCAATGCCGATTCGACCCACTGAGTGCTGCTCGAAGCACCCAACTCGTCACATCCCGAGGGATGACATGACTCAACAGAAGCCTTGTCTTGACCCAACTCGAAATGCGATTCGAACCACTGAAAGCCATCGACTCGATCGACGAACTAGTTAAGGCTGTTATGACCCTCAAGTTACTTCCAATGGAAAATCAATACTCTATAATGCAAAGGCAGATCCCTTGCTACATTTGGTACCTACTAAAGCAGAGGAGCTTCCAGCTAGGGATCTGCGACGGCAAGAGATCTGAAAAGTGGACGCATACATGGCCGGTTTTAAACCTTCCACTTTGCTTAATGCTCCCAATTTCAATAAGAGTCATGTGTCCATAACTTCTAATGCAATTAAGAGTAAGGTGAAAAACAAAAATACAATCTGCCCAATTCAAGAGCACCCAGACGTCTCAAAGAGTAGTCCCACCAACAATCCCAAGGGTAGAAATATGTCATCACAAACTATAGGACAGGAGTTCTCGGCTTTAAATCAGATGACTTTAAATTCTCACCATTTAGTAGGAGGTGGTAATATAACCCAAAATGCTATTACTCACACTGAGTTCACAACATTTACCAGGGGATAATAACACAAATCTAAATGCCACCTCTTATGCTAATAAGCTAACGCGACCTCCCCTTGAGCAACATTTAGCAAAGGGTCCTTTTTGCCCTTTAAGGGAGAAGGTGACACAGGCTGACATGATAGGTCCAGAGGTTGCTCAGTTTTTGCAGTTAACAAGGAACAACAATGCACAGTACAACCCTAATGCTCCACTCCAATCCTCGTCCCATCGATATGCTAAAGAAATATTTAAACCTCATTATATTTTAGCCTCTCATAGGCGGTCTTCCTTCTCGCTCTTACTTGGCTGTAGACCTGCTCCCTATCCCCAATACGATCCGAATCGTTACAGCATAATGGAGATTTTTTCTGATTTACCAATGCTAGAAGATGTGGGGACTATTGACGTCGAGCAAGTTGAATTCATAAATGACAACGTATTGAGCACTGTGAGAATCTGGTTCAAATCCAGGTTCGTGTTAAACACCATTTGGTTAGCTAAGAATCAACTGTTTGATTTGGGATTTATTCTCGTGGTGGGGTTTAATCAGATGAGTGACACGAAATTGGCTGATGATGTTCATAACAAATCTACTAGAATATTGTTGCAAATGTCTGGTTTACCCAATCAAACAATTCGGAATAAGCAACAATGTTTTTGTAATTGCGGTGGTTCTAGTTGCTAGCTAGACACGCAGATAGATCGACGAGTCATTACTTTGGTATGTTGGAACACGTGTGGTTTTCGGCACTTGATCAATAATCCAAAGCACAAACTAGAAAAATTTGACATGGTGATGTTGCAAGAGACGTGGTTAAGTGCGACTCCTGTGTGGGACGATCATGGCATTCACTTGAACCCAGCTAGAAAAGGGGTGAGAGGTCGTCCTACTTCAGGGCATTTTACTAGTAGTAAAATCACGTTGAATCTACAATTAAGACATATGTTAGTGCCAAATCCATTTATGCAGCTAACTATTATTCAAGATGTTGTGATTCTTTATGCATTGATCAACATATATTGGAATCCTGTGGGGATCGATGATGAACATTGCTTTAATGATCCGACGGAATTGCTGGACCAAATTATTATAATATCAGGGATTGCATATATCATTGTTGCCGGCGATTTAAATCTACACTGTCTAGACCAAGATCATGTGCAAGACAGAGTAAGGTTGTCCCAATGGGTCCATCTCATGAAATCTCATGTGCAAGACGGAGTAAGGTTGTCCCAATGGGTCCATCTCATGAAATCTCGTAATTAACTGAGGCTAAATGGTGCATTTGTGGATGATATTCCACCTCAGCATACGTGGCAAAGAGGTACATCAAAAGCCACTGTTGATTACATGTATGTTGATCCACTCCTATACTCTCGAATAGTGCAATTTCTAATGGAGTCAACTGAATATAGTGACCATCTAATGCTGACATTAAAATGGGCGGCTGATGATTGTCATACTTTGTCTCGATATCCGTCTCTTACAGGGACGATGACCATCAATAGTACTGCAAATCGAGTGACTTGGTCTGAGAAGTCTCTCATTCAGTTTAGTGATACCTTAGCCTCAGCCGTTTATAAATCTAAATCAGGCCTGCCAAATGGTGATGTGACATACTACGATCTAATGCAATTATATTGTACGAATAAGCCTCATACTCTGAATCGACCAAGAACCTTACATACTTTTGATCCCGAAATTAAAGCTAGGAAATCTTTGTTTCGGAGCCAAAAACCAGAGGCTCTGAAACTCCAGCTAATTTTGAGATACACTGCACTAACCAAGATAAAGACAGCCGCCCATAAAAACTGGATGTGAATACAAAAGGCCAGGCTCTATCAAAGAGATGGGGAAAAAATGTTAAAGGTCATATATTCATATATTCTAAGAACATAGCTCAAATATGGTTAACTTTTAATCAAGCTCCGTCAACTCCACAAACAATGATTCAATCAAATAGTGTGGCGGAGAATGTTTGGATATCACATTTTACAAAACTATGCCAAACCAATCCCGTTTCGAGGGCTAGTAGTATCACATGAGATGTCTCCTTTCCATCTCGATTTTGATAGAGAGGATATTCTGTATTTCATCAATAAAGTCAGCCAATCTAAAGCTCCCGGACCGGATGGGTTATCAAATAAAATTCTAAAACAGCATCCTGATATTTGGGCTAACATTTTGTTCCACATTTTTACACAGATAAATCGCTCTCAATGTTTACTTCAGTCTTGGAAACATTCCATTATTCTTCCTATATACAAAAAAGGCGACTGCCAGAATCCTGAGAGCTACAGGCTTATAGCCCTACTGGATGCGCTAGGTAAAATCTTTAGCCGAATTATGCTCAAAGAATTCAACTCTTGGTCTTTGAGTGCGGATAAAAAGGATACGTTCCAGTCACGGTCCTTTTCAGGCCTGGGTACTTCACCAAATATGATTACATTGAATATGTTAAAATCTAAATATCTTGGTCGAAACCAATCTTTGTACATAGCCTACATGGATTTTCGTGTAGCCTTTGATTCAATCGATCGACAATTATTGTATAACAAATTAGGAAGATATGAGTGCCCGTCTTCACTCTTGACTCTTATAATGATGCTGCACTCTGGAACAACCATGCAGGTTAGACTTAAGTTGGAGGGCCTTTTGTCTGCTTCATTTGGCACAGAACAGGGTCTGAGATAGGGCAGCATATTGGCCTCCACACTGTTTAATCTTTTTATTTTAGACATTGGTGAAAAACTGGTGGAGGTCTTAGCTGATCCACCTAAACTGGGGAGTCAACAGATCACTTGGCTGGTATACACGGATGATCTCGTCTTCCTGTCTCAGACCCCCTGAGGATTACAAAATGTATTGAATAAGCTGGATGAGTATGCCATTGAGAACAACTTATCATAAATTTGGAAAAAGCACAAAGTGTGATCTGTAAGAAAAGTCAGAGAGCCAAAGTGTCTGAATTTCCATGGACTTTACAGAGTATTAAACTCACAGTAGTGGAACATTACAAATATCTAGGTATTTCATTTGGTGGTTTCCTAACTAATAGTGCATATTTGCTAAGCTTGGATGTTAAATTAAGGAATCTAATATCTCAAGTGAAGATTTTGATACACAAATATGGCAAATTTACTTTTACGCACATTATGACATTTTATCAGCAGAAGGTGATTCCTATAGTCACCTAAGGGTTGGAAACCATGATGCTAGGGAGCATAAATGCTGGGAACAGTTGGAAGCTCGTTTCTGGAAGTCGGTACTGCAGCTACCCAAGTGTACACCTCTGCCCATAATACGGTTTGAATTAGGGTCTCTCTCCTTATATAGTCAGGTTCTATGAAAAATGTGTTGTCTTTACAGAAAATGTCTCTTGGTTTTTTGTGCAAAGAATATTTTGAGTATAGTGACATAATACTTAATGACATCAACAGAAAGGTTTCCGCGGATGTGGAGGAATTGTATATTGGATGCTCTGTTAGATGTAAATGTGGCTATTGACCTGTTACTAACTCATCCAGGAAGGGCAAAAATTAAATGTTATCAGTATGACTGGATATGTACTCAAGACCAATACAAAGGATACGTAGATTTTAATATTTCTTTGTTTGGGCACAAAAGATTTAGAAATATGGCAGACTACCTAATTAGATGTCCATCGAATTACATACGTATGAAATACTTAAGAATAAGGTTACATTTGTGGTCAACCACTGAAATTGTAGTAAGAAGAGGTATAATACCCAGAGACTAAAATTGTTGTCGTTTCTTTAAGAACCTGGCATTAAAAGAAACTTTGCCACATTTAGTGGTTGAATGCCGGGCCTTGAAGGATTTGCAAGAAAAATATTTTAAAAACCTTTTTTATATTTGTCGTTTGTTGTCTACTAATGAAATATGGGAACTTATTTTCTCTAGTTCAAGAACAGCAGTTAAAATTGCACTTGTACAGTATTTGAATGCAGTGTTGCCAGAAAGTCTGCATGTGGCATAGAGCGACTCATTGAATGAGGTTCTGTTTTAATTTATTTTGACATGTGTTGAAATTGTTCGGTGAGATGTTCGAGATAGATATATTGAGGTGTAGCTACCGGTTTAGTTTTTTTTTTTTTAATGTTGAGGATAAAAATGTGTTTAAATGTATATATGTATAATAATGTAATGAATGTAACTTTTTGTGATAATCAATTTGAAAGGTGGATGAAATCAGCCATCCAAATAAAAAATTAAAAAACACACACATGAAACAGTGCATGGAATGGGTAATGAGGGCATACAATTCAACTACGGTCACAAGCTTGTTCAGCATGTTGGTGGCAGAAAAAGAAGAAAAGAGAAGGAAAGGGAGGATTGAACTATAATTGTCTTTCTTCAGTTACGTCTTCTGAGTTTAGTAACTCTTAACTTTTTCGAAATGGTGCCAAGGAACCCACATAGAGCCAATATCAAACTTTGTATGTCACCCCCATCAGGCTAGCCCAAAGAGCTTCATTGCCTATAGTTATACCCAGATGTTTGACTATATAGACGATCTTCAGGCATGGTACATTCAGGATGAGTAAGTGCACAGAGGTACAGGAGGGGTGAGGGGGGGTAAGTGCAGGGGGGTGGGGTGAACAAGTGCGACTGGTTAGTCAGAAAACTGTTAAGTGCTGAGAAAAGTTGTTCTCATGGGTGGTTTATAGACATTTTTTTATTCGAAATGGGGGGGTTCCCCCCAAACCCCATTTTTTCAAACATTTTTTGTTTTACCCATTTTTTTTTACTCCCGGACCCCAAAATAAATATATAATTTAAAAAAATGGAATTCGACTTTTTTTTTTTTCGACATTATGTTTTCGAAAAAATTGTCATTCAACATTTTTTTTTCAAAAAAATGACTGACCACCCTCATGGGTCATTGACCAAGTGCAGTAGCAATGGGGCAAGTGCAGGCCCTGAGGCAAGTGCTTGAGGACTGGCGAGGGGGCCAGTGACCTGTGAGACTCTGAGGTACGCCCGGTGGCCAGTCGGCATGCTGTGGGGAAAGGGAGGAAGAGCGGAGAGAGGTTAGTAGGGCAGAGGGAGAGAGAAGGAAGAGGAGAAGAGGAATGTCTTAAGGAGTGTATGTATATAATTGGGGTGGCGAGTTACTTTTCAAGGCTAACTAGCAGCATTACTTCTTTAATTTTTGCCCCCATGCCCCCATTACCTAAACTAGCCCAAAGCATTTTACAGTAGAAGGATGAATTCCCTTTGGCTACAATTTACCAGCAAAAATAAACAAGAGAGCCCAGCGTGAAATGTAAAAAAAATATATATAACCCACTGCATGGCCCAATGGGAGGCCAACTTGGGACACCCAATAGAGGACCAGACATGGGTGGACATCTGGACCCGAGCACACTCTTCGTCCACCTGCGTCACCAACAGAGAATCGGCATATAAAATCATGCTGCGGTGGTACTACCCCCCTCTTAGGCTTCATCACATGAACCCCCAGGTGGACCATTCTTGCTGGAGAGGATGCGGTCAACCAGGCTCCTTCTTTCATATGCGGTGGACATGGCCGAAGAGCCAACAATTCTGGAAACTATGCCTGGCAACTATTGCACAAATTACCGGGACAGTAATCCCACTGGAACCGGAACCCGTCCTGCTGGGGGTCCCAGTCCCCGCGATCTATCCATGCTCTTGGAACAGAGTGAAATTGCTGACCCAATGTCTCCTAGCAGGGAAAACAGTGCTGGCCCGTTTCTGAAAATCCCCAGACGGCCCCCTCATGGCCCAGTGGTGGACAGAACTATGGGAAATATTGATTGCGGAGAAGGTGGCAGCGGCAAAGGCTGGAGTCCTCCACCGATTCCAGAACATTTGGGCCCCAGTACTGGAATACGACCAGCAATTCCCCACCCTGACCTATAAACCCATCAACGCCGGGTGGACCCTGAGGGACCAGGAAGACCCCGGAAGGGTCACATAACCGATGGGGCCATAGAGTGGACGGCCTAGGGGATAGAGGCACCAAAACGGGAACAGGAATGGGGGGGACGGGACTTGAAGGGAAAGTTTAGGGGTCATTGTGTCTAATTTATTGTTGATGTGATATAATTGTCAACCTGCCTTGATTTAGAATAAATATATATATATATATATATATATATATATATATATATATATATATATATATATATATATGTTAAGGCAGCTGTTTTCCTGACATATACAGCTACACAAACCAAAAATATACGGTTTTGTTTTTCATCAATACGACACGGCGACGCACAAAAATAGTGCATTCACAAACCTTTTATAACACGTGGCAACATCCTCTATAGTTTCAAACAAAAACATTGGGCTATACCGCATTTGTAGCCATACTTGGAACATAGAAGAAGAAGACAGTGTGCTGCTGTTTATTTAGCAATATTTTGTAATCTAACATACAAAAATGACCGACAAGGAAGGCAGTAGAGATGCAGAGGCGTCTATTTTATTTAATGAAACCTTACAACCTATGGCAAAGAAAACAGAGAGTGCACAACCGCAACAAATGAAAACTATTCAACAGAAAATGTTCAAATTAGAGAAACTACACAAAAAAGGAAACTATGGTGGGAAATAAAATCCTTGCAAAACTATCTGGACAATCGAAGAATACCTAGAGAGGTCTCTGAATCTTCACCATACCGACATACGAGGACCCCGATCCGCAATGTTGAACGAATGGGGGGACGCAACTAGTGAATGTTCTTTTAAAATGCTGACAATCTTAGTTAAATATGCTAAAAGTGACAGAACCAAAGCACTCAAAGAAATTGAAGTACTTGAACAAGATGTATACAATGGTTCGGATGCAGAGTCAGCAAACAACATAAAAATTCAAATGCAGATAAATATAGGCAAATATGAAGAAGAAATAAAAGAATGGAAACAGAGAAAATTCTTGAGAGATAAAGAAGATTACGCTACTGGTCGCATCTACACTTTTGCGAGAAAGTATGACAATGTCTGTAAAGTCATTTAAAAAACAGCAGATGCTAAAGATCAAAGCACCATTTTCACTGAATCAGATACAGATGAAATCGCCAGCACCTCCACAGATGTCTCGATCTCTAGCAACAAAGACACTCCCATCAGGTTACATTTTTTAGAAGAAATGAGACTATTACATCAGGTGGGCAAAACAACACAAGGGGCGAAATCCAAACAAAGGCAAACAATTTCTGAAATCAATGCCAGTAAAAGGAGGTCAACAAGGGGGCTTCGGGGACAAAGGAGGAAAACGGGATCAATCAACAGGCCTTCAGACACGCTCTGGAAGAAACAAGAAGAATCCACAGCCAAAGATGTAATGCAAGTGATCAATTTGTCAGACAGAAATTTAACACAATACGAACATCTAAAACAATCTAAAACAATCTTGGGTACCACCCTTGCTCAAAAAGCAAACGCTAGACCCTCTTATACCCACGAACTACCGTCCCATCACGACAGTTCCTTTTCTGCTTAAAATCCTGGATGAGATTGCTTATAATCAAATCCAAAGCTTTCTGGAACAATACAAACTCTTAGGAGAGCGTCAATCATGATTCCGACCCCAACACGGCACAGAGACTGCCCTCATTGATTTGAAGGCACAGATAGATGAACTAAGAGATAAAGGAAAAATGGCACTCCTTTTGCTGTTGGACCTCTCGGCGGCATTTGACCTTGTGGACCACGGGGTACTTTGCAGCCACTTAGACTCTGCCTCACATTTCTCCACAGAGGCCATAACTTGGATTGAAACCTTTCTTAGTGACAGGACCATGAGGGTGCTCTCCCTAATGGCAGTGACCGACCCAATTCCCATCTTGTGTGGAGTTCCTCAGGGTTCTTGTGTCTCCCCTACTCTATACAACATATTTACCAAGCCCCTTTTTCATGATCTGGACCTTCTTGGTATCACCTACACTAATTATGCAGATGATACCCAGATTCTCCTCTCACTTTCTGGGGATTATCATAAGGATTTGCCCTTGGGGAATAGGGTGTATATCATCATCCAGGCATGGATGGCTACCCACGGTCTATGCCTGAATGATGACAAAACAGAGCTCATCATCCTAGGGACACATTCTAACCTCAATAAACTAAGCCAGGATTACACCTCATCTAAGATAGATGGTAATATCATTAAGGTGTCTAAAGAGGTGAAGACTCTTGGCTTCTATCTGGATGCCACCCTCTCTTTCGACAAACAGGTGAAGTCTCTGGCATCTGCCACCGCTTACACATGTAAGCTCATTAGAGCAGGCAAACACTTGCTCTCAGACAAAAACTGCATTATTTTAGCGAGAGCCTTAATCCTCTCTAGGCTGGATTATTGTAATGCCCTCTATATTGGAGCCAATAAATCCATTACCCATCAAATTCAAATCTTACAAAATAATGCCCTGCGAGCCGCCCTTGGTGTGTCTAAAAGATCGCACGTTTCAAATATCAGGCGCCAAAACAACTGGCTGTACACCCAAAATAAAATCAACTTAAAAGTGGCCTCCCTTGTTCACAAAGCCCTGAACAATGCTGCACCGAGCTATCTCACAAACAAACTCAAAAAAAGAAACCATAGACGCCCAGCTAGAACTTCTAATGCCAATAGCCTTATCATACCTAGATTTAGGCTAACTAAGGCGGGGGGAGGCAGCTTCCAGGTTCGAGCGGCCCAATTATGGAATTCACTGCCTCACCCTTTACGTGAGGAGCAGCCCTTTCCGAAATTTAGAACCAACTATATCAATCTGCTGAGGTCTGCCAATGATTAGCCCACTAGCGCTTACTCTTCATCACGCGACCCCTACTATAGTCACATCACCGTCCTGCCTACTTTTGCTCTTGCGGACACTTTCACTTTGCCCATCTAGCCGATGAGCTATTGTCCATTTAGTGTCTGTACATATACTGTCTTTATCCTACTGTGTACTTACTATGCTTGTATGCGAACTGCAATTGCTGCTCTAACTGTAACATATTGTATTTGTATGTAACCCATGACCCAACCCTGTAACTTAAGCCTTGCATTTTCTGTACTGCTGCGCCTTCGGGTCTGGTGCGCATTATAAGTGAATAAAACAAACAAACAAACAAACAAACATGAAGTATTAGAAAAGGGCCTCTTTTTCTGCCCCAACGCCAAATTTGATTACTCTCAAGCAAGAATTGATTTATACTGCTTCATTCACAAATTGAGATTAACAAAGTTTTAAGCCAACTTGGACCATACAAAAACTCCAAACGAAAAGATAAATCCTTCGGATCTTAACATCTGTGACATACCAGCATTAAGGGACTTAAAAGTATTAGGACAAGATGAAGCTACAAAGAACTCTTTTCTTGAAGTACAAGATGAGTGGCAAATAGAATTATCAACAGAAATTGACGCTGGCATGGCTGCTCCTAGCAAAATGAAAAATAAATCTAAATTCAATCCCTCCAATATTCTATGCCCCTCAATTCATCTGTTTGCGGATCTTGTTGTGGATGACCTCAAAAAATTGGCGGTTGGTTCCGGAACAGTCAAACCGAAATTCAATCTAACCAGACTACAATATACAGCCATGGAAAATTTACAAGCAGATAGCTCCATCACAATAAGATCATCAGATAAAGATGGCAATATTGTAGTCCTTAACACCCAGGATTATCAAAGGGAGGCAGAAAGACAACTAAGAGACAACAGCAGTTATGTCAAATTACCTGGCGATCCGTATCCTGAATATAAAGTGTAATATGATATCATGCTAGACAAATGGCATGATTTGGATCGTATTACCATCAAAGAGAAACAATTTCTAACTAAAGATTACCCTAAGACTCCAATCATACATTTCATACCCACAATTCACAAGTCAATGTCCCGACCACCAGGAAGACCGATCGTAGAATCAATAGATTCCCTATTAGAAAACACTTCAAAATATGTAGACACTTTTTTGTTCCCTTTTTGGAAACTTTACCTTCATACACTAAAGATACAACAGCCTTTCTGAACCAAATTGCACACATTCCCTGGCAACCTGACTTTCTTTTGGTTACACTAGATGTTGTTTCCCTATATACCTGTATCTCACATTCCAAAGGTATAGATGCAATAAAAAGATTTATGTACACCAGATCTCGAAGTTATCAAGAACACTCGCGCATGCTTTTGGACATGTTGTCTTTCATTCTGACCCGCAATTCTTTCATGTTCAATCAAACGCATTACAATCAAATCTGTGGAACAGCAATGGGCACAGCAGTAGCCCCAACCTTTGTGAATTTATACATGGGTGCGTGGGAGGAAGAACTTTTTTCCAATGACAACCAGAAGAAATACACAAAGTAATTATGTGGCAAAGGTACGTAGATGACCTATTTATCATCTGGAATGGAACGGCAAATGAATGGACAATTTTCTTTCATAGTCTGAACCAAAATCAACAGAATTTTAAATTTACATAACAACATCACCAATCAGAAATAGTCTATTTAAACATTAAAGTGAAAGTTATTGGACATATCAAAACAACAGAATTACATAGAAAAGAAACAAGTACCAATACACTTTTACATGCGACGAGTGCTCATCCTCAATGCCTCAAAAACAGCATTCCATATTGTGAGTTTCTACGAATCAAAAGGAACTGTAGTGAGAACGAAATATGGGAGACCACTGGGAAAAAGACTGCAGCAAGATTTCTAATACGAGGATACAAGAAAGGAATTATAAGTAAAGCATATGATTGTAGCTACATAAAACGTTGGGAAATGATTCTAGCTAAAAATAGCTCGCAAAAAGAGAATAAGGATCCAACAATTAGATTCATTACCACTTTTAATTCTGGAGCCAAAGAAACTAAACAAATTTTGAATAAGTACTGGCACCATCTTAAGCAAGATCATGATATTAGTCCACATTTCCCATCTCATGCTACAATAATTTACAGAAAGCCTTCATCAATACAAACAAAACTGTCACCCAGCATGTTTCGGTCACCCAAAGCACCTATCACCGGTACCTGGTTAACAAAATGGCCACCAGGTTTCTATACATGTGCCAAGTGCAAAGCGTGTCGCTATGGAATTAACACCAAAACACTCCTACATCCGCAAACTTAAAAGGAAGTCACGATCAAACAAGAACTTAGGTGTTTTGCGCAATTTGTCATCTATGTAATTACATTTGCATGTAATATGTTGTACATTTGTAGCACAAAACTGGAAGCTAAACTACGAATCTTACAGCATCTACGTGCAATTAAAAATCACGACATGTCCTACCCACTTGCCAAACACTTTGAGGACATCCATCAAAGCACCATTGGATCATTCAAATATTTTATCATCGACTCAGTGGAAGTACACCCAAGAGGTGGGGACAGATTACGAAAATTGAGACAAATGGAATCATGATACATAGTAGATTTCAACACCAAGTTCCCTGGCAGTTATATGTATTTTTGGGATCCTGAAACCACGAACAACAGTCTTAATATATTCCCATAGTAGGATCTAAAGACAAGTAATGAAATGGATTTTAAGTGATTGGTAAAATGTGATAATATGGTGCCTGGATAGAAAAGAAAAAGAATAGGAAAAAAGAAAACTTTTTTTCTTTCCTCCTTTTTTCCTTCCTTCTTTCTCACATTTATTTCTTATTTCCTATTGGGTATATATTCTGTGTGTCCTTGGTTTTGACAGTGAGTCTCTCAGGCACTTCTTTCTCGCATTTTTGTGTAATATGTTGGGGTTTCAAGCACAAACGTACACTATGTACAAAATAGGCATCTCTACATCAAGTTACACCAGCTGTCTTTTTTTAAAGTTTATTTTGAAAATTATTGTTTTATCACTTGTAACTTTTCAACTGGAGAGAACAATATGCATTTATAGACAAAGTATGTTGCATCTGGAGGGCAACAATGTGCCACAATTTAACAACTGTGAAGTCTGTATAAACACTGAGCAATGTGAATAGATTTAATGCACATTTTAAAACTATGATTAGTTTACAAAGCACTTTGCACTTCACATATGTGGCAATTCCAAATTTGGCCTTGGGAGATCTCCTCACCAGCATGTCCAACCCTTTTTAAACATGTGATCAGTTTACAAAGCACCATGCACTTTAAAAGTGGGTTAAATAGGATCTCCATGTCAGTATGTGTAGCTTTTTAAATAAGTGACATCCCAAACTCTGGCACTTTTAAGATTTGCACCCGAGTATGCATAACTTTTCTTTTGTTTTTTTTGTTGATATTACAGAACCATCGGTCAAACACTACCAAGCAAATAAGTTACATCGTAGTATATACAAAATAGCCCAATGCTTGAAATGTAATGCTATATATTAAGGTACTCGTTAGAATAATGTTGGTTAACTAGTTTATAGGGGTGCCCGCAAGGGGAACACACAGTCCCGAATCTTAACTTGCCATTTATTCAATGATATTAAACGTTCTCATTGAAAGCACATAGCACTTTATTATAAAGTAACCCATTTGGGAAATTGTTGGTTAACCAGTTTATAGGGGCGCCCGCAAGGGGAACACACAGTCTCTAATCTTAACTTGCCATCTATTCAATGATTCTAAATATTGTCAATGAAAGCACATAGCACTTTATCATAAAGTAACCCAATTGGGAACATAAGGCATGGTGCACTTTACATGCGATCCATATATATACTTATTGGTACTCATTAGAACAATGTTGGTCAACCAGTTCATAGAGGCGCCCACTTGGGCAATACATAGTCTCTAATTTTAATTTGTCATTTGTTTAATAATTTTAAACGTCATTAGAAGCACATAGCACTTTATTGTAAAGTAACCCACTTGGGAATACAAGGCATTGTGCGCTTTACATGAGTATATACAAGGTAATTTGCAAATATTGGCAACAAATCTATTTAGATTCCGTTAATCATCTCAATCTTTACATACACCTACCATCTGAAATAACACAAATGAGGTATCTGTAAATCTTAAAGAGTGCCACTGTTTTGCAAAAGGTGCTTAAATTTCAATCAATGCTACAGTAATTATTTCAATTTTGGCACTAACTATATAATTTACGGCATGTGCGAAATGACAACCTTTCAATTGCTTTGCCCACAAACATTTTGCGAACTGAATGAATGTACTGCAAGGATCTTACAAAATGGCTGCATGTTTTAACAGGGAACAGTCAGACATTACACTGACAAGCATGAGTACTAAACAGCAAAGATGGACTTACAAACAAGCAACATGTCTATAACAATGCAGTCCTCTCGCCATTACTCATACCAGACGAAGCCCGAGTAGGGTGAAACGCGTAATTCTTTTCTTGTGTAACGCTGCTGCTGCCTTCCTTGTCCAATACTTTTACGAATAAAGGACTTTCTAGCTGCACAGCAAAAACGTCTTGTGTGTGGAGTTGATAAGAAGTGATGAAGTTTTTCTACACTACTAACGCCGGAGTGCTGTTGCGCCATAGACTGGATTACAGTGTTTTTGTGTTTAATATATATATATAACACTTTTTTTTTAGATTGGTGGAAATGGGCAAGGGCGGCGCACCAATGAAAAAGTGGGACGCAGTTGCAAATAGATATTCATTCCTTTAGTCACAGACTGTTTGAATAGTACCCAAGGGGGTGTTTTTTGTTAAAATGTAAGCAAATTGTCAAACTGGCCCACATTGGCCTATAAAGTGGGCTATTTTGACTGGCCTACACTAGCATTTTGCATTTTTGGTACAGGCATCACCCTATTGCCCTATAGGCCAGTCTGAGCCTGGCGGCTCATCCATAATGGGCAAGGGCGCATCCAGCCTATGGCCCCCCTGACCCATTATGGAGGAGCCAAGGAGCCAGCCCAGTGAAACACTGAGCACTCCCTCAGCTGCTTTTTCCAGCTGAGTGAGTGCTTCTGGGCTGGCTCCCTCACTGCGTTTGGTCGCTATGGCATTTTTGTGGGAAATATTTATGCCCCTCCACTTAAACAATTCACCAGCTCCCACTGGGCCTCGGAGGGACTGTGGTGGGAGCAGGATGGGCGGGAGCACAGGGATAGTGGTGGGAGCAGGGTGGAGAGAGCTCAGGGTCTGTAATGGGGTGGGGAGAGCCCAGGGACTGGGTAGGAGTGGGATGAGGGAGCCCAGTGACTAAGTTGGGGGAGCCCAGGGTCTAGACTCGGAGGGGTGCAGTGACGGCACGCAATAGTTCATAGCCATTTGTACATACTGTCCATTTGGCGTTTTTGGGGGGACCCGGGTCTGCCCAAATTTTGCTCAGGGGGGCACAGGCCAAAATAGTTTGAAGACCACTGCCTTAGAGTGAGCAGTGTGCATTGCAGGTTACATGCTGATTTCAACAGCTAGCTCATTAACACCTTCAGCTCTCTGACTGGGTTGAACTACTGCTTAATAATACTACAGTATATTTAAAACAAAACCTTTTTTTATATACCTTCTGCTCATTGCAGGCACATTTTGTAATAGAAAACTCGACTGCCTCTGTTAGGCCAACTCGTTTAGTGACATATGCCATACCTCTTTCATTGGACTAACTGAAAATACTGTGCAGAGATGGAGCAAAGCATTGAAACACTTGTTTATAGGCGCGTTATAAATGTCATATCATTAGCTTTCGAAGTCCCACAGACTTTATCAGCTAGATAAAGCTGGCACACATTACACGCTAGTTTCTTTTTCTGTGTAGCAGGAATAGACAATAACATTTTGGACTAAGGGCTGGTTCTTCGTCACAAAATGCACATACAAA